>NC_067492.1:11787012-12087012 GCF_947179515.1 Apodemus sylvaticus
ACTTTGGATAACAACCAACAATGTTGCATAAAGTACAAAATGGTCAATTTCGTTGATAAGAGTGTTTTTGATGTGTGCCCAAAGTACCTTCTTGGGGGTACAGTCTCCGACATGTTCTACAATATTTTTCTGTTTCAACACTAAATGGGAGCAAATCCTGTCTGTGTTAGACTGAATAATGTCCCCCAAATTATCCATATCCTAATGCCTGGAACCCAGAAATATAATTTAGCATGGTAAAGAGGGCTTTGACGACGTGGTTGAGTTGTAGATCTTAAGCCGTTGACTACTGAGGGTTATCAATATCAACTTAAGATCGACGTTGTAGATCTTAAGCCAGTGACTACTGAGGGTTATCAATATGGTCTCTGAATGTTCACAAGTAGAAATAAGAGAGCGCACAAAGGAGATTAAACTCAAAGGAGAGAAAGGCCGTGCCATATGGTAATAGAAGAATTCGAGCCTCTGTGCTGTTGGAGGTGGACGCGCCGCGAGTCCAGAGAGGCAAAGACTTGGAGTAGATTGACAAGAGAGCTCAGCTCAGCTGCTTGTCACCAAACTTGACGATCAGAGTTATAGCTGCAGGACCTACATGTTGATGGAAAAGGGGGAAAATCCCATAGGGTATCCTCGTTTTTATACACACACACACACACACACACACACTAAATGTGATTTTTAAAAGTTTAAAGACCACAGCTCTCGAAATTGGAATACATAACATAGCAAATTCTGCAGTTCCTCCATGGGACGCCACATCGACACCTTGACTTTAATCAGGTGAGAGTGACTTGCAATTACTGCCTCTGGAGCTATAAGAGACTACTAGACTTATGGCTTTTTGTTGTTGTTGTTTTTTGCGAGACAGGGTTTCTCTGTGTAGCCCTGGCTGTCCTGGAACTCACTCTATAGACCAGGCTGGCCTACAAACTCAGAAAATCGCCTGTCTCTGCCCCGCTGAGATTAAAGGCATGCGCCACCACCGCCCAGCTGACTTATGGCTTTAGGTTGACACATTTATGTTCATTTGTAACAGGAGACACAGGTAGGAATAATAATCCAGTTCCAACTAATCAGAAGATATCTTCCAGCTGATTGATTAAGAGACAGTCACATGACCCATGGCTATCCAACCAGAATCCTCCCTGCGACTTACACTAGAACAGAAAGCTTCCCTTTTGAGGAGTCCAGGAAAAGAGGAGGCTGCTAGTTTTGGTTACTAAGAAATTTTATTTTATTTTATTTTATTTTATTGCCACAGAAAAGAGGCCAGCCAAACATTGGCAAGCTGAGCTAAGAGAAGACTGAATCCACCTTTTAAGTTTCTAGTTACAGGAGACTAAAATGTTCTCTTTTGATTTTCTGGTAATGGTATCTGTGCTCCTCAATTCCTGAAAGCACTGAAGAGTGACGTGGCAGGCGTGAGCTCCGAAATGTGGCAGCCGTGCCCTCCGAGAGCTCCAAAGCTTGAGTGGTCTTATTTTCTAGAAAATAAATAACACTGATGCTGAAAGATCCTATCCAGTCATGTGTCATGTGACCATCTCAACCAATCACTGTAAGTATGAAATGAGGCAACTCTTGGCTAGGAAACACAAGATAACCTAAAATTTCATATTTTCTTGTTACTATTTTCCTGCGTGAACATACTGGATTTTGGCCCCACTCTCTTGTCTTCCCCTTCCTTCTTAACAATTACTCTTCTACTCTCGACTGTGTGTGTGTGTGTGTGTGTGTGTGTGTGCACGTGTGCATGCGCCATGCATGTGTGTGCCTGTGTGTGCTTGCCTGCATGTGTATGTGCATGTACATTAGTGTCATGGTTGCATGAATCAGTGGCTGCATAAGCAGCTTGTTAGTGGTTACATCACTGACAAAAGTCACATCTCTTCCTTTAGCCACCCTTAACTATCAATAGTCCCTCCAGGATGGGTGGGTCCTCATAGCCCCTCCCCTTTCTATGCTGAAAAGTTGATAGTGCTGGTCTAGTGTGCATCTTCTGCAGGGAACCATAGCTGTAGCCAGTTCCTGAGTCAGATCCAGAAGACACTGTTTTCCAACAATCCTCCCCGACCTCTGGCTCCTAGACTCTTTCTGACCCCACCCCTTCTATGATGTTCCCTGAGCCTTAGAGGGTGACATAGATGTCCCTACTTAGGCTCAAGCATCCCAGAGCTACCTATTCTCTGTCCACTCACAAGTATCTCTATTAACTGTCATCCACTGCAAAAGAGACTTCCCTGGTAGGGTACTGAGAACCAAGCTAATCTTATGAAGTTTTTAATCAGCACTATTTAAACACATCATTTAATTTGTGCTGAGAAAAGCAATGGTTCTAATAATAAGATATTGCAAAGTTTTTCTTTTAAAGGAAAAAGAACAGTCATTGACCCAGATAGGATGCTTGATAATTCTTAATAAGTGCTATAAATGTTCATAAAAGAATATGAAGATGCTTAATTGCTGAATAAATGAAATATAAACATTCATTAAGTTACTCGGAGAGTTCTTTAATATGTGGTGGGGAAAATCATTTTATCAAATGCACTGTAAGTAATACATGCTTATTTCCCTTCCTAAAACAAATTAATTCTGGAAATCATTAACCACCATTTAAATGTTTCTTGACTTTTGTCTATTTGTTTCCTCCCCCATTTTAATTTTTTCCTTGTTGATGAGGAAATATATCTATCAAGAGACAGAGCAGCAGAAATGGCAGGACTCCTTGGGCAGGGAGTTGGAGCTTGAGACTGTGACTTTTGGTCCCAGCCCTGTCATTCATGATTTCTATGTCTGAACAAATCACTTAACTTGATTGATTTTCAAGAGACCCGGGGGTTGGGTTACTATTTTTAGAGACCTGGGGGGGGGGTTAATTCATGCATGTGTGCATGTGCACATGTGTGTGCGCATGCACTCGTGCACGCATGTTCATAGTGCACGAGTGTGAGTGTGTGGATATGGGCTTGCTGACTTGAGACAGGATCTCTCACTGAACCAGAATCTCACTGAGATTTTGAGGTGTCGACCAAGCCTACAAAGATCTCTTTTGTAATTTTGTCATTGTTACGTGGGTGCAGGTACACATGTTTTACGGAGCATGTGTGGCTATCTGCACGGAGGACGACTTTCAGGAGCCTGTTCTCTCTTCCGAGAATCAAATCCAGGTGCTCAGGCCTGTGCATCCGGTGCTTTCCCTGCAGACGCATCTCTCTAGTCTGTACAATAATTTCTTTAGAAACCGCCCCAGTTTACAGTGGTCATTCACAACCCACTCACGTTGCTCAACCTGACGACTCTTCCAGCACCGCCTTGCCACAGCAGATTCCAGTAGAGGGTATGTCTGATCCATGCTGGGTCAGAGGAACATCTGATCTGCTTGGAGATTTGAACAGATACAGCCAGATACGTGTCGCGTGTCTGTGTGCTTCACAAAGTTGAAAACTGGCCAAAGAGCAGGGAAGAGATGGAACGATTTTGAGAGTTTTAAACAGGATTATTGGGGAGAGCTACGTTTGTGCTTCCCCTGCCTCAGCGACTCTGGAGGCTGTGTGTGTGGAAAAGGAAAGAACAGCTGGTGGAGAAAGCTTGGGTCCTTGAATGAGTAGTATGTGGTTCACAAAGCACTCTCTGCTTTCCTGCAGGCTGAATTTGGTGCTGATGAGAGGAAAATATGCACTTTTATTGCACAAAGCTGCTAAGGTTTGAGGGATATTATAGGATATCCCCCAATACTTGCTGAAGACACATACAACTGTCGAACCCTTTCTGGACTCCTAAAAATCTGCCTATGTATACTTAAGATGTTCCCCGAGGTCTTCTATTCCTTGTCCCAGAATTTTAACACGAGGGCATGTGAGAATCCGATGGCCTAATGGATGTGCACATGTTTCTCCACACACAACATGAGAAGCTCTAAGGAAGCCTGCCAGAAATGTGATCTTCCTGAAATGCACCGTGACCCAGACCTACCCCATCAGCAGCCTTGGAGGGTCCCAGATCCAGACAAGACTAAAATCTTTCTCCTTGATCTAGAGTCTAACTCCTACCTTCTTTTTTACCTCTTCCTCTTTAGAGGGTCATTATGTAAATCCAGAGTTTGTAAATACTCATTTGTGTAATAAATAAAATGTTCATAGATGGTTATGCCCCAATTCGAGATGTGCCCCACCCCATCCTCTGTATTCTATAAAATTCAAAAAAGAAGAGTTAAACCACGGCTCCCATTTGGCATTCAACCCCATTTGCCTCTTAAATGGCCTATAAAATGCATATTGACCTGTAAACCGACACCACACCAAGGGTAATTTCTTTCTCTGGTCACTTTTAGCTTAGATTTCTTATCTGGGCTTTTACAAAATCTACTCACCAGAAGTGAGAACTCAGGGAGTAATTACAAAGTCTGTAATTTTCCTTTCAGATGTAAATGTTTATATTTTTAGGAGTCCTCAGGGGACAAAAGAATATTAACATTTAATATAGCACTCCTCGTGTTTATGCATACAGGAAATGTGGGTATCCCCTGGAGGGCCCTGGGATTGCTCACAGGAAAACAATCGCCTGTATCGAATTCTCAGGGGTCCCTTCTTCCACGGCTGCTGGTCTCAAGAGTACATAGCTGGGCTCCCAGCCCCTGAGCATCCATCTACTTCTTTTCTGTTTATATATATATATACACACCAAGGAGTCACAGAAAAGCTGTCCCTAAAGACCGCTGAATACAACCCTACCTTCCCTCTCCTGAGGCCTTCAGACAGACAGAAGCTGAAGACCAAGCAGCTGGGAAAGTCAGGGTCCCACCAGCATCTTGGTTTTCTTCTTCTGGCCTCCACACATTTTTGTGTTCTGGGGCTTGTGTCTACCCTTGTGTCTTTATGTCTACACCTGAGGAAAACCAAGCAGTGGATGACATAATTCATTGTGAGTCTATTGGAGTCTGAACCCATCTCAGTCTGACTACGGGACCAGGTCAAGGAAAACACTTGAAGTAAAAAATCTTCATTTTTCCAGTTTCCAGAACAGAACTCTCTGATCCAGGGTCCCATATAAGGCACGTATCTCTTTGGGCTATATACACAGACTATGTAGCTTTCTGTAAGTCTACAGCCCTAATGAGAGGGCACAAGGTATTCCTAATGGGGAGCAAACTAACTTCCTCTCCTCGTGGCTTCTAAGTACTTCAGGAATAAAGGTTAGGCCTGGCTTGTTACACAGTCAGTGGCCATAGTTTGTGAAGCTGGAAAAACATAATCATGAATACAACACAGCATATCCACATATAGATGCCAAAGCTCAGAAAAAAAAAAACAGACTTTAAAAAAAGCAAGGGAGGGGCTGGGAGATGGCTTAGTAATTAAATTCACTGATTGCCCTTGCAGAGGGCCTAGGTGTAGCTTCCAACACTTACAGTCACAACTGGCCTGTATCTCCAGTTCAGGGAATCTGAGGCCTTCTTCTGACTTCCTCGGGTACAAGGCATGTCGTTGCACGCATGCAGGCAAAACCCTCATACACATAAAACATTTTTTAAAAAAACATAGTGAATGTTCGTTACTTACAGATCTTCTGTTGCCCATCCATTCTCCAGCCAAGAGTCCATCAATCCATGGACCCACACACCCATCCATCGATTTACTCACCACCTACCCACCATCTATCTATCCGTACACCCACCTCTCCCTCAGCCCATCGACTCATCTGCGTACCCATTTACCTATACGTTCATCCACCCACCTATCCTTCTACCCACCCACGTACCCATCCACCCACCCATCCATCTATCGAACTACACATTTGTCTATTCACTTGCCCACCCATCTATCTATCCATCTGCCCACCCACCCATCCAAGGAAGCCAGTTGAGCTAAACCCCTTTTTTAATCAGTTCTGCACTCTTTAATAGGGATACACAGAGAGGTTTGGAAGCCTGGAAGCAGAAGCTGGAGGTTGGAAGAGGACTGTCGATGACCCTCTTGAAAGACTCTAAAACACACTGCTGGAAAATTGGGCGAGATTCATCGTGAACCGCTTCAGCACTGTTTAAAACTGAGAAACCACTTGCTCATCATAGAGATGAGGGAACCTCCGGGCTTCCTAGAGAGACTTGGAAGCGACTTTAGGAGCCAGTTTGACAGCTTTTGCTCCAGAGTTGGGGCAGCAAGGCACCAGAGGCTCTCTTCGTCTTGCTTCTACAAGCCACGCTGTCATCTGCCTCTGTGAGTGGACCGGGGTCGCAAGGGCTGTCATCACCCACGGGGTCCCTCTTCTGGGATGGCAGGGTGGTCCTAAACGCACTTTGGCAGGCTTGTGACAAGCCGGCTGAGGGTGAAAGGTGCTAAAGGTGACCACTGAAGGTATCAGGTGGCGTTTGAGAATGACAAGTAGTGGGTGATGGTGATAGCTGGTAGCTACGGGTGGCAAATGGCAGCTGAGGATGACTAATAGTTGCTGAAGATGACGGATGGTTCTTGAGGGTGACAAGAGACATCTATGGATTACGGTTGTAAGTATCACCAAACTGGATGAGTCTAATTGCTGCCGCCTCAGAACTGTGGCTAAGCATCAGTGGTATAGCTTTAAAACTCCTGGTCTGTAATAAGTATGCCACAGTTGCTGTGATTTGCATTGTGGGGAGGAGCAGACAAGGTTAAAAAGTTGTCCAGAGTCACACGCGAGTAGCTGACAGTAGATCTAAGTCCGGGACCCATATTTCATGATTCCCAATATAAGAATTTTAATGCTGTATCACATACCCCACTGCCTCATGGGAATAGATAAGGAAGCTCCTCCTTTGCCTTCCTGAGCCATTGCAGAATATGCTGGTTGTGAAATTGTACACAATCCAGATCAATGTGCACTGCACGCCTGTTGCTTCAGATCACGGACTCTGCCCAGCCCACTGGGACTGCTGTGGTTGGGACATGAGTGATGCTGTCAGGTGTCCCTTAGCCTAGACCCTGTATCCACTCACCACCAATGAGACTTGGAGTTGTTGATCATTCTGCCTCTGGGCCTGAGTTTATTATTCACTTGCAAAACGGGACCCACTGATGAGCCCTCTCTTTAGGCCAGTGATGAGCACTGAGTGGCATAATTTATAAACACGTTGTAACGCAGCACCTGGCACTTGTGAAATGGCAGGAGACACAACTGGGGTAGAATGGGGCGGCGGGCATATTGACTTTGAGACAGAAGCAGCTTTGAGAATAGCAGAGAGGACCAGGGCAGGTAGCAAAGCTGTGGAGAGGTCATCCCATCCAAATCACTAGGCTCTAGTCGTCTACCAGGCGTTCTCTGTCCCTGAA
The DNA here is from genome assembly GCF_947179515.1 of Apodemus sylvaticus. NCBI lineage: Eukaryota > Metazoa > Chordata > Mammalia > Rodentia > Muridae > Apodemus > Apodemus sylvaticus. The sequence continues at coordinate 11,794,317 of NC_067492.1, forward strand.
GATGGTTCTAGGGAAGGATCCTACATTCACGTAGAGTTTCCATGGTAATTTGAAAAACAGATTGGCAATGGTGACTATAAAATGTTTGCAGGGATGAGAAGATGGCTGGGCACTTGCCATTAGGTGTTTGTCTTGTAAGTGTGAGATGGATGCTGGCCACGGTGGCATGTATGTGAAATCCTAGCCCTGGGAAGGTGGAGTCAGATGGATTCCTGGGGCTCACTGGCTAGTTAGCTGAGATAAATCAATAAATGTAGGCAGTGAGAAACCCTGACTCAAAACTAACTAACTAACTAACTAACTAACTAACTAACTAACTAGCAACAACAAATGGCTGGGCCTGGAAAGAGATGGTTCAGCTTTCAGAGGCTCTGGGTTCAGCTCCCAAAACCTATATTCAGTGTTTCACAGCCCCTGTAACTCCAGATGCAGGGGATCCAAGGCCCTGTCATGGCTCTGGTGAACACATACACAGCAGACACACAGGCATGCACAAGCATATATGGTTTTTGAAATAATAAAATAAAAAAAGTGAAGAAGGGGAGGAAGAGGAAAAGGAGGAGGGAGAGAAAGAGAAGGAGGGGATGAAGAGAGGGAGGGGAAGAAGAGGAGGAAGAAGAGGAGAAAGAAGAATAGGGAGGAAGAGGAGGAGGGGAGGAAGAGAGGGAGGAGAAGGAGGAGAGAAGAAGAAGGAGAAGGTGGGTAGCTAAGGGTGAACTCTAAAACAGCGCTGTCTCTTTAGGTCAGTGATGAGCACTGGGTGACATAATTTATAAACAAGTTGTAGCGTAGTGCCTGACACATTAAGGGCTTAGGATGTGGCAGGAGACACCACTAAGATCGGATAGAGTAGCTTGCATGCTTACTGCAAGATGGAGGGAGGCACTCAAGTAGCACAGAGAACAAGGACTATTTGAAATACAAATACGAGAAGAAAGAAAACCACTCCATTTCATCCCACTATTGTCAGCACTGTAAAAGAACTGCAAGCGCTTTTTGGGTAACAGATATCTAGGTGAAGGGAGCATGCGGGCAGGAAGATCTGACCCACATAAGGTGATAGCAGATTCACTGTAGCTCAGGATGAACTTGAACCGGTGAATCTCCTGTATCCGGCTCCCTGGCCCTGGAGTGACAGGTAAATAGATGTTTTATCTGTATGAAAGCACGAATCTTTTTTTTTTTTTTTGGTTTGGTTTGGGTTGTTGTTGTTGTTACTGTGGTGGTGGTGGTGGTGGTGGAACATACTGGCATTGAACTCTCTAGCTGGAATCTACTCTCTCTACCTCCCGAGAGCAGGAATTTGAGGTTTGCACGGCTGTGCCCAGTTTATGCATTGCCAGAGAAGGGAGTCGAGCTTCACCTCCAGCCCAGTTGCCATTGTTAGCCAGGCTTTTTGTTTGTTTCGTTTTTTTTTTTTTTTTTTTTTGGCTTGCAAGGCAACTTAGCTCAGCAGTAGAGTATTTGCATAGCACACAAGGCCCTGGGTTCCCTCCCCAGCACTACAAAAACAAAATATCTAGCCATTAGGACATCTTAAACTCTTTCTGCTTTAGTTGCTGTTGGCCAAATGCTAATTGTGCCTTCACGTCTGCACAGAGGTGAGGTGCCAGAGGGCATGTGGCATCGTGGCTTTGAACCGTGGGGCTGGAAGAACAGTATGCATATTCTCCGGGTTTTATTGCGGAGCCTTAGGTTTAATTAGGTCTTTGTAAATAGAAAACACTCCAGGTCATATTTCATCACTTTTCCCTCTGACTCCCTGTGAGAGGGCAACTGTTACCTTTGCATTATCAGGAGGTCAGGCAGATTTGAAACATCCCTCTTTCTGCCTCCCGTTCCTCATCAAGATTCCTTTTCCTTAATCATGTGCTTGACATATTAACCTGTTCCTGAGAAAATGACAGCTCAGGTCAGATGCTGCCTCCACCACCACCCCCATCCCAACAGAAAAGCAATTACTGGGCAAAGCTACATTTTGGAAGAGCCTCCCAGCAGATGCAACGATAAGGTGTGACCCCCCCCCCCCAGGAGGAGTCAGACGGAAGCTAAGAAATAAAACAGAAGTCCTATGCATCGGGAGAATGGAGAGATGCGGTACAGTTTCCCCTCCTGGCTTATCTCTTAAGGAGTTTGCCTGGGTTCCCTATGGACTGTTTTTGCTAAGATCTCTCTCTTCTCTCTCTCTCTCTCTCTCTCTCTCTCTCTCTCTCTCTCTCTCTCTCTCTCTCCCTCTCTCTCCCTCTCCCCCTCTCCCCTCTTCTCTCTCCCCTTCTCTCTCTCTCTCTGTGTGTTTGCATGCACACACTTACCGTGAGGTATATGTAATGTGTGACATATGTACACATGCGTGGGTATGGGTGTGTGCTCACGCATGTGCATATGGAAACCAGAAGGCGTCCGGTACCGACCACTCTCCACCCTCCTTTTTCTGAGACAGAGCCTTTTACTGGATGTGAGGTTCCCTTTTTCAGCTAGACTTGCTGGCCACTGAGCACCCAGGATCAGTCGTCTCTTGCCTCCCCTCCGGATACTGGGCTTACAGGCACTTGCTTCTGGGCGGGTGCTGGGGATCCGAACTTGGAACTCAGATCTTCATACTCGCATAGCAGAAGTTCTTACTTCTAGCCCCTCCCCCCTCCATTTTTAATGTTCTTATTGTTGTTATGGGTGAGGTGCCTCCCTAGACACCCCCCCCCAAGCCCCCTTGTGGCTCCTGACCTCAGAAGACTTTCTAGACCTGGAGGGAAAGATTTGTTTCCAATAACATTTGTCTTGCTAAATTACGAATACTTTTAGCCTTTCTGTGTGGGCCCTCCCATAGATCAATTCAGCAGGTTCTTGCCTCAGATCTCTCTGGAACTAGCTGGAAGGTAACAAGGGGTAACGTGGATAGGCCTGGCAAGTCCCTGAGTTTGTGTGTGAGTGGATATTCCTGGCCCCCAGGCCTTCTGACTGAACTGGAATGCGTGGTTATAAGAGCAAAGGGCAATTTCAAATATTCATCTGTCACAAGTTTTTAATTAGCCTTACCTATGCTTGGGTCCTTTTCAGTAGTATTCTATGGGGATATTTAAAATTGTTTGAACTCTGTTATCTGGCACCTTGCATTTGCATTTGTGCATGTGTGCTCGTGTGTGTGTGTGTGTGTGTGTGTGTGTGTGTGTGTGTGTGTGTGTGTGTCTGTCTGTCTGTCTGTCTGTCTGTCTGTCTCGGTGTCTGTGTGAGAGAGAGACACACACACACATACACACAGCTATCTGCCTGCTTACCTGTCCTTGGGTGCCGTTCTTCAGGCACCATTCACATTGGGTGTTTTGGAACTCACCAATTAGGCTCGGCTGACAATCGAGCCCCATCAATCTCACCACCTCCCCAGCCCTGGCATCACAGGCACATGCCATGACTCCTAGCTATTTATTTATTTTCTATAAGAGATCTAGGTATAAACTGGGATTCTTGCACTTGCTAGGCTAGCACTTTACTGACTGGGCATCTCCCCAGACCCCATAATGGAAGTTCTTCTTGCAAGGCGGGTAACATCCAGCATCCCTCCGTCAGAATCCTCACCTCCCTCCAGCTTCTCCCCTGTGCTGCCTGCCGTGGCCTCCATGTCTTTCCATCTCATCTCCTTGGCCCCAGCTGAGTGTGCTGGTCCTTAGCCCTTACCAACACCCCTCCAATGTAGCCCCTTGTCACCTCTTGCCCGGACTCTGTCCCCAGCCTCTTCCTGTCCTCAGTGGAAGCCCAATCTTTATCAGAAAGCATGGATACCCTGCTATAAACCAACAAAAGTTTCTAGTTATCTACAGAATAGAGTTGAGACTCCTCAGAAGGGGACGCAAGGCTGTTTCTATGCCAATTCCAACTAGCCTCCTTCCCCAGGTATATCTGGGCATGATGGCCTTGGGTTCCATCCCTGCCACCACAGTTACATGGAGCCCTTCATCTCTTCTTCATCCTTCAGCCTCTCCCTAGGACACTTCAATCTATGTGTGATCTGCCCCAAACCTGTATAAACCCTCCACTTCACGTGACTCTTCCTAAATCCTCCTGTGGTCCAATCTCAGCTCTGAGCTTCCTCTGCCAGGAATTGACTCCTAACTGGGCTCAGAATTAGCCCCCACCTTCTGTGTTCCTGCAACACTCCACTTGTATCTCTCCGAAAGGTAATTTTGTTTCTCAGTTGATCTTGTGTTATGACTTGTGTTTTCGTTTTCATTGTCTGGCCAAACCAGCTCAGTCAGTCAACAGGTTCTCCAGGGAAGGAGTGAGCATTAAAAAGAAAAAAAAAAGATGATTAGACAACATTGTAGCATGACTCCAGCCAGTTGTGAGGCTGAGGTGGGTTTATTTTTTTCCCCAGTCTGCTTTTATATCATTTTAATTACATGCAAGCAATAAGGACAAACAGTGCAATAAACACAAATAATCAAGGAACACGCAAGGCAATAAGCAAAGTCCCATGATCACTCACTCCAGTGATTGCTGTTTCTAGGGGTTTATCGGGATGGCCAAAATATCTGAGCCTACTTCCCTGTCCAAACCCAAGGTTCCTACCTGAACTTATTTCTCTGTTCCAGCCTAAAATTAGATTCCTGCCTGCTCTTACTTCCTTGTCATGGCCTAATGTCAGATTCCTGCCGGAAGCCCATTTCCTTGTCCTTGGCCTATGCCAGATTTCGGCCGCATGGCCCCCCCAAAGGCTCTCCACCATCATCCAATGTGCTTCAGGTTCCATCCCACCCACGGCACCATGGTAGGGCTGTGGTCAAACCTTCAGAAGTCGGTACCCAGAGGGAGGAAGTCAGGACATTGAGGATGCATCCTTCGCAGCCTCTTTCTCTCTTGCTTTGGTTTTCATCCCCTGTGGGGTGAGCCTCTGCAAATCCCCGGCATGATGCTTAGTTTCGTCACAGGCTCCAGAACAGCAGAGCCTCAGATTTACATGCCTTCAACTAGGAGTCAAAATCGAGCGCTCCTCCTGAGAAGTCTCATCTTGTTCTTTAGATGTCAGCAGAAGTCTGTCCCCACAATGAGGAGTGTCACAGTGCCAGCACCCTGTGAGCCTGGCATCTGCCCCATTCTATAACTCGACACTCTTCAGGAAGTTAAGTTAAAAATGGTAGCATTGCCAGGCAGTGGTGGTGCACGCCTTTAATCCCAGCACTTGGGAGGCAGAGACAGGTGGATTTCTGAGTTCGAGGCCAGCTGGTCTACAGAGTGAGTTCCAGGACAGCCAGGGCTACACAGAGAAACCCTGTCTCGAAAAGCAAAACAAAACAAAACAAAAAAAACAAAAAACAAAAAACAAAAAAGAAAGGTAGCGTTAACCAGCATGGATGATAATGCCTATTTGATACCGCAGGGCCCTGCGTGCTTCTATCTGTCACAGTTTTACTAACTTGAATGTGTTTTTGTGTTGATAAGAATCACCCAGACCTTAGCAAATATTTCCTAGGAAATCTGTCAGTTTCTGGGTTTGGTGAAGGAAATCCCCCTTGGAAAAGGAAAGGACCCCTTTTCCATGGAATTTTCATTCTAGGGAAAGAGGTGTGACAATTTTGAGGCACACAGTTAGACATGGAGCCTGCCTTGAAGAAGGCAGAGCAGCTGCGGGCTGAGGAGCGCTGAGTGGTGTGAGCTGAGGCCTCTCTGGGAAAACCTTACTTCTGAGGATGCTACACCTGGGCCAGACCTGGAGGAGCCCTGAGTCACACAGTGCTACCAACAGGGTTTACCAGTGAGCCTGGCGTTTTGCAGGGAAGAAGAGAAGATCACGTGGCTCAAGCAGGGCGCGTGAATGGCAGAAGAGTGGGTGGTTCCGACAGTCATGGGGTGGAGGTCAGAAGTCTGACAATATCAGTCCGTAGGCCCCAGTGAGAGGGACCTTTGCTCTCATGGCCACTCCAATTCCAAGTGGGAACATTCCTGTTTTCAGGAAATAGGACTGGGGTGTGACTCAGTGGGGGAGCACATGCCTTGCATATGTGTGTGCTGTGTTCAAACCCTAACAGTGTAAAAGGTAAGATGGCTCAGAGGTTAAGAGCACCGGCTGCTCTTCTAGAGGATGCAGATTCTATTCCCAGGCCCTATATGGCAGCTCACAACTGTGTGTACCTCCTATTCAAGGGCATTTGACATCTTCTGACCCCTTCTGGTACTTCGTGCCCATGTAGATGAATGCATAAGAACAAAACTCTAATACACATAGAAATCAATAGATGCATATATGTATGGGCACAGACATATATACTGTTCTGAGGTGGCCATTTGATATATATTAAAGAGGGTCTCATGTCCTGGTCTTCACAGATTTTTTTATTAGATATATTATTTACATTTCAAATGATTTCCCCTTTCCTGAATCCCCCCTCCTCGAAAGTCCTCTTTCCCCAATCCACCCCTTCCCACTTCCCACTACACTGAACCTTTCCAGGACCAGGGGCCACTCCTTCCTTCTTCTTGGGCATTATTTTATATGTGAATTGAGTCTTGGGTATTCCAAGCTTCTAGGCTAATATCTGCTTATCAGTGAGTGCATACCATGAGTGTTCTTTTGAGGCTGGGTTACCTCACTTAGAATGATATTCTCCAGTTCCATCCATTTGTCTAAGAATTTCATGAATTCATTGTTTCTAATGGCTGAATAGTACTCCATTGTGTATATATACCACATTTTCTGTATCCATTCCTCCATTGGGGGACATCTGGGTTCTTTCCAGCTTCTGGCTATTATAAATAGGGCTGCTATGAACATAATAGAGCATGTGTCCTTATTACATGCTGGGGAATCCTCTGGGTATATGCCCAGGAGTGGTATAGCGGGGTACAGATTTTCTTATAGCATAATGACAGCACTTGCTGCACAGGACCCAGCTGCTATCCTCCATGCCATTTTGCCCAGTTTTCTGAATGGTTCTCGCTCTTTTTCCACGTAGCCTCACACCTCTGGGACTGTGGGTGAGCCTTACTTACAGTTGGGACTCTCTGTGAGCAATCCGGTGAACCTCCCTGGCTAGAGATATACTTCACAGATCTCTAGAACATGTTGATCTCTGTTACCCTGCAGCTTGAGAGTGCTAACCATGACTGCATAGGGAATATTGAATCGATACATATCAGAGCTTGAAAGAAAGGGCCTGAGAAATGGCATCCGTGGGGGCAGCCATACCATGTTGTGTGTGCCTGGGATATTTTGTCTACATTTTTCCATCTTATCTTTATAAACTTGTCCGCAGCGGCTCAGCTTTTTGGATGACCCCACAGGCTCAGAGCAATTTATTGATCCCTAGTTACACAACTAAAAAGACCCCTAATGTTTGCTCACTTTCCTCAAAGTCCCTGTTTCATCGGTTAAGAGTATGGGTTCGTGGTATTGATTATCTGTTAGCAATGCGTGGGAGAGTTGTTTACTCTCGGCTGGAAAATAGGGTGACGACAGTGCTTTTTGGTAGCTCATGTGCACACAGTGTGCCCCGTGAGCTGTGTGACACTCGTGGTGTGCATGACAGCATGTCCGTCCTCTCTTCTTGGTGCGGTACGCTTTTCTTGAAGCTCAAAGACGTTCTGAAATAGAAGAGCACACAGCTCTCTATAGGAAAGTAAGGTTTCGAGAAAGTGTCCCAGACGAGCTCACAAAACCATCTCAAGGCTGGTGTTCCTGCCGCGCGTGCACACCCTTAAGAGGTACTGCTGTTCTTGGCCAATGCACTCAGACTGATGTCACGTGGCTCTTCACACATGCGCCGTTCGTTCTTACAGTGCAGTCCCAGCCCATGCCACTCCTCCTGCACCCAGATCATACGCCTCCTTGTTCAAAACAGAGTCGTTGAAGGGGGCTTATGGAACTTTCGGGGAGTGGGGGGGCTAGAAAAGGGAAATCATTTGAAATGTAAATAAATTATATCGAATAAAAAAAAAAAGAGTCGTTGCAGGTGGTTGGGAAGGGGCAGTGGTTGAGCACTTTGTTGCTGTGTACCTCTGGGTCCATTTCTCTGCTGTGCCTAAGCAAAAGAGGAGAGAGACAGAAGCAAGACACCCACCCACACCCCAACCCCCCAAATGCACTGAGTACTCTCCCTTGAAGCACTGGCTAGGTATCTAGGGTGGAGGGCACGATTTGCTACAGAAAGGAATTTTTCTCCAAAGGAATTTTTCTCCGTGTTTAAGTATGGGGTCGTAAGAGCTATGTCAGAAACAACAGGCTGGCTCACCTTGGCCTAACTTTCCACTCCACACCCGACAGGAAACGACCCTGCCTGGGGGAAGGCCAGAAGAGGGAAATGGCCTGACAGGAAACCACCCTGCCTGGGGGGAGGCCAGATGTGGGAAATGGCCTGACAGGAAACCACCCTGCCTGGGGGGAGGCCAGAAGAGGGAAATGGCCTGACAGGAAACCACCCTGGGGGGGGGGGGAGGCCAGATAAGGAAATGACCTAACAGAGGAAGAATTTCAGGAAAACCATCAAGATGGGAAGGACTGGCCTGATCAAGGCACCCCATTATGAATTAATAGTTTTAAATGTCACTCAGGGTAACCAATTGCAGTTGTCCAACTCAGGCAGCCGCCTAGACTTCCCTGCCAAAATGTAAAGTGTGTGCTTTGTGACCTCGGGATCTCCTCTTGCCTGCCTGCTGAGAGACCCCAACGCAAGTTGGAACAATAAACCTCTTGCCATTTGCAGTGATCCTGGTCTCTGTGGTCTTTTTAAGTGAGGGTCTTCCAATGGACTCTTACAGAGTTAACAAAACAACCAAAAAACAAAGCACACCGCAGATGCTGGAAGCGTCTACAGAAGCTTGGGTTTTCTGATGCACGGGAGAAACCACTTCTCTCAACCCATTTCAAAGTGATTCTTCCCAAAGGCTCCGATCTGTTCCAAAAATCAACAGTGATGCCTTATGTCCATAAAGCTCTTCATCGTTTCAAGAGCACCCCCACACTCTGTGGTGTGTATTTATTTAACCTTCACATTAACTGTGCCGGGTAGGCAAGGAAGACATGTCTATGTTTATATTTACACTGGAAGGAATTGGAAGCCAAGGAGACAGGGGATGTGGCTAAGGTGGCAGTCCTGGGACCAGAGCCACATGTCTCAGAGTATCTCCTGCACTAATGTATTCTGTTGTTTAGTTTGGGTTTCTCAGCGTTGTCCATATAACCAGAGATTCACACAGGTTTGGTGCATGTGCCTCCACTGAGCAGTGGGCCAACCACCTTGTTCTTGATCTTCTTGTTCACAAAGGAGAAGAATGTTTATATGCGGTCATAACGTTGTGCCATCTTCCTGCAGGTCCAGTTGTGCCTGTGCTGTCTCCTATGGACTCCCCAAGGTTCCTAGAGGAAACCGTCCTCATTACTGGAGGAGGAGGATATTTTGGCTTCCGGTCAGTTCATCTACAAAATAACCTCATGGAATTCTTCTAGTGGATCGTTTTCGATTCTCATGTTTATATGCATGTACATGTTTATATAGTTCTAAAACAAAAGTGAATTATTGTGCTCACTGCTCAGGCTTGAAAATTGAAAAACAAATTTATTCCACTTCAAGAAACGTTATTTTTAAAACCTGTAAATTGGGTCCTAGTGACTATTCATGTCACCAAAGATAATATTTTTAAATATAACTGTATTCATTTTTTTTCCTTCTCATCACTATGACCAAATAAATATCTAACAGGAATCAATTTAAGGGGCAAACGTATAGTTGGACTCCTGGTTTAAAGGAATACAGTTCATGAGGGCAGGGAAGAATGTGAGGTATCTGCCCAGAGTGCCCCTGAAATGAGAAAGCAGAAAAGCCACAGGAGGCTGGGTCTGTCTATCAAATCCCAAGGCCCTGCCCCTGGCAGCCCATTTTCCCCAGCAAAACAGCGCCACCAGCTGGGAACCTGAGCCTGTGTGAGATAGTTCACCTTTAAATCACAGTAAGCACTCTGTCACAGAGATATTGCTGTGATTCTCGTTGTTGAGGTGGAATCCCTGTTTTTTCAAACTCTAAATAAGACCTGGAGCAATGAATACGCAAGGTAAGTGACACAGGATGAGTTAACATGACCCAGGTGAGCCCTACCTTATTGGCAAGTCATTTCCTACACTTTCTTTAGACAATAGCCGAAGGGTGACCTGACCTAACCCTGATCTTTCTCACCTCAGCCTCGGCTGCGCTCTGAACCAGAAAGGAGTCCATGTGATTCTGTTTGACATCATCGAACCAGCCCAGAACCTTCCAGAGGGAGTCACGTTCGTCCGCGGAGATATCCGCTGCCTCTCTGACGTGGAGACGGCTTTCCGGGACAATGACGTTGCGTGCGTGTTCCACGTCGCCTCTTACGGCATGTCTGGGAGGGAGCAGCTGAACAAGACCCAGATCGAAGAGGTCAACGTGGGTGGCACAGAAAACATCCTCCGGGCCTGCCTGGAGAGAGGGGTGCCCAGCTTGGTCTACACAAGCACCTTCAATGTTATCTTCGGAGGTCAAGTCATCAGCAATGGGGACGAGTCTCTGCCTTACCTGCCTCTTCACCTGCACGCAGATCACTACTCCAGGACCAAATCCATCGCAGAGAAGAAGGTCCTGGAAGCCAACGGCTTGCCCTTCAAGCAAGGTGATGGTGTACTCCGAACCTGCGCCATAAGGGCAGCTGGCATCTATGGGGCTGGGGAACAGAGGCATCTTCCCAGGATAGTGAGTTATGTTGAGAGGGGCCTGTTCAGATTTGTGTATGGGGATCCCCAGAGCCTGGTTGAGTTTGTCCACGTGGATAACCTTGCGAAGGCTCACATACTGGCTTCTGAGGCTCTGAAAGCCAAGAATGGTCACGTTGCCGCTGGGCAGCCCTACTTCATCTCCGATGGTAGACCTGTAAATAACTTTGAGTTCTTTAGGCCGCTGGTGGAGGGCCTGGGCTACACATTCCCATCCACCCGCTTGCCACTAACCCTCATCTACTGCTTTGCCTTCCTGGTAGAGATGATCTACTTCCTTGTAGGCCGGCTCTACAACTTCCAGCCCTTCCTCACCCGCGCCGAGGTGCATAAAACTGGTGTCACGCATTACTTCAGCTTAGAGAAAGCCAAGAAGGAGCTAGGCTACGAGCCTCAGCCGTTTGACCTGCAGGAGGTAGTGGAGTGGTTTAAAGCCCACGGGCATGGCAGAAGGTCTGCAGGTCAAGACTCGGAGTTCATTCTGTGGGATGGCATCCTGGTCCTCCTCTTGGCCCTTTCTGTTCTTACCTGGATCCCCCCTTCCACAATCCTGTCCATATGAAGAGCTGAGCCTCCTTCCAGGGGCGGTTTTCAAGGATGCAGGTTTTTGAAAGATGTGTCACATTATCTGGTACCCTTCCTGGGTCTTCAGATTACTTCTTAACAATGAGTCTTTAAACTTCATGGCAGGGATGGGGCTACCTTCCTATGAATCCTTGATCAGGGAAACTCCAGAGGCCATCGAAACAGTATTGGCTGTTGCGAACACTCTGGGTTACCCACCGGAACTATGTACTAAGACTCGATTGCCTAAGGTGCCACACACCTTTTCCAAATCACATAAAGAAATCCAGCTGGAACGGAACTGGAAGCATCTTCCCTGCTTGCTTGATTTCATAGTTCCAGAAGGGTCTATACAGGCTGCTGGAGGAAAAGAGTCTTATACAGCCATGGACCCTGCATACAGCACTGCCAATACTGGGCAAGGTGTACCCTCTAGTGCAACAGTGGCATGAATGTTAGGAGAATAACCAACTACTTCAGAATTGGATTGGAGGCTCGCTCCATGGGAGGGAGTTTGTTCCTGGTGATGTAAACTTGGCCAGAAGTTCACAGATAGAGAGGTCGTGACCAGAAGCTCATGGATAGAGAGGTCATAGGCCATGTGTGTCCTGCTGCTGTTATTTTGCTGGACAGAGAAGCTGTGCTCGCGAAGCCTCTCTCTAAATTCTTATGTTTATATCCGTAGCTTAGTGCTACTCTCAGCTGTGATCAGAGACGCTGCTTCTCTCTGCTGTGGGCATCAGCTATACTTCCGTGTTCAGAACTGGACAAAGTACTGCTGAGTGTTACATGTTCATCCAGAGACAGGGCATCTGTGTCACTCCCTCAAAGCCGCACAGGACTTTGTAGCAAAAGGGGATGGAAAGAATGCAAAAGCTGGAGGGGGTGGTGGCATCAGGGAGGCTGTCTCCTGAGAATGGCATGACTACTGTCCTCATGACCTAACGGTCGCTGGGATTGCTTGCCTACACTAGACTGCATATCAGGCTGATCACCATTCTGCCGCGGGAGGGAGAGAGACTCGTGATACCCGCTCCTCTCTGAAAAGCTGAAGGTGGTTGGTGGTTTCTGGGGAGGAGGTGACACTTTCTCTAGTGGTTTAGTCACTTCTAAGTTGCCCCATGCTCCTGTAAGCAAGCTTAATGAAACTCTTTGGAACACACCACACACATACACAGAGAGAGAGAGAGAGAGAGTTTATAAAAGAATCTAGCTGGGAAGAGATTGGGAATGGATAAAAGCCGGTGTGGGGTGAATCCGATGGAACTACATTATATACATGTTCGAAAATGTCATAATGAAACTCTTATGTTCTTAACCCATGCTAATAAAAAAAGGAAAAAATGAATTATTGGATTAAATATTCACTACTTTCCTCTGTCTCAGCCAACCCTGTTGGGACACGAGAAGACACAAAGGTAAGGTGGAAGGGTGGTTTCTGTGTCCTTACACCAGAGTGTAGCAGGAAGTCACTCTGAAGCCAGGAAAGGGTGTAAGCTGGGTTAGGAGCTCTGGATATCTCAGAAGCCAAAGAGGAACCTGTGATCACCTCATATACATTGTGTGCATAAAACAGTGAAATCCAGACTGATACGGAATAGCCCACACTGGGGCTTGGGTCTTATCCCTAGCAGACCAATCTCAGGGGGCAGTGGCTATTTCAGGGACGAGCTAGCTGTGCATAGCACAGGTTTTAGGATCCTCTAAAACCTCTGCCCTTGATGATACAAGGGCAGCCCACCTGTGTGACCATGGGTCATATGTATATTGAAACAGAGAGATAGCCTGCTGCATAGAACCCTTCTGAAGATTAAATTAGATGTTTATAGCACACACATACACACACACATACATGCATACACATGCACACATCCACATGCGTGAGTGTGCACACACATGCACGCACACCATTGTTACCAGAATGGTCACCATACATTCCTTCTGAAGGGTCTCTTCATGGGAGCATTCTCTATGGAGGGCCTATTGTGGCTGAAGTTTCTGGAATGTCTTTTGAGTATTTCCCAGGAGCCCTCAGCAGTGTTCGCTGTGTGAAATCACACTGTAGCTCTCTGCAATGCTGCTTGCTAGGGAGAGTATGGGCTCTGAAGGCAGCTTCCAGTGAGGAACAGCCGCAGCATTGTCTGGTCACCCGGAGAATGGCTGAGGAAGATGTTTCTATTGCGCAGTTGCCTAGGAACCAGAGGAGGAAGAAAGTCTTTGCTGTGCCAAAGTCTCATCTGCAGGAAGCAGGAGTGAAACATGGTGGGATACTGCAGTGGATGGTGCGCAGAGTTATTCTGGGAGAATCTGAGAATCTAATAGCTGCATGGTCCCTGTTGAACGGAGGATGGATACTTCAGGGGGTGTCCTGAACTTGATGCCCCAAGGCACAGATCATCAATGTTTGATTTTCCTTACCAAACACCTGCAACCTTTGGAGAGCTTGCTTGTCTATATCTGGGAAATGGAACTGACCACACTGGCCCTTTTTGTGAAGTAGTTTGTCTCATAGTGTGTGTTGAGAACATAAAGAATGAAGCATTGGGTGTGCTCTTACCCACAGAATCTTCCCTGTAAATAGGAGGGCCACATTGTTCTTACAACAGTGTGTTTGTAGTCTGTCTCTGAAGGTGGCTCAACTATCTTGGGCTTTCAGGCTAGGAGTACCCCCAAGATGTCCGTGTGAGAGGGTTACTGACACACAAGGCAAGTACCACTGTCACTGAGCGCTACCATGGGCCCCTCAGAACGTGCTCTAAATAGCATCTCATTTAGCGCTTCCGGGATGCCCTGTCACATGACACAAGAAAAGGTCTCATGTGACATGGGGGCATTTCTATATGAGTGCTGAACATTGTCGTGATGTAGCTTCCGGTGTCCTCTAAAACAGGTAATCCAAAAGGCTGAGGTGGCTCTTAAGTGTCACAAACTGTCACACACACACACACACACACACACACACACACAGTAGAGATTAGTCTTATCCCGTGTGGGAGAGGAGTGTCTTAGGGGTATTGGGAACCGTCATGGAGTCAGGGCTCTGATCCCCCCCCCACCACCACCACCACCACATCGCTGATGTTCCAGGATCTGTATCTGCAACTCCAGTTCTTGGCCTGCTTCCTGCTTGCTCCAGACCCTTCTCTGCACTTAATGTTCCTTCGGTGGACCTAACTGTGCTCGCTACGAATGTAATTATTCTGAACACTGTGTTTCCCATTCATCTCGTTGTCCTTCGTTCAGTTAGACAAAAGTGTCACCCACAGATCTCTCTGAGATGAATGTTCTCCTGGGACCGCTGCCCAGACCACTGAGGGACCGTGCCCAAAGTTCCTGTAAACTCTGTTGTCCAAAAGGCCTTCACATGAGGTCTGAGGTCTTAAAAGATCTCACAACCAAAAACTCAGTCCCAAGTCGCAATTTTCACCACAAAGTGTTACTGTTAATGTCCATGTGAGACATTAACTGGTCAACCTGTTTAGCGCTATTCAGTAGGAAAGGCAGCCATACAAGATCACGGCCAGCAGATGGCGGAGGTTATAGGAAGCCAGGGTTAGCCCGACTACACTTGTGGTGGGCTGTGTGTTTTCTCCCTCCTTGTAGGGGTAAATACACGTTCTAACACATAATTTACTGTCTCCAACCTTCACAAATAGCCAGCCCATCATGATACAATCATATGTTAGCTAAGACTAGGAAAGAGCTAGAAGGTAACTGGAGACATATCACACGGGATACGGTGACAACTGAAGATCCTGTGGAATGCTCAGGAAAGTGGAAAGGTGGACATATTGAAAGCCAGCTAATGTCCCCTCTGAGATCATCACTAATGGCCCTTGCCTGTGACTCTTAACTCCACCCAGTAAAGGTATTCGAGGTCTGCTAAAAAATGCAGGCTTGGGGATCTCTACAAAACGGCAGGTGAATGAGCTCTGAAATTGTTCCTTTTCTTGGGAGAATCTGAAAAAAATGAGGGCGAGGAGATGATGAGATAATTAGGAAGAGTGACGTCAGAACGCTACAGTTGGGAAGCTGCCTGCCCCAGGTGTGTGTGTGTGTGTGTGTGTGTGTGTGTTATTTTGCTTAGGCCATGGGAAGTGGGTATCAGGAGGCGGGGCATTACTGGAGGGGGGTGTGGTCTCGGTCTCGTTACAGGAAGTGCGTCACTGTAGGGGTGGGCTTTGACTTTCCTATGCTCAGGCTCTTCCCAATGCAGAAGAGAGCTTCCTCCTGGCTGCTTGTGGAAGCCAGTCTTTCCTGGTCACCTTCAGATCAAGATACAGAACTCTCAGCTCCTCCAGCGCCATGCCGGCCTGGATGCTGCCATGCTTCCCACCATGATAATGGACTGAAACCTCTGATCCTGTAAGCCAGCCCCAATTAAATGTTGTCCTTAGAAGAGCTGTGGTGGTTAGGGTGTGTTTCCATAGCAATAAAACCCAAACTAAGGCAGTGTGTGTAGTGTGTGTGTGTGTGTGTGTGTGTGAGAGAGAGAGAGAGAGAGAGAGAGAGAGAGAGAGAGAGGTGTGTTGTATGTGTATATAAACAGAAGACAACTTTGAGTCTCCTTTATCGGGTGCCATCTGCATTTTCATTGAGGGACAAGGTCTCTCATGACTGAATCTCTTACGGCTACACTGACTGCCCTTCAGGTATCTATCTCAGAGCTTAGACATGCACACACCAAGCCTGGCATCTTCCAGACATTCTAGGAATCAAACTCCGAGCCTCATACTTTCAAGGCAAGCCTTAAAACTGGGCCGCTTCCTCAGTCCCTCCAGGTGGTTTTGTATCTTCCGTCAAGAAGGGATAAATGGTTCTAGACAGCAGGTACAGGTGCTCTTGCAAGATGCTAAGTGGAGTGCCTCTGTGGAGTCCTTGTGGAACTGCTCTTTCCTGTGATTGGTTCAGCAGGTACTCAGTACCCCGTGGCTGAGTATTGATCAGAATTGATTCATAGACGGACCTGGAGTCCCAGTGACCTCTTACCACTTCCTTTGAGTAGGGCCAGATTGTTTTTATGGCCTGTTCTCTCTCTGGCCACCCTGAAGAGCCCTCCCTTCAGCCAAAAGGATTCTTCTGCAAGCCTTTCTGCTCGAACCTGGTTTACCTGATTTTCCTGGGCTGCAGCCAATAGATGCCCAGGAGTAGTGGCCAATACAATCAAATCCATGATTGCTGTTTGTTTGTTTGTGGACTTTTTATTTTATTTTTATTTTTTTGCCTTGTTTTTTGTTTGTTTTGATTTTTCTTTGTTTTGAGAGAAAGAACAAGAAGTTGGGTGTTTAGGGAGGTGTGGAAGATCAGGGAAGAGGTGGGGAGAAGAAATTATGACGAAAATGTATCTTATAAAAATTTTTTAAATAAAAGAAATTTTTAAAAATTGAAGAAATGGGGGTTCACGGCATCTCCAAGCTTCGTGGACTTGTCACTGTCCCCTCCTGTGTTTTAGAGACCCTGGACACCAGGAAAAATACTTTGTCAGTAAGACATATAATTATGACTGAAACCAAGCCTAACACACAAAATTATGCAGAGCAAAGAGATATAACAAGAGATTTATCCATGGAAATTTACAATGTTTATTACTCAAAGAGCTCGTTGGAACAAGCAAGTAATTAAAAAAAAATCATTCCTAACATCTAGAACTTTAATCCTGGAAAATGATTTCAATATTTTTATCCCCAATCTCCTAATGGAGCCACACAGGGAAAAGCCTTTATTTTATTTATACATATGTGTGTGTGTGTGTGTGTGCAGTGTGTTGTTGTTGTTGTTGTATGAGTATTTTGTGCTCCTAATGGCTCCTAGGTTCATGTTTGAGCCAGAACAGCTGAGTCAAACCAGCAAGCCAGCGCTCAGAACAAGAAAGGGTGAGCTTATTCAGTAAGTCTCAGAGGCTGACAACATTCTAGGCCTAGATTAGATTGTATGGAGGCTAGGCCCAGGTTAGCAAACTGAGACAGTAAGCCTCAGAGATGACAATTACTACAGGAGAATAAAAGATAGCTTTACAGGTAATTACACCACCACCACACCCACCCACACCCACCCACCCCCGCCCATACACATGCACACACACACACACACACACACACACACAGTGCATTTTGCCCAACGTGTTCAACATGAGGATAATGGCAAATGTCAGCCCATCAGCCCTGCCCACTAAAACAATCGCTCAGCTTCGCCTGCTCAATAGGCAAAGGCTCCCGCTTGTTAGAAACTTAGGCTGTGTGGCGCTGTGTGGCGCTCTATGTATTTCTGGGCTCATTGGGTTTTCTCAGTGTTGTAACAACTAGGTACATTGTTACCACCTGTCTGCATGCGAGGAGATTCCGGCTTGAGGAGATGATGTGCTTTGCCGAGTGTCACCCAGTTAAGTGGCCAAAGCTTAGATTCGACCCAGGCCTACTTGAGCTTCAGAAACACAAATTTTCATTCTCATTCTGTCTGTCTCTGTCTCTCTCTCTCTTCTCCCTCCCTCTCTCCTCTCCTCCTCCCCTCTTCCTTCTCCTCCTCCTCCCATTCTTTCTTTTTTAAAAAAAGATTTATTTATTTATTTTATGTATATGAGTACACTGTAGCTGTACAGACGGTTGTGAGCCATCATGTGGTTGCTGGGAATTGAACTCAGGACCTCTGCTCGCTCTGGCCCCACTTACTCTGGCCCAAAGATTTATTTATTATTATAAGTAAGTACACTGTAGCTGTCTTGAGACACCAGAAGAGGGCGTCAGATTTCATTATGGATAGTCGTGAGCCACCATGTGGTAGCTGGGATTTGAACTCAGGACCTTCAGAAGAGCAGTCAGTGCTCTTAACCACTGAACCATCTCACCAGCACCTCCCCCACACACACACATACACACTTCTTCCTTAATGGGGTCTCATGTAACCCAAGCTGGCCTCTAATTCACTACGTCGCCAACCAAGGGTGACCTTGAACTCCTGATCCTCTTGCGTATAACTCTTGGTGCCGGGATGGCATGGACCACCACACCTGGACCACCACAGCTCATTTATACCTGATCTCTGGGGATAGAGCTCAGGTCTTCATGTGTACTCAGTGAGTGTAGTCTACTAACTGAACTATACCCCCAGTCCCGCCCCCCAGGCTCCTAACCGCCATGTTTAAAGTGGCTTCAATGTTTCAGTGTGGCACAGCCCAAAGCCACATCACACCAGCTGCACTGGTAGCAAACAAACTGTTCTGTTGCAAAAGATGAACATCTGTAACAAACTCATGTTGCATCAATAATTAATCAAGGTGCTGGTGTGTGGTAGACAGGGAAGCTGTGTGAAAGGCTAAAGTCCTGTGTACTCTGTGGGGAGTGTGGCATGCTAGAGTCCGGTCTGACCCTCTTTGAGCATTCTCTAAGGCTTGCTTTAGCACATAACCCTGTGCTCACACAGGCCCTGTGCCTCAATTCCCCCCTCCGAGTCACTGTCTGGGGAGCAGAGCTGTAGTGACTTGGCCCAATGTTGCTTGTATTTTAATGCTAATTTGGGCCCCCCAAGATTGGTTACCCTAAAGATGAGAGAGTCCACACATAAGATATTGAGTGACCCTGCCTGCCCCCTCCCCCACCAGTTAATTGTGCTTGATAACTAAAGATGTCAACAGCCAATAACCGGGCAGAAGAGGCATAGATGGGGTTGAGATTTCTCAGGTTTGGGGAGAGAAAGGATCACTAGGAGGGAGGAGGAAGAAGAAGCCGCCGTAGGAGAAGGAAGAACGAGAAGGAAGAACGTGCAGGAGAGGAGAAAGGAGAGTCACCATGGATTAGCTAAGCCATAAAATCATGGCCGCGTGGGCTGGCCAACTGGAGGTAAGAGCAGCCCAGATAAAACATAGTAAAGGGTAGCTGATAATTCAGGGCTCCTTGTTAAGAAAGGAGATCTTAACAACATGGAGGGTAGGCAGCTGGCCAGCTATTGGGGGCTTAAGGCATTTGGCAGATATAAAGACTGGGAGTGTGTCTTTCATCCAGGAACTCAATGAACAAGGCAAGGTAGAAGCCCTGGGTTGGGATTTTTAATAATTTCTACCACACAGAGCACAGGTATCACTCACTGCTGGGAGACATTGTCTTCCCTGCAATCTTTGTTTGGTTTTTGGTTTTTTTTTTTTTTTTTTTTTTTTTTTTGGATTTTGGGTTTTGGGGGGGGTTTTTTGTTTTGTTTTGTTTTTTTGTTTTTGTTTTTGGTTTTTTTTGTTGTTGTTGTTGTTTTTCGAGACAGGGTTTCTCTGTATAGCCCTGGCTGTCCTGGAACTCACTCTGTAGACCAGGCTGGCCTCAAACTCAGAAATCTGCCTGCCTCTGCCTCCCAGCGTGCTGGGATTACAAGCGTGCACCCCCACCACCACCGCCACCACCATCACTCCCACCACCACCACCACCCCACCCCGGCTTCCCTGCAGTCTTGAGCCACTCTGAAGGTGAGACACATGAGAAAACCTTACAAGGTGTAGAAATGCAGCATCCAGCTGGTGTCGCTCCCCCTAGGTGCGGACATTCTGCAGAGACGAAACCTTCCTTCGGAGATCCAGGAATGCCTGAGGCTTTCCTTCCAAGAACCCTTTGGAAGTGGGGTTTGGGCATTTGCTAGCACTTCCAAGGGTCTTTCTAGGACCTGCCTCTTCCATATGTGTTCACGTATGTATGTATGGGGTCCTTCCTCAGGCACCATCCACCCGTTTTTCGAAACAGGTTCTAACACTGTCCTAGAGATGGAGCAGTAGGCTAGGCTGCCTGAGATGGTCTGTATATGCTTAGCCCAAGGAGTGGCACTATTAGGTAGCATGGCCCTGTTGGAGTGGGTATGGTCCTGTTGGGTGGTTGTGGCCCCATTGGAGTAGGTGTGGCCTTGTTGGAGTAGGTGTGTCACTGTGGCTGTGGGCTTTAAGACCCTCACCCTAGCTGCCTGGAAGGGAGTATTCTGCTAGCAGCCTTCAGATGAAGATGTAGACCTCTCAGCTCTGCAGCAGGCTTGCCTGGATGCCGCCATGTTCCCACCTTGATGATAATGGACTGAACCTCTGAAAATGTTAGCCTGCCCCAATTAAATGCTATCCTTATTAGAGGTGCCTTGGTCATGGTGTCTGCTCACAGCAGTAAAACCGTAAGTAAGACAGCTGGTCAGTCAGCAAGTCCCAGGGTTCCTCTTGTCTTCAGTTCCGCAGCTCTGGGATCCCAAGCATATGGCTCTGTTCCTGTTGGGTGTGGTTTGCTCCGCGTAGGTGCTAAGCAGTGAGCTCCCATCCTCATATCTGCACGGCGAGCCATTTACCGACCGAGCCATCTCTACGGTTCCCAGAATCCATCTACCTCTTCCTTTCAGTGTGACTTTCCACAATTATGCCCCTCATCTGTAAAATGGAGATAATGCATTCCTGCTGTCTCCCCGGGGAGACTTATATGGATTAAATGACAAGCAGTCCTTCGGTATCCTGTGCATGGGTCCTTAATTAAAGATGGCTCCTCTGGGAGCAGTAGAAGGGTTCGCATGAGGGAGCTGGTGTGATGTGGGAAGGCTTCAAGGCACATGAGTCAGTTCTGAGGCAGTGGAGACAGATGCTCATCACACAGTTAGGGATGCTGGCTGGAGACTGTGAGGGCAGCTACACGCGCAAGTATGACGGGAGTGTCTCATTGGCTCTCTGCAGTAAGACGTTACTTGTACATTTGTTCTTGCTTTGACTGTTCCCATCCAATGTTGCTTTGGGCTCTAAATTGAAAATGAGAACTTTTTGAAGTTGGAGAATCCAATCTAGAGGCCAAATGGTAATTGAGGTTTTTCTGCCCCAAGTTTGGAAATCTAGAGATGCCCCTATATCGTTTCTTCTCTGGTTTGAAACCACACAGGACTCAGAGTCAACCCCAGATGAGGCATTGGCCCAGCCCTCGTTTCTATGTATTCAGAATGCTTTTCTTTAAAGCCTGTTTATTGGCACACTAGTTACTGATATTCTGGACTGTCATGTGTTATTTTGTTACATGCCTACTGCATTTAAAGGGCAGGTGACAGCCATTGGCACAGTGATTACTTCTCTGTATTGGGAAAAAAGTCTTTGATAGCTGTCTTGAAGGGTACAGTTGAATGCTGCTGAGGATTCCTGTCTGGCTGTAGAGCATCCATTAGGTGTCTCTCAACTGTGCTCCCAAACGCATTAACTGCCCTCTCTGCACCGCCATCACCACCTCCCTCACACTCCTGTTCACGTCCCATCTTCTAGAGGTAACCCCTCCCCAAAAGTTCTCTTCTCTCCTCTCCATCCTTAGCTTCTATGCAAATGAGAAGATGCAGAAGAAAGATCTGACTCTTCCTCTGAACACAATGTCCTTACATTCTATTCTTGGTCCATAGTTAAAACTTTTTCTTTTGGCGACATGGTCTCACTATATAACCCTGGCTGTATTGAACTTGCTGTGTAGATCAGGTTGGCCTTGAACTCACAGAGATCCACATTCCTCTGTTTCTTGAGTGCTGGGCTTAAAGGTGTACACCACTATGTCTAGTGGGGTTTTACTTTTTATATCTAGGTAATATTCCACTGTGTTCCTAGACACATCTTGTTAACCTACTGACCCATTAACGAACATATAGGGATTTTTTTTTTATTTCTTGAGGTTCTTTTTATTATACTTAGTTTTTATTTTCTTTCTCAGTTATTTCCTTTACAGTTGTGCATTTGTTATGGTTTTTATTATGATTATTAACACACATTAATAATACAAACTATATTGTTGTATATCCACATATATATAAGCCATGCATCGACCATATCCATCCACCCTTCCTCTACCCTATCTCGCTCCCCTCTCTCCTCCCTTTCCCAAGGCCCCACCTCTAATGACCTCTTAAATTCAAGAGTCATCTCTACTTTGAACTAGCTTGTTATTAAAGAATTATAATGAGTGTATCTCAAAATAAAATTGTAAAACAGATAAACCAAACAGAAACACCTCTAAATATATTACGTAGATATAAAAAGTGAAACTCTACTACTAAACATGGTGGTGCACACCTTCAATCCCAGCACTCAAGTAGCAGAGGCAGGTGGATCTGTGTGAGTTTAAGGCACAGTCACAGGATACCAAAACTTGGTCTTTGTGCCTAGTTGATGTCTGAGGTTGCACAAATCTGTCATGTGCTGATATTTATTTAGCTAGGTATTTTATGGCTTTGTGACTGTTTGAAATAGGACTCTGACTTAGTTAGGGTGCTGTGAACAGACACCATGACCAAGGCAGCTCTTATAAAAGACAACATTTAATTGGGGCTGGCTTACAGGTTCAGAGGTTCAGTCCATTATTATCAAGGCAGGAACATGGCAGCATCCAGGCAGGCATGGTGCAGGAGGAGCTGAGAGTTCTACATCTTCTCCTGAAGGCCGATAGGAGAAGACTGGCTCCCACATGATTATTAAAAAGATTTTAAAGCCCAAGCTCACAGTGACACACTTCCTCTAACAAGGACGCACCTCCAAATGGGCCAAGCCACTCCCTGGGCCAGGCATATTCAAACCACCACAGATTCCTTCTCTGATTCACTTAACTCCATTAACAGGGTAGGCTAGTTACTGCATTCTCTACGTCCGTTCCGAGTTCTGTGACCCATCTATCAGTTCTAATAGTCTTTTGGTGGAGTCTTTCGTGAGCTTTTATCATCTGGAAACAAGGATAATCCCCCTTCTTCCTTCCTACTCGCCCATGCTGTGTCTTTTCTCTTGCCCAGTTGCTCTGCTAAGATTCTCACCAAATACTGATGAGAGTGACAAGAGTAGAAACCTTTGGCTTGCTCCTGATCTTAGAAAAAGTACTTCCTTGTCCCTGTTTGTAAGACATAAGCTATGACCTTGTCACGGAAGCCTTTACTCTGTTGAGGCGTGATCTTTTTACACCAAATTTGTTTACGTCTTTTACCATGAAGGGAAGTTGGATTTTATGAAATGTTCATTTGACACCTCTAGCAAAGATCATGTGGTTTTTAACCTCCCCCCCCCAACTGTTTATTCTTACGAATTACATTTATTGATCTGAGTGTCTTGAACCACCTTGCATTCCTGGAATTAAGCCAACATGATTACAGTGTGTGATCTTTGTGCCAATGAGTTTAATCTGCAAATATTTTGTTGAAGACTTCTGCACCTATGATCATTAGGGGTTTTATTGTCGCCCTTGTCCAGATTTGGAGGGCATCATGTTGTCTTGTTTTCTGTATTTCTTATATTTCCGTGTTAGGGTCTGTGCATCCGTCAGGATGGCTCTCTTCCGTGTTTGTGTAAAGACTTCTTCAGTAAGGAGCTTTTTCCTCGTGGTGTGAAGTGTGGTGTCGATTCCTGTGTCATGATGTATGTCCCCAGCTGAGCCCTGTACGGTGACCTTCCCTGTAGCCTTTTTAGCCAGGCTTGGTAGATCTGAGTACCATGTGTATCACATCCACAACAAAGACCCACTGTCTGCAGGTCTTCCAATCATCCAAAGTGGTGTGGCGTAGACAACGGAGCATAAGGTTTAATGTCCTATGTAGTTGTCAAATAATGGGAATATAGCCTCTATCACCTGATGGAGGCTTCCCCAGACATCATGGTGATCAGCTGTGATTTTGAGACTGGTCATGGTGATAGCCTAAAGCCTTTGTCCTCTAATTGAACACTGGTCCATATCCAGAGGTCCTGTGGGGATAAGTAAACACAGCTCCCTCCTCCAGGACTCATGACCGGGCTTGTCAGCAGCGAACACCTTGACAGGCAGTTGTGTGCCTGTGCAGATGACTGACAGGCAGTGTTGGGAGACTTGTGTTTCTCCTCTCTTCTGCTCCTATGAGGGCGACCAGCCAGGATAGGGAACTCAAAGCTTTCCTCAGTGTGCCTGCCCGGGGGCCTTTCAATAACAGGGAGCTTTTGTCCCTTATTCTTTGGTTGGTTGGTTTTAAGACAAGGTCTCAGGTAAGGCTGGCCTCAAGCTGGCTTCTGCAGCTGAGGGTGTCCTTGAACTCCGGATCCTCCCCCTCTACCTCCCAGGTGACGGATCTCAGGAGAGCACCACCACACCCCAACCCCTATCCTTTTTCTTTTTTCTCCTTCATTTAATATCTTTTTATTTTTGAGATTATAATACAAATACATTTCTCCCTTCCCTTCCTCCAAACCCTCCCTTGTACCACCTTCCATGCTACTTTAAATCTATGGCCTCTTATGTTACTGTATGTATATACATATTTATTCTTATTCTTAACTATGACCTGCTTAGACTGTACACTGTTACTTGTCTGGTTTTTAGGGCTGAGCATTTGGCACCGGACAGCTGATCAGTGTGCTCTTCCCTGGGGAAAACCACGTCTCTCACTCCCAATTTTCTTCAGGCGCCTGTAGCTCTCCATGTAGAGCTGAGACCTCGTGGGCGTTCTCCTGTCCACTTGGGCCTGTCCTTGGTGTCCTCCTTGTTCAGCTCGTATTTAGACGGTCACGTTGGTGAGACTTTATGGGTGTAGCTTCTAATATTACTAGGAAACACAATACCGTCGTCACGTTCCTCTGACTCTCAGAGTCTTTCTGGGCCCCCCAACCCCAATGTTCCATGGACCTTAGGCGTGGGAATGTTTCAAAGATGTGTTCATTGGGACTGGGCTCCACAATTCTGCATTTTGGTTTGTTGGGGTTTTCTGTGGTGTATATAGCTGGTTGGGGGTCAGGGGAGCTTGGGTCTAGCCAGAGTTCCAGTGGCTCCCTAGACCCCCCTAAGGGAAGGGATAAAGAGACAAAGGAAACCAAAATTCTGTTCTAGGAAAAGACCTGGGTATCAAACCATCTGTTTCCCGGTGTCCTCAGCCCTGGCACGCACACAGAGCCGCATAGGGCTTTTCATGTACCTGGTCTCAGAAGGCTGATTCTGGCGAGTAGCACTCTCCAATTCCTTCCCATGAAACAGTCTGTGTTTCTCAGGCGTTTATGTCAGAGTCACCTCACCTGCCGAGGCAGTACTGTGAAATATCCATGAGTCTAAAACTGAGAAGGTATGGAATATTGTGGCCCAGGAGCAGGACAAATTCAGCCCATAGGTCCCACCTCCAGATGGCCCCTGACTACAGCACCTCAAGAGTTCATAGAAGATGCAGAGAGACACTCCGGGTCTTTCACCTGTTTAGGACGTGTGTCTGTAAGGCTCTGGCTTCACCAGAGCAACTTTCTGAGACTCTGTCCCCCTCCCACCTTGCTCCCATTACTGGATTTTTAGGGCAAAGGCGCAAGCTCTGGGGGCCCCGTGGACTGGGCTCAGCCAGACAGACATCCCAATACGTCTCAACTAAGGGCAGAAGAGGGAAACTTAACCCATGTGGCCACCTTGAGGAGAGGAACGGAGAATGGGGTCCAGTGACCCCTGAGTTTGTCTTTGGAGACCTGACCTGAACTTTCCGTTTAAATAATAGACAAACTGGGCCGGGGTGCAAGAGCTGCGCATGACAAACCACTGAGGATTGAGGGGTGACCTGACTTGCTCTATACCTTCAAGGTTGCTGAAGGCGGCACCACTGTCCTCATTTGATGGAGCAATCTGACAGACGAAAGGCTCTAGGCCCTTCCCCAGGACACACCTGCTCACCACCAATAGTTGTCCTCATCTGGAGGGTGGCCTGACCTGTGAGGCTCTGCTGTTCCTGTATTCCAGGGTGACAGATGACTCAGGACTGGAGACCTTAGGTGCTTCCAAGTCTGGAGCAAGATGATCCAGGCCTGACAGGAAATGCCCTCCTCCACCCCACCCTCTGCCCCACCCTCACCTCTGTCCTGTCTTGGTACCTTTGGCCTTGAAGGAGAGATAAGATGAGATAGCTCCTACTAGTTGTCTTGTAAACACCCACCATCCCACAAGTGATTAACCTGTCTGCACGCAGAGTTAAGCAATGGTAGAATATGAAATGAAGGCAGAGGTACCAGGCTTTCAATCTGCTGTGACTTATATTGCGCGACCAATGAGTGAATGCTTTTTCAACAGTATAAGTTCAAGGCCTGGAGAGATGGCTTGGTGGTTAAGAGCACTGTCAGCTCTCACAGAGAAGCCAACACCAACACAGCAACTCCAGTTCTGGGGAATCTATTGCCCTCTTCCCGCTTCTACAGGCATTGCATGCATGTGGTATTTCTACATACAGGCACACAAAACACTCATATGCATATAAAAATTAAAATTGAATAATTATAAACCAGCTTTGAGGGGAAAAAGCCTACATGTAGAATTTCCCTGGCTAAAGAAAGGGTTATGTTTGTCAATGATTTTCTGACATAATCAGCAACTAGACTGACTGGCTGGTAGGAGAGAGGGTCTTCTGATGTGGAGCAACCTAAAAGGATGTACTTCATCAAACACAAATAAATACACGGAAAGACACAAGGTCAAATCCAGGTGCCCTGACTGTATAACAAAGAACAGAAGCCATCTATCAGACTGTGACCATTTGCAGAAATTCCTACTGCAAGTAGCCATTTTGCAGAAGAATAAATACTGATACAGGTTGTGTCACACCAGGCTACTTTGATCAAACCCCCAGTACCAGCATTGAGGTCACAGCAAAATTGCTCATAGATGCTATAGTTCAGTCAGCAACCCTGAGAACATTTCCATGGATTTTTTTTTTCAATGCATTCAAATGGATGTTTGTGTTTGAGCAAAATAGGCACTCCTAAATCCCAAAGCACTATTTGTTTTTGTTTTCTAATGGCAAATATTTAGCTCTTCGTTTTCTCGTTTTCTCGGAGCTGAGCATGTAATTTGAATGTCTGTCTCTAGGTAGCTCTCCCTTACAGTGGCTGTCCCTGGAAAAATCAATGTGACAGCTCCAAGCAGCTCGCTGTCTTTCACGTTGGGCTGACTGCTCTTTATTCTGCTAATTTAGGCAACGCAGTCCTGTTGAGGGCCAGCCCTGGGGAGGATGGAGATCGTGCCTCCTAGAAGTCCTGATCCCAGCAGACCACCGAGGGCTCCAAGGGGGTGAGTGTTTTGCTTTGTGATCTAATACATGCTCTGTTTCGGAGCAGGTTTCATGTGCTGCTTAAAAGAATTCCCACTCTGCAGCTGTTGGATGGAATGTTCTATGAATTTCTGTTGAGTGCATTTGACCTAAAGTATACTTTATGCTTCTCTCTTGCTCCTTTGAAAGGGTTTGAATGGTGAATCTAGTAGTAAGGGTAGGGTGTTGAAATGCCCAAGTATCATTTATGGGAGCTTATGTATCTCTTTTGGTTTATTGGTGTTTATACATACGTACATGCATACATACATACATGCTACATATAATCTTAGATCTTAGGCTGGAGTGATGGCTCAGCCATTAAGAACACACAGTCCTTCTTGCAGAGGATTGGAATTCAGTTTACAGCATTCACATTGGGCCATTCACAAACACCTGTAACCTCCAGCTCCAGAGGGCCCAACGGCCTCTTCTGGCCTCTGGGGACACTGCACACACATACACACATACACATAGACACACAAACAGATACAGAGACAGACAGACAGGCACAGAGACAGATGCACTTTAAAATCAAATCTTTTAAACATTGAGTTATCCACAGTCTTGTCATAATATCCTGCTGATTTGCTCTCTTGGCCATCTTTTCTTGTCTCACTGTCTGTCTGAAAGTCAGTGTTAGTTGTGAGCACAACTACTCAAGCTTGGTTTTGAATTCCTTTTGTGTGTGTGTCTGTGTGTCTGTGTGTCTGTGTGTCTGTGTGTGTGTGCTGGGTCATAACCCCTCCTGCCAGTCTGTACATTCATATTTTAATTGAGTAGCTGGGACCATTTACACTCAAGTTGTTGGTGGAAAATAGGGACTTGTACCTGTGATTTTTTTTTCAATTATTTTGTTTGAGACATTCTTTTATTTTGGTTGATTGGTTGGTTTGCTCTTTAGGGCTTGATGGTCTAGTGTATTGGTCATGTTTATTTTCTGTGTTTACCCGTGTATCTACTCCAGATGAGTGTCTTTACCAGCTCTTCGTGATCTTTCTCTTTCATCCATATCTCCATGAAGAAGTCCCTTAAGCGTGGTTTCTAACGTTGTCTTGAACCTCCTTGGTTGGCACTCACCTTGGAAGTCTTCTCTTGTCCCTTGGTTCTAAAAAACATCTTTATGAACATTGCTCCAAAGTCTTCAATTCTCTTAGTATCCCTCCACCTTGAACTGACTTTAGAATAGACTTCCTTCTGTTCTTAAGATACTTTCCGGCTATATTAACCTTGATTGGAATTAGTTTTCATTTAATTTTTTTCAGATATAAAACAGCTCCCTCTGTCTTCTAGCCTTTAGGGTACCTGCTGAGAAGCCTGCTGGTGACACTCAAACAGAGTGCCCTTAAAGTGACTTGCCACGTTACTCCCGTGGGGTCTAAAATTCTGCCCTGAACTTTCGACTACAATCTGGCAGCTGAAGTCACCTCTGTTGGGGCGTCCACCTACAAGGGCTTGTCTTAGTTAGGGTTTCTGCTGCTGCAACAAAAATACCACAACCAAAGAGCAAGTTGGGGAAGAAAGGGTTTATTCAGCTTACACTTACATATTGCTGTTCATCACTAAGGGAATTCAGAGGATGGACTCTGAATCAGGAATCTGGAGGCAGGAACTGTTGTAGAGCCCATGGAGGGGTGCTGCTTACTGGCTTTCTTCACATGACCTGCTCAGCTGCCTTCCTTATAAAACCCAGGATGGCACCACCCATGATGGGCTGCCCCCCCCCAATGATCACTAGTTAGGAAAATGCCTTCCAGCTGGATCTCATGGAGGCATCTCCTCAACCGAGTTCCCTTCCTCTCTGATGACCCTATCGTGTCAAGATGACACACAAAACCAGCCAATGCAGTGCTTGTGTCTTTCCCAAGAGTGGACGGGTTTTCTGTTATTATTTAATTGAGTGGGGTTTTTAATTAAGTGATAGCTTCATACATGTGCATCTGGTCAATACGTTTACTCTCAGGGTTTGCCAATCACGCAAATATTTGATCTTTTAATGGTGCTCTTAAGATCTTAGGAATTCTCTCTCTCTCTCTCTCTCTCTCTCTCTCTCTCTCTCTCTCTCTCTCTCTCTCTCTCTCTCTTTCCTGTATTACTGTCTGGATGTAGTAGTTTGAAAGATGTCTTCAAGCTCCAATCTGCTTTCTTGCAACCCCACCCTGTAACTTTAACACTCAGACAAAACCATATGTGACTAACCATGCCCCAGTCCTAGATGACAGTCCTATGCCTCCCAGGTCTTGGGGGTGGCGTCCTCTGGGTTCCCCCATGCTGTAATATTTAGTGTCTGTCAGCGAGCTACCTCTGGCTCCTAAGGCAACCACCCACGCAGCAAGGTGTCTGTGGGAGCCTACAGATGGGAATTTTCAGGAATCCCTCAGATAGCTGCTGGCTTTAAGACTCTGCAGGTTCATAGCAAGCCAAACAGAGTCATTTTACAAAGTCAAGATACTATGCAGATCTCAAACCTTTTTAGACTATAACTCTGCAATGGCTGTGAGGCCTTACAGGGCCAGGAGTGGCCAGCATCTGCACACTGATACTTTTCTGGAACCCTTTCTATCATCCTGCCTCATACAGAAGGAACTCCCCACCCTGCCCTAGCTGTGGAGATATGGGCATCAGGTGAGGGTCTCTGCCCTGCTATGCTGCTGTCCCAGGGCTCTGGATCTTACAAGGCTTTCAGCTTACAGCTGGGTGTCTGTTGCTTTAGTTCTTTATGAAGAATCAAACTGACACCTTTCTCTGGCCTCCTTGCCCTGCCCACCCATGTAGAGGTGGTATAAGGCAGAGGTCAGATTTCAAGTCCAGGAATGATACAAAAATAACTGTGTGCTAGACACAAAACAGGCCAGACCAGTTGTCCTAGTTTCCTGTCTGTTGCTGGGAGAGAATGCCCTGAGAAAAGGAAACACTGGGAAGAAAGGGTTTACTTGGCTTATGCTTCCAGGTTGCAGTCCCTTACTGTGGGGAAGTCAGGGCAGAAACTTAAAGGGACCACTCCCATGGCCAAGAGCAGAGAGAATAAGCACGTGGATACTTTTACTATTCAGGATCTTGCTACTTAGGGAATGGTACCTCCCACAGTGGGCATCGATAAATTTAGACAATCCCCTCCCACCTACGTGGCCATGTGGTAACCTGATCCGGTCAGTTCATCAACTGAGGATTTCCCAGGTGATTCTAAACTTTGGAAAGCTCACACTTAAAACTATCACACTAGTGAGCAGTATTCAGAAAGCAGTACTCAGCTGAGTGTCCACAGGACAGTATAAACACTTATACTATGGAAACAATAGGAAGATGCGATCCTATAGACTCAGACATCCTAGGCTGTTTGTGGCATATCCATGTGCTGTTCTCTGTATTTTTTGACCCAATAGCAACTTTTTTTCAGTCCCTTGTTAATGGGTTGATGGGATTTTGTATGTCGGTTCCTGTCCTTTTTTTAAGACGATTGTGTCACTGATGTAGCTTCTTTGTTTGTTCCTTTTGCCTTGTCCTTGTGCTACTGAGAGGTTTGCCACAGGCTGTTCTGAAGTCTTCAGTCTGGAATGACTAACTTTGATTATTGATTGCTGATTATTGATCGCTAAACAACATGGCTTCCTGTGTGCCAAGGATGCTAGCTGGCAAGAGAGCGCTAGGACGTGCTGTCTTAGGGTTTCGCTGCTGTGAAGAGACACCATAACCAAGGCAACTCTTACAAAGGGAAACATTTCATTGGGGCTGGCTTACAGTTTTAGAGGTTTGGTCATGAGGGGAAGCATGGCAGTGTGCAGGCAGACATGGTGTTGGCGAAGGAGCTGAGACTTCTGCATCTTGATCCAAAGGTAGCCGGGAGGAGGTTCTTTTTTCCTGCACTGGGCGGAGCTTGAGCACTAGGAGCCCTCAAAGCCCGCCTACACAATGACGCACTTCCTCCAACAAGACCACACCTCCTAATTGCACCATTTCCAATGTTCCAAAGACATTCAAACCACCACGCCAACACTCCTAGCACATCCCCACCACTTTTCTGAGAAATGTGAATGCTTACAATGATCCTTTTCACTCTTCCTGGCTCTAACCCTTCATCCAAAGGCCAACAAATGGAAGAGAGAGGGCCATGTGTTGTTGATTTATGACTGTGGGTTTCTTCAGAGAGTGAGTTGTGTTTTAATTTTTAACTGTGGTTTTCTAAAGAGTAAGTCTCAGCTGAAAGAAACAGGCTTGTCACCTAGAGAAAAATGTAAAAATAAAATGGAGAATTTTTTAAAAAGTGGGGTTGGGGTGGGGAGTGTGACTTTACCCTTCTCGCGGCTGAGCTCTTCATTTGGGAGCATAAATAGTGAAAAAAGGACAGGCTTTAAAAAAAAAAGTTTCCGGCCAGACATTGTATTTATTAGATTGTTTTTGTATTTTCTATTGTAATGCAACCATTTAACGTTACATTAACAATAGCCAACATCTCAATGTCTCCCTTCTGTAGTTCTCTGTATGTACAGGCACATAATTTTCATATGAAATTAAGTTTTAATAATGAGACACTAGTTTGCAAAGGCAGCTTTGTTATGCCTGCTGAAATCGGCCAGGTAGGTATTTCTGAGGGAGATCGTAGCTGTAGGCTGAGGCTCTTGAAGGAGGTGTTAGATGCTTTGAAAATCAAAAACTCAAGACAAGCCCTGGATAGCTGTCAGTAGTTAGGAGTACTTCCTGTTCTTGAGAGTACTTCCTGTTCTTGCAGAGAACCTGAGTTTGTTTCCCAGCACCCACACAGGAGACTCAGAGGTTCTGGGGCCCTCTTCTGGCCACCTCAGACACTGCACTCACATGTATAAACCCACA
Source organism: Apodemus sylvaticus (assembly GCF_947179515.1). Classification (NCBI taxonomy): domain Eukaryota; kingdom Metazoa; phylum Chordata; class Mammalia; order Rodentia; family Muridae; genus Apodemus; species Apodemus sylvaticus. The sequence goes on from NC_067492.1 coordinate 11,826,433, forward strand.
CTCAGGGCACAAATCTACCTAGTTTAAAAACCAAATTAAAACCCCTTTAAAATATTTAAATAAGACCCAAGTCACATCACTTTCTAAACGCTAACTTTGCCATTCTACAACCTTCTGGAATACTCACATGTAAGATAGCTTTGGGCTTACCTCCAAGTTCAGTATCACCCATGTACAGGGTAATATGCATCTCTGTTACAGTGGAAAAGATCGGGGCTCCTCGTAGCCATTCTGGCTGTTTAATATAATTTAGAATATAACTTAATGGTCCAAGATCAGCAGTCTTAAAATGCTCTCTCTCAACCTCTGGCATGATTCTTACAATCCGTGTGTGCTCTGTGAACATTCCTAAATCAACACCTAAATGTTTCCTCTTACACAACTGCAAAATTGATACAGTGTAGACACTATGTCTTCACAAAAGAGCAACATTCCTTTTCAGACACCCCCAGGAGGCTCTGATTGACAGACAACACCCTCCCTTCAAAATCAACACAAAAAAAGAGACAACTTCAAATAGGAATATTCCTGTCTTCCCTGGAGCTCCTGGAATTTTTATTTTCATCCTATCCCCCCCTCCCACATTTGAGGTCCAATTACTCTGGGCTTTCACACCATTTAACTGTATCTATTAAACAAAATTTACATATTATCTATCAGCTGATCATGAGGCTCTAAGGCTTTAAGTTCTTTTAATTGAGCTTGATCAATAAAAATACATGATATAAGAGGTAACAAATGAATCGTTAAAGACAATAAAGAGATACATTGGAAGCAGGGGACAATGGTGCTCCCTCCCAGTGAGTGACCCAGCCCCCTGGCTTCAGGTTAGTTGTGGGGAGGGGTGGCAGTGAGCCCTGCTCACACAGGTTAGGAGACAGAGCTGAGACACTTCAGGATAGCAGCACAGCTGGGCTCTTCTTCACAGTCACATGTTAAAACATCTGCGTGACTCAGTGTTAAAGGTCAAAAATCCTCCAGGTGTTCAGCCCATTCACGAAAGCAAAGGCCAGAAACCACCATTTTGGGGGTTGGGTGTGAAAGGGCTTGTGTTCTGTTGTCTGAGTGTTCATCTGCTTAGATGAGTCTCAGGAAAGGAAGGAAACAACAGGAAAATAAGAGTCTGCAGGCAATACCTGGTACGTTCTAAATGTTCTAGAATCATGGACTCAGTGGCTTTAAGATCCCTGGCCCTGGTGACTTTTCTTTATGTTGTAACCTGGTCAGGAAGCATATAAATGACTAGATTTTGCTGCGCATATTTACTAAAAGGAGCAGCATGTGTAGGGACGGAGCTGGAGAGATGGCTCAGAAGTCAAGACCACTTGCTTGCCTTACAGAGGACCTTGGTTTGGTTTCTTGTATCCACATTGTGTGGTTTACAAAACCACCTCTAACTCCTGCGCCCTCTGCTGTCCTCTATGGATACTGCACTCGTGCGCATACTAACCCACAGACACGTGCACGCACCTAAAAATAAATCTTTTTAAAAGGATTTTTTTTTAATTTCCCTCAAACATTTTCTACAGTAAACTGGATGCACACACCATGCTGGGCTAGAGGATCCAAGGTCACCGTAGGAAATGCAGGCTTCTACACCCTGTTTAATTACTGCATACCTAAGTATCACCTCACACAGACTGTCCAACTTTGTCTACTGAAGTTTCCCATGCCCGGTGACCTTTGCCACCCTAGCTTTGTATTTTCTCACGCCATTACCAATGCCCCAAATACTACAGAAAGGATGGTATGCCAACCAGTGTGACATTGTAAGGGTCTCTGTGGTTCTTAAAGAATGATACCCCAGACTCGAATAATATGCAGTGGCAAGGAAGTGTTTATTCCGCAGGGAACCTGCATGCAAGGCTCCACCATGCATCAGAATGGAAGGCAGAGGTGTGGATTTGCAGGGTCAATTAGCATGTTAGGGTAAGAGTGGGTGACTTTTACCTTCCCTTCCCTTGATTGGTTGGCTTTATCTCCAGGGGTATGGATCTCGGGGATTTGTGGGACTTTTGCTGATTAACTGTACTTGGCTCAAGCTAAGTGGTGGGGCAGCGTCTATAGCTCCTGATTGGCTGCCCATGAGGTTGGCTCAAGCTAGGTGGTGGGGCAGCTTCTACAGCTCCTGGTTGGCTGCTCGTGATGGGTAGCTTTCCCTGGAATTGACTTGTTTTGGACTTTTCCCAGTTATTCGAAACAGAAACAGAGTAGTAGTCTCCCAAACTGCCAGTTTGGAGCCTGTCATGGAGTCGGCCTGGCTCTGGCTAATTCTGTCCTCTCAATGTGACACTATCCAGGGTTGTTGTCACCAGTGCTGTCTCGCTCTCATTCACGATGTCCAGACAAGGACACATGGCATCAGGACAGGCTCAAGGGATCCTTCCGTGTAAGAGAACCAACTCGGAAATTGCCTTCAACCACCAAGAACCAAATCAGTGTATGACCCAATCAAGCCCAGGACAAAAGAACCTCACGAGTGCCCTCTAGTGGCAGACAAGGAGAACATTCTTCCCAGCCCACTGGTACAGATGCTCCTGCCGGCCCCTGCCCTGCCTGCAGTATCTCTCTATGGAGAGAGATGCTTCCTGCTGCCTCCTACCTGCCACCTATCACTTTTTTTGGATACATAGCAAAGATATCCATTTTAGGCAATAAAGACTCCAGCCTTAGCAACTGGATTTTAAAACAGAGCAAAGTGGAGACGTGGATGGGAGGATGACACCGGTCCAAGTTCTGCCAGGCACAGGTGATGATACAATAAGAAGGGAGCATTACCTGGTCCCAGCCAGTGGGAAACTGCAACAGAGCCTGCCACGTAGCCTTCACCCAGCCTTTCATCCAAGTCAGCCACTAGGCTAAATGAGGGCCCCTTTCCTTCCTTGTCAGTTGCCAAATGAGATACAATGTTGGGATCAGAGGAGTTAGGAGATAACACTCCTCCTAGGTCTTCAAGGGCTCATAGTGGGTGTGGCCTCTAAACCCGGTAACAAATGCTTTCTTCCAAGGTCAGAAGGTATTGAGGTAAGTCTGTGAAGGAGCTGTGCTCGGGGAAACTTTTGGAAAATGAAGGGATAGGTTCCTTTGGTCAGGGAGAGCTAGTTTTTAATCTTTTCTCCAGCAACACATACGTTGAGGTCACCATTTTGGATCTCACCCAGAGAGTTTCTGATCTCAGGTTCCACTCTGAGACAAAGCAGCTTACTGTTGACCCCTCCCCCACCCATGACCAGATCTCAGCAGCTCAGAGATCTACAGCTGCTTTCCCAAGTCAATTCTTCACTCACTGAGAAGCTGTGAGTTTACTGTTTGTCCGTCTTCTCCTTTAAGAGTTTTATAAAGCTGGAGACTTAGCTCAGTGGTAGCAGAAGGGCCTGAGTTCAATCCCCACCATCGCCACATACACACACACACACACACACACACCTTGTTAAATCCTGAAGTGTTGAATGATGTCTCACAGGTAACTGTGGACCGGGTAGGTGTGCCCGCCTCTCTGAAGTAACTGCAGGTCTCCTGTAACACTCTTAAGATCAATACCATCAGAGCGTAACTTGGTGCACCTGAATGTTGGATAACGCAGAGAAATTTTCCTATAAACCTACCTTTCCGCTTCCTCTTTAACCAGCAATGACACTGTTGGCTGTGGCCCCAGGACCTTGGCAGCAGCCTCCTACCAGACTTAAGAGGACCCTGGATGTGCTGAGTCGAGGCAGGCACAACAACGACATGTATGAAGCTAGCACCCCAATACCACTAGCCATGAGACAAAAAAAAAAATGTCCTAAGGGCAGACTCCATCCCCCATTTCTGAAAATTCCGTGTAGATCTGTCCAGCCAACTGCTATGCCATTAGTAGTTAACGCCCGTTGAGATGAGCCCCTGGCAGCCTTTTGGGGTCCTGTGGAATACACTGGCATTAACTGTAGAATCATTTGTCTCTTAGCTAAAATCCATTTTGGAATCTAAAGAATTAGCTCCCCATGTCTCAGGTCATCTTCCGTGGAAGTCGATTGCCTGGGTCATTGTCAGAATCTTGTTCACCAAAGAGGAATTCCTGTTTACTGTACCGATCAAGTATAGAACGCTTAATGGCATGAAACTGTTGTCTTTATTCAAAGAGGCTGAGAACAACAACGGGGAAGGACAAAACATGACACACAGAGTTTGAGGATCCTCTATCAGGAGTATAAGTTAAAGTTGTCCAAGGTGGAAAAGGAACAGGAAGGTCTTAACTCCTCCTGCCCGTGGGGGCGTCTTCAGAAATGTCATCTCTATGGCGAGTGGCTCGGAGAGAGGACGTTGAATGTCACAGATCAATCTCTTCCTGGGGGCTGCTTATAAGGCTCTCCCGTACCCAAAGGCACTTGTGAACACCATACGCATGCGCACACGCATGCGCTTCTAGGAGTAGAACCTGCTATTGCTCACCCTCTTCTCTCTCAACCTGAAATAAAGGAGATTGAGTCCATCAGTGTGTAACTCCCACCCTACCTAGCACATCACTTGTGGAGGAGGCTCCGGGCTCCTAGCACACCCCTCAGCCTTGGAGAATGTCCACTTCCTCCTTGGTAAGCAGGGCAATGGCGGCTGGTCTGAGGATCCAATGAGAACACACGTAGTGGGTGGAGCTCACGCAGTGCTCTTTGAAGGTTAGTTCATCCGACACTTGGTCTGGGACCATGGGGGCACCACCGGCCGCCTCTCCCACCCACCCCATGTCTGGGATGTGATCAGAAGCTTCCCATGGAGAAAGTCCGTCACAGATCTGAATCAGACTACAGCGGACCGCTCAGTGAGGACAACTTCAAAGTTCGTAGTCACAGTAGCTTAATTATAGAGCTCTTGCCTCGCCATGCACGAGACCCCAGGTTTGATCCCCAACACAGCCACGGGGGACAATTGGTCCTCATTTATCCTCATTATTAAACTGAAATATCCTTGGAGAAACCAGTTCTATGTGAGGGAAACAGCAGGTGTTTGAGGTGTTAGACAGCCCCAGTGCAGAAGCTCCAGGACTTTGGGGGTTGGCGGGCGTGGGGGGGATGGGAGGGGGATGGGAGGGGCTTGGGTGTTATGGTCACACCTACCTCCGGTTGCACTTCTCCTGGTACAGCTGCAGCTGATTCTCGTTAACGTTGAATTCCTTCACCAGGGCATCACGGTTGGCTCCGCGCAGGTTCTGGTGTGTGTCATACAGGAAGAGCTGATTGTTGAGCTCTTCCTGCCGTCTCCTCAGTTGGCGACAGGAGGAATAGAGTTCCTCTTCACTCTCCTGGGGATGGGGATGGGGGGAGAACAACCTTGTGAGCGACATCTTCCAAGCCAGTATTGGAGACACATCTTGTGTCTCCCATGAGTGCCTGTAAGAACGCAGACGCCCAGCGCTTCCTGGAGGCCAAGGCCTAATTTACACAAAAGTGACTTTTGCTACATAGTAGAACTTTCTTCCAAAGTTGGCGTCTCTCCTGTAGACCCCAGCCTCTGCTTTTCCATTATCTCCTACACCAAAGCTAGCAGCTGCTACAGCCCTTGGTCTTCCAAAGGTGGCTTTACTATGAAAGCCTGAAACACAAGAGCACTGTGTGCCTTTCTGCTCATCACTAGGTCAGATCAACTTCTGTCTTTTACCTACGTTCATGGATGTCTCTACAGGCATACAGGCATATATTCACAAGGAAGAAAAGGTGGCACAAGGTGAGGGGGTGGGGGGCGGGGAGAGGTGAGAGCAGACAACTAATACCATTCAGGGAACTTAAAGGGCAGAGTAAAGCCAAGGAGATGCTTGAGCCATAAGAGCTTGGGTTGTAAGTGTGAAGACTTGAAGACATCCCCAGCACCCACTTAAACCCCCCCCCCCAACAGACTGATACAAACTTAATATCGGCTCTGGGGAGGCAAAGACAGGTTCTTAGGGCTCGGGGCTGGCCAGCCTACCCTAATTAATAAGCTCAGTGCCAGAGAGAAAAGCTGTCTCAAAAGCCAAGGCAGGAGCTGGAGAGAAGGCCGAGGCCTTAAAGAGTTCTTGCTGATCCTGCAGGGACCAGAGTTCAGTCCCAAACCCCCATATCAGGGCAACCCACAGCCACCCACCCGAGGGGATCCAACACTGTCTTCTAGCACCTGATCTCCCATGCACACAGACACAGGCACAGTTGTCTTATGTTACACTTCTGTGGGTAGCCACAAGGGCAGAGCGGATGAGGAGCAGGTGCTTCTGATACAATGTACAGCTTCCATAAAGCTGGCGATCTCCTGACCCCAGCCGCTGCTCCCTTCACTAACTACAATGCTGTGCTTGCCGCTGTCTCAGGAATACAGGCAGCATCTTCTCCAGAGATGCACTCTTACAACTCCTCAGTCTGTGAGTTGCGACCCCTTGGGGGGGGGGGGGTGTCAAACATCTCTTTCACAGAGGTCGCCTAAGACCAACGGAAGACACAGATATTTATATTCTGGTTTCATGACAGTAGCAAAATTGCTGTTTTGAAGTGGCAACAAGAATAATTTTATGGTTGGGGGTCACCACACCATGAGGAACTGTATTAAAGGGTCACAGCATCAGGAAAGTTTAGGACCGCTGCTGTAGGGTTTTGCTGAATCAGGTCTTCTGGCTCCGCTTCCCGCCATAGCAGATGGGCATCAACTTATTATTACAGGCTGCTTTCTTGGCCTCTCAGGAATCACTGATGTTCTAAGTGGCTTCTAGAAGAGCAAATCCTTTCCAGAAAGTTCTCCATGGGAAGAATAACTTCGGCAGCCACAGCTCTAGGAAATGTATTTCCTAAATAATAAGCCTCGGAAGTCGAAATTGCCCTTTGATATGTGGGCAGCAGAAAGCATCTTGCGTCTGCAGGCATGAGAGCATGAATCTTGTCATCCATCTCCACCAGGCCCCTGGGTGACCAGCGCACCGTCCGTGCACAGCAGTACTCAGGCCGGGAATTTTCCTTTTGAGGTCTCAATGGCGGTGCTTAAATGCTTCAGTAAATCATGTCATAAACCGATGCGCTGTCACCCAGGCTTCGGTGTGAAGTGGATTTAAGATAATCCTCGGGGGACCAGGATTTTTAAAACGGTAAACTTAGCTCTTCACATTAGTCTCTCACCAAGGCGGGCTGTCTTTTGAAGCTTAGCATCCAGGTCTCTCTATAGCGACAGCATCCGCCATCTCTTCCTAGAGGAGATTATTTCATCTGCTCTGAGACTGTACTGCACAGCCTCCTCCTCCATCTGTGGAAGCTGCCTTTTTTTTTTTTTCTGTAGCTTTCTCGAAGAACTGTGGAGAGTCAGGACTTCCGTTAAATGAATGCTGTGGCTGCCTCGATCCTCTAACAGACCACTGATGCTTTCTCCATATTGAAATAAGATGTCTCATTGTCTGTGCTTATAAGACTAGCTTTCCCCTCAAGCCCCAAGAGCCTTTCCCTAGTGTTCACGACTTAACTTGATTATAAGCCCTGGCTCCTGCCCTGGCTCTGCTCTTGATGCCCTGTCCTAGGCTTAACCTAGTCTAGCTTTGCTCTAATGTGACAGACATGTGACTCTTCCTGTCCCTGGGACATTCTAGTAACTGGGGCTCTTACCTGTGTCTCAGGGGATCAGGAAGCTAGAGGAAGGGCGGTGAAGGATACTGAATCCATAGATTGGTCAGAATATGCACATTTACCAATTCAGTGCCTCCCATGGGTGCAGCCTGCAGCACCCCCCAACCAGTCACAACAGTGAGATCGGAGATCGCGGATCTCCACGGTGGCTGTAATAAGCTACCTTATGCTGAAAATCCAAAATAGATTCAGATGGCGCAGGGCCACACAAAGCTATCAGGAGCTGCTAAGGGAAGCCCAAATGAAGGGCTTCATGCAGGGTTGCCCCAAGCCTCACTTTTCAAGATTCTTAACACATTCAGCGTAAAGGAAAGTAAGGGTTGCCTGCCTAGGTGTGACATATATTTTTTTTTATTCGATATATTTTTTATTTACATTTCAAATGATTTCCCCTTTTCTAGCCCCTCACTCCCCGAAAGTCCCATAAGCCCCCTTCTCTTCCCCTGTCCTCCCACCCACCCCTTCCCACTTCCCCGTTCTGGTTTTGCCCTATACTTCTTCACTGAATCTTTCCAGAACAAGGGGCCACTCCTCCTTTCTTCTTGTACCTCATTTGATGTGTGGATTATGTTTGGGGTATTCCAGTTTTCTAGGTTAATATCCACTTATTAGTGAGTGCATACCATGAGTCACCTTTTGAGTCTGGGTTACCTCACTTAGTATGATGTTTTCTAGCTCCATCCATTTGCCTAAGAATTTCATGAATTCATTGTTTCTAATGGCTGAATAGTACTCCATTGTGTAGCTATACCACATTTTTTGCATCCACTCTTCTGTTGAGGGATACCTGGGTTCTTTCCAGCATCTGGCAATTATAAATAGGGCTGCTATGAACATAGTAGAGCATGTATCCTTATTACATGGTGGGGAATCCTCTGGGTATATGCCCAGGAGTGGTATAGCAGGATCTTCTGGAAGTGAGGTGCCCAGTTTTCGGAGGAACCGCCAGACTGATTTCCAGAGTGGTTGTACCAATTTGCAACCCCACCAGCAGTGGAGGAGTGTTCCTCTTTCTCCACATCCTCTCCAACACCTGCTGTCTCCTGAATTTTTAATCTTAGCCATTCTGACTGGTGTAAGGTGAAATCTCAGGGTTGTTTTGATTTGCATTTCCCTAATGACTAATGAAGTTGAGCATTTTTTAAGATGCTTCTCCGCCATCCGAAGTTCTTCAGGTGAGAATTCCCTGTTTAACTCTGTACCCCATTTTTTAATAGGGTTGTTTGGTTTTCTGGAGTCTAACTTCTTGAGTTCTTTATATATATTAGATATTAGCCCTCTATCTGATGTAAGATTGGTGAAGATCTTTTCCCACTTTGTTGGTTGCCGATTTGTCCTTTTGATGGTGTCCTTTGCCGTACAGAAACTTTGTAATTTTATGAGGTCCCATTTGTCAATTCTTGATCTTAGAGCATATGCTATTGGTGTTCTGTTCAGAAATTTTCTCCCTGTACCAATGTCCTCAAGGGTCTTCCCCAGTTTCTTTTCTATTAGCTTCAGAGTGTCTGGCTTTATGTGGAGGTCCTTGATCCATTTGGATCTGAGCTTAGTACAGGCGACAAGGATGGATCAATTCGCATTCTTCTGCATGCTGACCTCCATAAGATGCAAATATACCACGATATCACCTCAGTTTTCCCACCTCCGCACTTTATCATCTACAAGTTTAGTTTATAGGTGGGAGCTACATAGGGGTTTGCTTCCGGTAGGATTCTTGTCAACTCAGAAATGCATTTGTGCTTGTGGGTGTCCCCAGAAGCCAAAGGTCAGCATCGGGTATCTTCCTCCATGGCGCTCCACTGTCACATTTATGTCTGAACAGCATCTCACAGTGTAGCCCTGGCTGGCTAGAGCCTCGCTAGGCCTCTCCAGTATTGAGATTCAGTGTGTGCACCGCCTTGCCTGGCCACCTAAATTCCGAGATGATGCTTCTCACAGATCCCGGAGCTGAGCCAGTCCACCCGGCCCATGAGCTCCGAGGATCAGCCTGCTCTCCCACTTTTCCTAGAGTGCACTGGGGTTACAGATGTGTTCCATGTAGCCTGGCTTTTAAGTGTGTACTGGGATCTAAATTCAGCCATCTCCCCGGCTGTATGAATGCCTCTGTGCAGTAGCATCTCCCTAGTTCCGCATGGACATCTGTACTGTCCTACTGCCCTGACAGGTGGAGACTGGACACTGCATCCACTCCCCTTGCCAGTCTGCAGCTGGCATGTCCCTGTCCTCCAGCCTCCAGGGCTGATGAGAACAACTCCAATGCTAGATTTTACCTTATACACACTCAGGCTCATCTGGGTGCATTGGCCATTTTCTGCTCATCCCACTGAATCAAACAAACGCATGCACAGATAGAGACCGTCCCTCCGCGAACCACCTGAGGAGTGGCCCAGCCCATCACTTCCTCTACAATCTCCCTCTCTAACGGTGTTGTGTTCAAGATTCTGAAATACATAGGCACCTTTCTTTAAATTGAAATTTTCTTTGTTTCATTTTATATTTCGAGTCAGGGTTCCTCTGTGTAGCCCTGACTGTTCTGAAACTTGCTCTGTAGATCAGGCTGGCCTCGAACTCACAGAGATTTTCGTTACATAAGAGAGTTCATTTCTGTTTCCAGATCCTTTTCTGGGGCTCCACGAGGTAGCTCCCACAGTGCCTGTGACTTCTGTCTCAAGGGTCCACTGCCCGCCGTCCACTCTAGCTGCACAGTGGGCCTTTCTTCCTCTGCGTGTGCTAGGTTTTGTGGGAGGGGGGTTCCATTACAGCTTGGAGCTTTGTCTGATTGGTATCTGTGTCCCGTCAATGGATCTGGGGGGGCAAGCACAGTAGTACCTCTCTCTTTGGACCTGTCATGACCAAACTCTAGCTGGTCAGGCACCAGGAGGGTTTTAATCTTCAGGTCCCTCCCCAGTAGAAGAAAAACCATTCTCGATCTCAAAAAATTCCGGGCCAGCTCGATGCTTGGTCCACCAGGACTCTGGATTTATAGGTTCTCCCTTTCCCTACCTCATTCTTCCTCTGTCATTTTATGATTTTCAAAACTCCGTATCATAGCTTTTCTCTAAAACACTTCTGTAGGGCTATGCCTTCTTTTTTTTTTTTAATTTTATTTTTCAAGACAGGGTTTCACTGTGTAGCCCTGGCTGTCCTAGAACTCACTCTGTAGACCAGGCTGGCCTCTAACTCAGAAATCCTCCTCCCTCTGCCAATCAAGTGTGGGATGAAGGGTATGCGCCGCCCGGCTGGACTATGCCTTTAGCTGGAGAGCCAACAAGCCAGGCTTCCCTGGTTCTCTCCACCCCTTTGCTCCTTTCTCCTGCCAGCCCAGGGAAAAGCACATTCTGACCCAAACCAGGCTATGAGGGAAGCTGGTTTTCTAAATATCCCCTCTGGGGACCACCAGCAGCTTGCTCCCTGATGTTGGTCAGGGTGTGGGTAAGCTTTCCACATTCTGTTCTGTTCCCAAAAGCAGGTCACCTGGGCAGAGACCCCCCCTTCCCCTAAATGTCAAGACTGACCTAAAAACCCAGCCCTGACTTTCAGAAAACATCTCCCCTAGAGCAAATGTTCTCAGCCTTCCTAATGCCTCTGTCCTTTGACACAGTTCCTTGGTGAACCCCCAGCCATAAAATTATTCCCGTTGCTACTTTGTAACTGTAATTTTGCTACTGTTATTAATCATATGAATGTTATGAATCTGTTATGCAGGATACTTGATATTCGACCCCAAAGGGGTCTCAACCCACAAGTTGAAAACCACTGTCCCCTCACTTTTTTTTTAAACAAATCACCTTTTTATTCTTTGTTCTATTTATTACACTACCAAATATCTAGCCCATCGGGCATATGTCACATAAAAGTTATGTGAAGACCTCTACTATTTACAAAGTCAACAAAGGATAAAACCCTGCCACCAACTACAGCACCCAGCGGCGGAAGAGGGGCTGAGTGACTCAGAGACCTGCAGCTGATGATAAAAGGCGTGCAGCGCTTTGAAAAGCACACGCCAGAGAGGGGCTGCTTCTCCGAGACGTCTGCAGAGGGGCAAAGGGTACGCATGTGTGACTCCAACTTCACAAAGATCACGTTCAGGAAAAAGAAAAGAAGGAAAGGCAGAGTAAACAACAAGCTATGAGCAGGCTGTCATGGGATTTTTTTTTCTAACCTCCCTCCTTTTTTACACTATTCCCCAAATTAAATATAGCGCTAAAACACTCCTTAAAAACATACATTTGGCAAACCTGGTAAAGAACCAAGGGTCCATGAGGTGACGGTGGCATGCAAATGGCCCCCTCGGAAGTGATTCGAGTTATTTACTGACAGACTTCCGCAGCTTCAAGCTTTATTTCAACAAACACATCGTGAGACAATTCCATCGGGGCTATGGATGGGTCAATCTCTTGTTCAGAAGAGTCTCGCTGGCTGTCACATCCAGAGGTTATAGTGACGAATCCAGCAAGGTTGGACCCTTAGCCATCAAAAGGGAAGCCTAACACGTGTGGCCTGCACGGCCTCAGAGAGAGGCCCTCATCCCGGCATGGATGGAAATGCCAACTGGCAGCCGGAGGTGGTACAGCACCAGGTGACAGATGCACAGTTAAATACAGGCTCAGGAGCCAGCTACCGAGGTGAACTTTGCACATACTCACAGGCTTCCACTTAAAGAGCAGACCTGCAAGAGGGGACTTTCCATTCAGAACCTCCTTCCCACCCCCAGTTGCCCTCACGCCCACAGTGGGGGTCCCCAACATATCAGGCATCCCTCATCAAAGAAGGCAAGCCTAGCTGAGCACAATCTTCTTTCAAATGCATCCATTTCTTCTGCCATCAACGATTCCTAATAATTTATTGATGACCGTTGCGGGGTGTTTACAGCAGCTTCGCAAAGTGCGCTCCGACTGCCTTCCGCAGCCACGCTCGCTGCCTGGTTTTCCCATGAACTGCCTGCAGATGGACTTTATGGGTGCAGAGGGGCAGCGGAGCTCCTCCACCCCCACCCCCACCCCCACCCCCAGGCAACAGAGGAAGAAGCCCACAAGCGAGCAGCAGTGGGCTGAGAGGCAGGGAGTCTGACTCAGCAAAGCCTCTTCTAGCTTCCTTATCTTCAAGGTTTAGGTTTTCGATTCTACCACTCTGCTAAATTATGCGGCCCTACTCATTTCGCATCTGGGAATGGAGCCTAAGCGAATGATTCAGACATAAGTGAAGGGAGCCAGGCCTGGGAGCCTGAGGGGTAAATGGGGTCCCATCTAAGTATTGGAGGAATACTGAAATTATGACAAATCTGCTTAATGTCAGTACGGAATATGGAAAGGTGCTTAGAATCTCATTTTAGAGCAGTGGTTCTCAAAGAAGGATATGGCCACCTGAGGGATGTGTTTGAGCCAGGAGTTTGTACTGTTGGGTGAGGTGGGAACTGCCGCCATCTAGTGGACAAAAGGCGCAGATTCTACTGAACGGCTACGAAGACTATCCTGGTGCCAAATCTGAACAAAGTCTGGGGAGTCGGGGATGGGTGTGAATACACACACACACACACACACACACACACACGGAAATGAAGTAAGCAAACAAACTCAATACTGATTTCTCTTTTCTCTCTAAATGTGATCTGTGGTGTGTGTGTGTGTGTGTGTGTGTGTATGTGTGTGTGTGTACATGCATCCACATTTGTATATTGCTGTGTATGCACATGAATGTGTAGAAGCCAGGGGTAAATACTGGATGTCTCCCTCAGGTTCCACTTTATGTTTGAGACAGGGTCCCTCACAGACCTGAATTGTACAGATTGGCTCGCCCAGCCAGCAGGCCCCAGGAGTCCTCTGCTCTGTGCCTCCTGCCATGCTGTTACAGATCAGCACTGCTATGTCTGGCTTTTATGTGTATGTCAAGGATCAAAACTCAGGTCCTCCTGCCCATGGGCACATTACCAGGCGATCCATCTCCCCAGACCCATGGGGGGTTTGGTAAGCCATCATACCAAACGGGATTTTATCTTGATAGATTTATTAAGCATCCTGGTCTTACTTATGATGTGTTGACTTGTACATAATTCATTCTGAAGAACAGCACTTTAAGACCTGTGTGGACTTAAGCATTTTGCTCACTCGGCTATAGTACAGGAAGGAACTTATAAAAATGTCCCTGCCCACCTTTCCACCACCGAAGGAACATGGAATTGGCTGGAGGGGGCCTCATTGGAGGTTCAAGTGAAAACTGTATTTTTTAATTTAACATATGAAATTATTTTTAAGATGAAAACTATTCTATTATCTGTCCCCTTCAGATAGAATTTCCTCATGCTGAATCTATCTTACATTAGAGAGGGGCGGTACCCTTGGCCTACTGGGTCGTTGGCCAACTACTGTCTGTCACTCTGCCTCCTGCCTGGGGTCCCTTATTTTTATGTCTTCGTTCACCCCAGTGTTTTGTGAATGCTTGAGAAACCACCATACTAGGAAGACAAGTATTTTAACCTAAGAGTCAAGTTCAGGATAGATTCATTCACTCATTCATTCATTCATTCATTCATTCATTCATTCATTTGAGCCCTGACTGGTCTGGAACTCACTAAGATGTGCTAGCCTCTGCCTCCTGAGTGCTGGGGTTGAAGGTGTGTGCCAACATGCCTGGCTATAAATTCAGCAGTTTTCACTTCCTGGACTACCACAATGCCAGTTAAAGGCATCTCCCTGCCCCGTCCCATTTGAAAGCTCTCGGCTATGTTCCAGGAACTGACAATCAAGAACCTGCCAACATGTTAATTCTCACAGCCAAAAGAACGTCACAGGCCAACAGCTCTGTACCAGAAAACACACTGAGGTATCACGACCACCACCATACGATATGGCAGCACACTGGGGCCTAAGGCCACAGTTGGCTTAGCTTTCCCAGAGGGGCTATAGAATTTTCTGGCTCATGGCAAGCTCTCTGGGGTGTTGGTAGAAGAATGAAGGGTTGTGGAAAACTGAATTATCAACTTGCCAGGCATGGCAGTAAGAGCCCTTGCTCAATCGTGTTCATTGCTGCTTCATAATAGATAGAAATTGAAAACAGCCTAAATGTCCATCAGCGAGGGTGAATGGATAATGCACTACATTTACACAATGCAATATTGCTCAGCCATTTAAAAATGAAATGGGGAAATTGGCAGGTAAACGGATGGAGCTAGAAAAAAATTCATCTTGAGCGAGGTCTAGACTTGGATAGATAGGGTGTGTGTTATATGTGGTGTTAGCTATTAAGTCTTTGATAAGTGTTGCAGGATTTTCCATGTCCAATCATACTAGGGTAGCAGAAGGCCTGTGATTGGACAGGAAAAGGGAGGCAGAACTAGGAGTTGTGGGGACAGAGGTGGCAGGAGGAGAAGGGAGGGGAACCGAGATGGCTTCGGAAGTGGACCTGTGTGGCATTTACCAGCCACAGATAGCTGTTTTTATAAGGTTAGAAATATTGGGATAAAGCTTTCTCATTATCAGTTGGCTCTTAAATTACTGTATTGGCATCTTGTAAATTGTAATATTATTTATACATATATCTGATTAATTAATTAAGCTATAAGAGTTTTGATTTATCTGGTTACTGGAATGTGGGTCTGCTGATTAAAGGGGTTTATGGTAGGGAGGAAACATAGCTGAGATGCTGTGGGGACTAGCTGGGAGAGAATAGCTCGGCGCCGGGACCCTGCAGGGACATGGGGCTGTGGCCTGGCGGGGCAGGAGGGTTGCTTAGATCATTCTCGAATATTTCCCACAATAGATAAGTTACAACATGTATAACCACAGAGGGTTATACATGGGGTGGGAAAAGATGGCTCTCCATAGGAAAAGGAAATGGGATATATAGTTACAGATTGAGGGCAGGAGGAACGAACGGAGAGGGGTAGGGAAGGAGGTGACAGAGGGAATATGGGTAGGGCTGAAACTAAGGCCATGGAAGGGGTTGTCTAGTTACCTATGATAGAAGCTTCCTAAAATATATACATGTATGAGTCAGTCAGAATGGAATTGCCAAGTGATGTGTAAGATGGAGGCCCATCTGGACATCTCTCATCACCAAATGGTGCTTCCAATACCAAGAACGGGTCACATCCAATCAAGGAGTCGGCCAAAAATACCCCATTGGGAACCTGTCAACCACCAAGGCTATCAGTTGCTCTCCATGAACTGATGCTAAGGCCCTATTGCTGAAAACTATACCTATACAACTCACTGAAGATAAACAAGTGGAATCCGTGCCTCCCTAGAGCCTTTACTCCTGTGGACTAGTGTTCACGCTACTTGAAGGCCCTCTGCATGCTGCCAAAGGAGAAGGGTAAACACTGACCGGCTACAAAGTCTTCTGTCTATAACGATGACCAACCTGCAAGTTACTCTAGTGTAATGGTTGAACAAAGCGTATGAACGTAACCAACCAATATCTGATTTGAGTTAAGGCTCATTCCATGTTCCCAACACTGCTTGGGTGGCCAAAAAACTGGACACCGGATAGGCCAAGGAAAACCAAATACTACTGTAGGAATGTAGCCGTAAATACCCCTTAATGGCCTTCTGCCATATTTATAGATCAGGTTTCGCTCAGCCATCCTCAAAGAAGCTTCCTATTGAGGTTTTGTCTTTCACTGTCCACTGTAATGCTAAGTGCAGGCCCCCAAGACCTGGAGTCTGCATGTAGCCCCTAGGACCCTGCCCCCCAAGTTAATTCTGATTGGTGAATAAAGGTGCCAATAGCTGGGCAGGAGATCCATTGGTGGGTTGAGGTTTCAAGGACTTGGGAAGAGGGGACCAGGAATAAGTCTCCACAGAAGAAAAAGAGCAGACAGGAGGGAGAAGGAGAGTCACCATGGGCTAGGGGCCAAGAGAATGTGACCCAGAGAGCTGCCCAACTGGGTTAAGAGTGACCAAGATAGAACCCAGTAAATAGTGATACCTTGGGGGTTATCAATAGGAAAGTAGGTTCTAGCAACATGGAGGGTGGGCAACCACTCAGCTATTGTGCTGCCTAAGGCTGTTTAAAAATATAAAGGTTATATTGTTTTTCATCTAGGAACATAAACAGTCTAAGGCAGGGAAGAAATCTGTGGCGGGATTCTTAGTATTTTTTTTCAGATTTGTTTATTTTTTTAAATGTAAGTACACAGTAGCTGTCTTCAGACACACCCCAGAAGATGGCATCAGATCTCATTACGGATGGCTGTGAGCCACCATGTGGTTGCTGAGATTTGAACTCAGGACCTTCGGAAGAGCAGTTGGTGCTCTTAACCGCTGAGCCACCTCTCCAGCCTGATTCTTAGTATTTTTGACTACGCTTCCTCCTACAGCAGATGGTAACAGTAACAGAGAAGCCACAGCTGGGCAATGTGTAGAGGGTCCGAGAGTCCTTGGAACACTCAGTCCTAAATGGGATTCTTCACCAAATCCCTCCTTTCAGGGGTCAGGGAAGACAGTGGAAGAGGAGGTGGAAAATGTGTAAGACCTAGTTAGGATGGCGGACTCTGAGGAAACAAGGCCTTCTAAACACAACAGGACCAGTGCACATGTGAACTCAGGGGCCGTGGCAGTGTGCACAGGGCCTGCACGGGTCTGCACCAGATCAAGTCTCAGCTCGGATAGAAGTGGATCCAGCAGCTATCTCCAATTGTCTCACTGGAGATATAAGCTACTCTTAAGGGTCTACCAGTAGATGGCCAACACAAGAAATCAATAGCATTCTTGAAGGTTCTTTGTCTCATATGGTTTTGACAGGGCAATGTTTTTAACCTTCCAGGTCCTTCGCATATGTATGTATATATGTATGTCTACGTGTGTATATATACATATACATAGACAGCTTCCAGTTTTGTGTTTTTAGGGACTTCCTGAACATACAAATATGTGTGTCTCTGTGCCTGTGTGTGTATCATGTGCTTTTTCTTTGGCTATTTTTCTTCAGTTTGTTTTGTCCTATTCTGGTTTGTTTTTGTTTTCTTATCCTTCTTTAGATGCCTGCTTGTGTTCTAGTGAATGATGGAACGGGTACGGATTCTGATGGGAAGGAAGATAAGGGGGAAGGTCAGAGGAGCTGAGGGAGGGGAACCATGATCAGAATATACTGTATATAAAAAAAATCTAATTCCAATAAAAGAAAGGAAAGTGAAGCAAGAAAATCTTGCTACATGTGTTACCAACTATGAGAGCCTATTGTCAGTTCATGGTGCTCTTTGGAGTCCTTCAGTGAGGCAAAGATGTTCCCACCATATTTACATGTTATGATTTCAATGCAAAAACGACCCCACACAGACATGTTTGTTTAAATGTGGTCCCCACCTGGTGGTGGCGAAGCTGTGGAAAAAGAGAGTCACTGATGGCAGGCATTGAAGTTTTTAGCCCGGTCCCACTTCCTATACAGTCTCTGCTTCCTGATTCCTCATCAAGAAGCTGTCCAAACTCCCCTCACCACAGTGGACTGTATCACGTCAAACTGTGAGCCAAACAAACTCCCCTCCCTGACGGTGCTTCTTGTCTTGGTCACAGTGATAAAGTGAACACACAACCAAGCTAGTTAGTCAAAGGAGAAACAAGAACTCTTCAAGACACCAACAAACAAGAGGACTAGAACAAAGGTTACCACCCCATGGGAATCAGGGTCCAGCCTTCCCACACACAGACCCTTTGAAGCAATAACCCAAGGCCATCAGATGGGAAACACATCCAGAAAGGATGAGCTTGTCTGTAAAAGCATCATCCGCCCAGACTGTTGGTGACAAGTAACCACGAGGAACTTCTTCCCAGGACGGCTCCCTGCAGACTGTACAGCCCGCTCCAGACTCCTACAGCAATCCTCAAGCAAGGGTGCTGCGGAAGGGGGGGTGTTGGGGGAGAAGGGGGGAAGGGGGATGGGGGGTCTTGACTGGTCCTGGGAGGGTCTCAGCGCATTAATCCAGAGCATTTCTATTATATTCCCACCCATGGGCAACGTGTCAGTGCCCGCCACTCACCAGGACTGGCCGCATCTCACAGAAAACCAGGAGGGACGCCAGCTCGATGTATTCACTGTACCCGTTCTTCAGAGGGACTGATCTAAATCCTGGAGCAGAAACAGAAGGAGAAGAGCTAAAGCTAAAGCAACAGCTCTGGGCTTTCTTGTGATATCTTGGAGATGGCACACCCATTCCAAGGGTAGAGAGGTCAGTGTGCCATGCTGGGGCATCCTACCCAGATGCCCACGTTCCCATCCTAAAGTCCTAGAGAGGGACTAGTGTTCTTAACAAGCACATCCACATAGTAAAGTTAAAACACCTGCCAACTAGAAATGGTTGGCTCAGAAGAAATCAAAACTGGGCTGACAAGATGCCTCATCAGGTAAAGGTGTCTGCTGCGATGCCTGACACCCTGGGTCCCATAGGAAAGGAAAGAAACAGCCCCCATGTGTACTTACGAAGGCACAATTAGTAAACTTGATTTTAGAAAGAAGTAAGAGTCTACAGACTACTCCTCGTTGAAATTAGAGTGATTGATACTACTGTGGTTTAATTCCTTAATACTCATAAAGTCAAAAGAGTCAGAACGGTAATGAGTCTTCAACCTACCACCTCCACTTGGGCCTTCGCAAAGCACAGGGCTAGGGAGTAGCCTTTATCTTCAATGATTTCCTATCTGACTATGGCTTGGCAGTCTATGGCTGTATTGATCACTCTCTCTGGAACCCATTTCCTATTTACTCAGGATCCTTGTGCAGCAGACCCTGAAATGTGTCTTTTTATTTAGGCTTGACACGGGGTGAACTTGAACCGATCAGCACCCCCAGCCCCATTAAACAGTGTTTGCAGCAATCCATCTCAACAGCTGATTGGCTACTTTGTATAAAGGAATCCACAGAAGACTGGATACCTGCTCTCTAGCCTACAGCACACCATTGTCACTGGCCTTTTTTCTCTAAGCAGATGTTTGTGTTTCTTTTACAAAGCACAAATCCCTGGCCAGTAATATACATATAGATGGAAACAAAGGTACCTGTATGGATACAATGTATCGCTGAGGTGAGAGAGTGAGAAAGGCTAAATAATAGATAATGAACAAGGACTGGCTGCAGGTAACAGACACAAGTTATGAAAGACAATATAAAGCTAATGGTTTTTCTAGTTCTAATTATATCCTTTGAATTTTTTGGTTTGGGTAGCAGAGAAGTGCATTAAAAACACTCAATAGTGCAAGTGTAAAATCCAATGAGAAGCTGTAGCTTCATAATGGCTGCTCTAACTATAAAAGCTTATTGATATAGAGACTTAAGAGGTCTGCTTCAGTGTGTAATGTTTATTTGAATTTTTACAATAAGGTTTATTTTAAAAAAATAACAAGCACAGATCCAACGCATGGTCCCTGCTAGCTTACAAACAACCTTACATCTTAGCCATCCCTTCTAACGACCCCTTTGTCCCAAGAGCTTTTCATTTACATGGTATCTGCTGAGCCTCTAGGATAAGCGATGCACTGATTGGACACACCCCATTTCCTTGCACAGTCCTCCATCTCTGTGTTGGGTCATTTCTCTTAGGGAATATCTATACTATTTTCTTATCACCTTTATAAATTAACATTTGTTTGTGTGTATGTGCGCAAAGGTGAGGACAGTGTGCTTGTAGGAGCCAATTCTCTCCTTCTACGATGTGAGGACCCGAACCCAGGTTGTTGGGCTTGGCTGCAAGCACCTTTCCCTGCTGAGCCATCTCACCAGCCTCAGCTTCTCACCTTTAAACACTGCCTATTCAATCTTTCTTATGCTGCTGCTGTTTAGGATAAGGAAAAGGACATAGCCACCCAGCCCTTAGCCTGCCTTCCTTTTTTTTCTTTTCATCCCAATTTTGGATATTTCTTAAGGTGTTATTGTTTCTATACCAATTTATAGAACATTTGCATCCTGTTGACTTTTTTTAGAGCAAGCAAAAAAAAAAAAAAAGAGCTTTATTGAGTGATAGAGTAACAACTCCCTGTGGTGGGGTATCTTGGAAACAAGTTGCCCTGTGCCCTGCTTTACAGCCATTATTACAGCCAATATTCTCCCACAAAGAAAGGCTTGGGTATATTTTTCATTGTTGATTTGTTTTTAGTTGTTGTTGTATCAAGACAGGGTTTTTCCATATATCAGCCCCGGCTGTCCTTGAACTGACTATGTAGATCAGGCTGGCCTCAAACTCAGTTTCTTAAGCGCCGGGATTAAAGGCATGCACCACCACTGCCCAGATCAAAAATATTGTTAAACTGCTCAGTTCCTCCTGTCTTTTTATTTTTTTTTTTACTTCCTTGTGAATGTCTTAGCTACCTCGATTTGTTCTCTTGTGC
Organism: Apodemus sylvaticus; assembly: GCF_947179515.1. Taxonomy (NCBI): domain Eukaryota; kingdom Metazoa; phylum Chordata; class Mammalia; order Rodentia; family Muridae; genus Apodemus; species Apodemus sylvaticus. The sequence goes on from NC_067492.1 coordinate 11,847,353, forward strand.
TCATGTGACAGAGAATCCCTAATTGTGCATTTTAAGTGGATTTGAGTTTATAGATGTGTGATAGTTGAGATAGGTATAAAACTCTCAGGCCACATCCCAACTCCACCCCCACCCCATCCCATAGCATTTGGGGGACATTATGAATTTATTAAATACTGCTGTACTCAAATTGTATGACCTATTTCCACTTGATGGATAATGAGATTTTAGGCGGTGCTTGGGTTGTTGATTGTTCCAGCTTCTGTATGGGTTGATTAATCACAAACTGTCTGCAGATACCAGCACAATACTGGTCCAGCTTAATATAGTTTGTGACTCCCATTAAGATGCAAGTGCAGATTCTGTAGCTCTAACACCTTGTAACTCTGCTAAGACACAGATTCTGAGCATCTTATGGGCTGACCTGAGGACAGTTAATGGACTGGGAGAATAAACTAGACCTCAGGGTATTCAGGAGTGACCCAGGACACTGACAGGTAGCTGTGGACTTCAGCTATAGGGCAGGACTGATGGAGTGTGCCTCTTGAGCTAGGAAGAATGGGCTCTGCCCATGGTCCCTCATACCTCCTCTTACTGCCCAACTCTGGGAAACCACTCGTGGACTAAAGCCAAGCTATTTGTCAGTTTCGCCAACCATGAAAATTGTATTATTTTTAGTTTTGTTTATTTCATGTGGAGAAGGGAAGTGAAGGAAGGTCTGCACTGGGGGCTTTAAGTGCCCACTTGAAATAAGAGGCCCTTCAAGGACAGTCTTACAGAGAAGGAAAAACAAGGAGCAAGTGGCAGCCTGTGACCTTGAATGAGTGAATTCATATCTCCAGGGCCCAACGTGCTCAGATTTTAAAAGTAAAAATTATTGAGAGAGAGAGAGAGAGAGAGAGAGAGAGAGAGAGAGAGAGAGAGAGCTTGCAGGATTACTGTAAGGATTAAAGAAAAGGAAATTAAAGTAGCTGAGTGCAGTAAGTTCCTCTCCCTCCTGAGCCAGGCCTAGCCAGTTTGAAAGCATCCTAACAATGGGCAAAGTTTATTTTCTCAGTTTTGAAGGCCCTGGAAGCCATCCACACAAAAGGACTATTCATTTTATTCCCTGCCTCTCATGAATATAGATATGCCAGGAGCCTGCAAGGGGAGGGAGAACAGCCGGGCTGTGATTATCTCCTGGTTAGCACAGGGTGGAGGGTGGAGGCTCCACCTCCATGTTTCCCTGTTGGGTTTTTCTTTTCGGTCTCCAAGCTACTTCTTCCGAGGAGAACTGTTTCCCTCCCGTAAGGAAAGTCGGTGTGCTGTGTGTGCTCTGAATACATCCAGAGGGTCTTCTCCCCCATCTTCCAAAGGATGATAGGGTTATGGGGAGGAGCAAGATGGTCCGGGAACAAGCTGGCCCTGGTTCCTTAATGCCGTGAGATCAAGACCAGAACTGCAAAGATTCACTTTTCTCAATGGGAGGAGACAGCAGCATTTCTAAGCCCTGACTGCTGGGCTCATCTGAAAAAGCACATAGCAAATCAGCACCCAGCAGCTCGGGTGCTGACTTTAAAGTCACCTGTCACGTATGTGAACCATCAAGGAGTGTTTGTTGTCTGACATACTCAAATGTGATTTCTAAATTGCTAACTAGAAAGCTTTAAACATTTCCCCAGACTCTTACTCTGGCGTTTGGGTCCTCAGCAGTAAGATGGGCAGCTGGGGACCATCCTCCTTTGCTTAGTACTGCCCAGGTGCTGCCCATAATACAGGCTGATTTCAGAGTGCCACCCTGGGCTGAATCGGAGCATCCCATGGTGGACCCAGAAATCGGCATTTTCAAACGGGAGCCCCTAAGTCATCTGCTGGCTGGAAACGCATCTAACAGGGAGTGGGGAAAATGGCTACAGAAGCTGAGAGACTTCATGAAAGAAGGGGCGACGTGGTCCAAGTTTTCAAAAGACCCAGCTCAGCGCTGAATAGAGCCCAGGCTTCCAAACATCAAAAGACGGTAATTTGATATAAATGACCAAAAAATGATAGTAATTTCTTTCTCTTGAAAAATGACTGCTCTGGGAAACAAGGGAACAGTGATCTCCTGGGGAATCCAGAAGGAACTACGGTGTCTGCCTCATGAATCGGCAATGCTGTGGATAAGGAAGGAAGAAACCCACCACGTTAGCTCTGCATGTTAGGTTAACTGTGAAATCCAGGAAGGAAGGTCCTACAGAAGGATGGCCACTGAGATGCTCTGTAGGTGTGGCCTTGTTGGAGTGGAGTAGGTGTGGCCTTGTTGGAGAAGAGTGGGTGTGGCCTTGTTGGAGAAGAATAGGTGTGGCCTTGTTGGAGTAGAGTGGGTGTGGCCTTGTTGGAGAGGTGTGGCCTTTTTGGAGTAGAGTGGGTGTGGCCTTGTTGGAGTGGCGTGGGTGTGGCCTTGTTGGAGAGGTGTGGCCTTGTTGGAGTAGGCATATCATTGTAGGCATGAGCTTTAAGACCCTAGTCCTAGCTGCCTGGCGGCCAGGATTCTGCTAGCAGCCTTTAGATGAAGATCTAGAACTCTCAGTTCCTCCTGCACCATGCCTGCCTGGATGCTACCATGCTCCCCACCTTGATGATAATGGACTGAACCTCTGAACCCGTAAGTCAGTCCCAATTAAATGTCATCCTTGTAAGAGTTGCTATGGTCATGGTGTCTGTTCACAGCAGTAAAACCCTAAGACAGCCAACTTCAGAGAAACCCCAGGTCTCCTCGCAAGGCACTGTCATAGCAGCCCTGGGAAAATTCAGTAGAGTGGGTTTTGTTGTTTCATTTTTTTTATTGTCCAAGAATGTCTTATCCATATGTAGTGTGCTCTGGTCAAATCCATCCCCTAGCTCCTCACTACCGCTTCCTCTCCCAACATCATGTGTTCTTTTTTTTTTTTTTTTAAAGATTTCTTTATTATTATATCTAAGTACACTGTAGCTGTCTTCAGACACACCAGAAGAGGGAGTCAGATCTCATTACGGATGGTTGTGAGCCACCATGTGGGTGCTGGGATTTGAACTTAGGACCTTCGGAACAGTAGTCAGTGCTCTTAACCGCTGAGCCATCTCTCCAGTCCCCATGTATTCTTTTTTAAAAACCCACTGAGTACACTTAATGTGTAAGTGTAGGACCATCTCCCGGAGCTGGGTAGCCTCTCGGGCTGAATCCCTGAAGAAGATGGGACGCTTCCTCTCTCAGCAGCCATCTGCTGCTAACAGCTCCTCATCGTGGAGTGGGACTTCATGACACACACACCCAGGCTGTGATTTGGGCTGGCTTGTTCTCATACTGGTCTTGTATGCTGTGTGTACCTCTGTAGCTCTGGTGACCTTTCTGTTCCCTCTTCTTCAACACTCCCTGAACTTTTGGGGAGGGAAGAGATATATCTAGATCTAAGATATTACCTTCTCTCTGTATTTGTTACTGTCTCCTGTGAAGAAAAAACTTCTGCGATGGGGTCTGAGAGATGCCCAGATTTACGGGTTCACACGTGACACTTTGGGTCTTAATGACGAGCAAACACACACTGGCCTTTTTCTACAAGAGGGGGTTGTATTGTGTCCAGCATAAAAAGAAAGTTAATGAGCAAGTCAGCCTCCAAATCTAGGGTGAGACGATAAGTTCGGAATGCTTAGGAGAACTGGACCCTGGGGATGCTCAGGGCCTCATCCTGATGACGCAGGCCATGGCTTGAGTGTATTAGAACATATTTCTCTATGAAGACAAAACGCCCGAGGCATCTCAAAAAGCTAACAGAACCAGGTTGAGAATAGATTAACGTTGTTTCCTCAAAGATGTCGATGTTGAGAGGACTCAGCCCTTCTCTACTGACCCCTGACCCCTGTGTTTAATGTCCTTCTGAGTGGCTTTGTTGTGACTTAATCTAACCCTGCAAAGATGTCGGTGTGTTCCTTTTACAGCCAGCAGCACAGACCAAAGAACTCGGCTCTGCCAACGCCCCTTACCTGACTTGATGCCTTTAATGGGGTATGTAGCGTGAGCCAGGAAGTTGGGGTCACTGAACATGTCTTCTTCGTAGACCACGAAGCGTAGGAACGCGAGGTTTGGATCGTAGATTTCAAACGTCACCTTCTCCTGAGTCGGAGCCCAGACAGGGCTGAGGCCATTGTCGTCTGGAAAGAGACCAGAGCTTGCTACTGCTGCTCGTGCCCTGCCTCCTCGTGCCCTGCCTCCTCGCGGTAAGCCAGTCCCTGCAGCCTGAGCTTGGAGCCCCCTTCCACAGACTTGCAAATGAATTCGCATCTATGCCCTGGTCTAAGAATCCCAGAAGGGTGATCTTTTGTTATTTCTTTCACAGCGGGCAATCCTGCTGCAGGCCAGCCTTCCACGATCAGAGCAACATGAGATCTCACCCGTCTCACCTCCTGAGATAGAAGGAAGCAGAGAACTGTAGAGTGGAACTCACGGGGAAGGAAACCAGAAGAGGTAAGCAGAGCATGTGTGAGCTGCTGGACCCCTTGGCCTTGGGGGGGGGGTGTCTGAACCCTGTTGGGGGGGGTGTCTGAAGCCTGTTGGGGGGGTGTCTGAAGCCTGTTGGGGGGGTGTCTGAAGCCTGTTGGGGGTTCCCGTGGAAGACCAGCCTTGTAAGGCAAGACACACAGCGAGCCTGCCACCCTATGAAAAAGGCCAGCTGAATTGGTCTGCACCTGACTTGTTCCCTGGGCAGGTGGCTCTGTTTCCCCAATCTCAGACTGGATCTCAGAAAGGAAGCAATAGCAAAAATACATTACAAAAATCACCAAAATAACCCACGTAGCACTCTGCTCTCTTAGCCTTTAGAAGGACCAGCAGGGCTAGGGAGACACTTAAGTCAAGTGCCTGCTGTAGTAAACAGGACAACCCGAGGGTAGACCCCAGCATCTGTGTCAAGTCTGTGTCAGCGGGAGACACTGGCAGATCACTGTAGCCCGCTGGCCAGCCAGAGTACCTGAACTGAGGAGATCCAGGTTCAGAGAGAGGAGACAATAGTCTCAGAACTTAGGATGGGAGTGACTGAGGAAGACGCACGCACAAATGGGGTGGCCAGCTACTCACTCACAACCGTCGTCTTGAATTTGTTGCTGTCGTACTCAGCCCCGCAGATTTCCACCTCCACAAAGGGACAGGCAATACTCCGCCCTAGTTTGGGGAGGTGGCGTGCACCAAGAACCTGGGACACAGAAGGCAAGGATTGGAATTCTCCTAGATCTGCCCCAGGAGGGTGGAATTCGAACCACATAGTAGTGCTTTGTGGATTTTTTGGGGAACCCTAGAGTCCGACCATACATGTTCAAAGCTACCCTTATTCAGTGGAGAAGTCACCACTGCTCTCAGACCCATGGATTCTGACCCGGCCCACCATTACCATTTGATGATAAAAAGTGGTGGTGGCTCCCAGGTCATGTGATTCACCAGGAGAGTCTTACCTGAGCACAGGTACATGGGTGCCTTGACACTGTATTTCCCAGACAGAAGACAGTAGGGTGGTCTGTTTATAACAGACCCTAATTTACTAAGGACCTTACAAATACTTTGTCTTTCTAAAATGAGGTCTCCTTTATCCTAAGCTGGCTTCAAACTTGCTATGTAGACAAAGCTGGCCTCACCCTCATGACAGTCCTCCTGCCTCTGTCTCCCAGGTCTTTATGCACACTGAACAAGCACTCCAAAAATTAAGCTACATCCCAGCCTGTCTCACTTTAACTTCCCCGATCTTATGAACTCTGTCTTTCCTATCTTCCTAAAATGCCAAGGACTGGATGGATTTAAGAAAGCTCATGCTGGACTGTAGTGTCACGTGCCTTTAGTCCCAGTGCTCATGAGGAGGAGCAGGCAGATCTCTGAGTTTGAGGCCAGCTTGGTTTACATAGCAAGTTCCATAATGGCCAGGGCTACACAGAGAAACCCTGTCTCAAAAAAAAAAAAAAAATGGGAAGGAAAGAAGACAGGGAAAGAGCTAGCTCTGATCTCTCTAAGGCAAAGGAGAGATGAACTCTCCTCTCAGCTAAAGCTTGACCTCACATGAACCCAAGGAGCACATGTCACACCCAGACTAGGACAAGTGACAAGAGTTTTCAGCCCAGGATGATCCCAGAGTGAGCCTGCAGTGCTGTCAAGATGGTGGTGAATTAACAGAGGCAGGAGTGCCCGCCCACAGGGAGCCCCGCCCACAGGGAGCCCCGCCCACTGCCCCCTCTACCTTGACAGTGAGTGTCATCAGGATCTTCCGCTGGGACTCCGGGGGCATCGGGTCATACTTCTCAGAGCGCATGCTCTCAGGCTGCAGGACATAGCCCGTCCGCCCATTGAGTGAAAACAGCGCGTGGTTCATCTGCATGTACTTGTCTGAAAAGAGGGCAGAGGGCAGCTATGGGGCGGCCATGGAACACCAGCTCCAGGCACTCCTGGGCATAGGCCACAGGACCTTCCTGCGACGACTGGAGGCAGCTGTTCAAAAAAAAACATCTGACTCCAGGGACACACAGGGAAAGTTAGGAAAGAATCCGACACCAGGAAACAATCTTACACAGTGTCTAGAAGGGTATAGCCTTAAGGAATGAGAATCAGCTGAAACTGGAAGCAGACCAGGGGTAGAATGCTTGCTTGGCATCACAGGGTAAATCATAGTTCAAGGGGCAGGTGGCTCAGCAGGTGGATAAAGGCACTGACCTGTGTGTGGTCGCCAGGATCTCATAAAGATGGAAGGAAAGGCTCTATGTGCAGTCCTCAGACCTCCACATGTGTGCATAGCATACACACCTGTTCCTATAACCTTCACGTGTGCACGGTACACATGCCCTGTCCTCTAAACTTCACGTGTGGACCACGGCAAACACACCCACACATACATGCACAATAATAAATTCGTTTTAAAATTCATCTTGGTTCAAATAACAGGCAGACAGTTAGCGTTATCAGTAAAAAGCCAGCTTGGTAAGATACAAAGAGGACCGGCTGCTTTGCAGGAAAACCAATGCACACATGCCTTGAGTTGGGGAGGGGAAGGAGTTAACGTTACTTAAAGAGCAGAGCCTTGACCAGAAACTATAACCACAAGTGAATGTCAGTGTTCTCGCCTGATGAGCAAGGAGCTAACGAACTTCATGAAACTACAGTAGTGACATACGCCAGAGGAGTGTGCCCATGCCCACCACAGGATACAGGTGCCCAGTGGTCCAGGGGGTGGGGGGTGGGGGTATTCCCCAGAGTAAAACATGCCTGCCCCACAGCTATGCACCTAAACCTGAGAACAGGAGTCATGGGAGGGTCCAAGAGGCAGTGGCATCTGCGGTAGACAGGGATGGGACCTGACCTACAGATTCCTAGAGCTGGCTTGGGTACAGCTGTTAAATAAGAAAATCAAACAAATCCATGGGATGCAGTCTAAAATTTGTGTGCATGGGCTTTCCCTACTATATAAGATTCCAGAGGGAGTGAGCATGATGCCCTTGGAGAGAAAGCACATGAAGAGGAAGGGTAAGGTAGCCACGGAAAGCCTGGGTCCAGCCATGCCTAGGGCTGCAAGCCCCTCCGAGACTTACCTGCTGCAGGATATTTGATCACACTGTGAGCCCCGAGACTGTGAACTGGAAAGACCTTTTCTTGCTGTGGTGCGGCTCAACCCTAGCACACACCTTCAACCCAAGAGCTTTCCGCTTACTGTAAACAGGATGTCGTGCTACAGCTCAGCTCTAGCACAGTCTTTTAACTCGAGGACTTTGTTTATTGTAAACAGGCTGTTGTGCTCAACTAGCTAGTGCATGCCTTTGACCCAGGAGCTTTGTGGAAAGAGGATTAAATATAGTCAACCATAGATCAAGAGGCAGAGCAAGCAACCAGTTGACAGGAAGTGAACTTAAGAGAAGACAGGAGGGAGAAAGGAGGGTCTGTGAGTTGAAGGGTCTTGAAGACGGCGTGGAGAAGGAACCTTTTCCTTCTGGGAATTCAGTGGAGTAGGAAGGTCAGCTGAGTGCTTTCTCTGCCTCTCTGAGCTAGGAGGTTTTCACCACAGCATGTTACTCCCGAATCTTCATTTGATAAATGTTTGGGATGTTGTTTTAAAAATAACACTTACAGGCTGGAGAGTTGGCTCAGCAGTTAAGAGCACTGACTACTCTTCAGAAGGTCCCGAGTTCAAATCCCAGCAACCACATGGTGGCTCACAACCATCGGTAATGGGATCTGACGCCCTCTTCTGGTGTGTTTGAAGACAGCTACAGTGTATTTACACATAAAAAATAAATAAAAAAAAACCAAAAAACACTTACTAGGTCAACAAGCTATTATGTTCCCTTCTTAAACCAGAATGGAAAGACCTCTGTCACTCATGATCACTGAGCCTGCTACAGCCATGGCTCTGCTGTCCCCTTTGTCAGTCCCTAGGGCTTTGTGCTAACTGGCCCAGCTACTTATTCAGAAACAACCACATCCCACTAGCTTCCCAGGGTGACGTTGCTGACCGTGACAGGGTCACTGCCTGGCCAGCACAGGCTGGCTACCTTCATCCCTTACCTGGAGTCTGGAAATTGAGCGCCACCATCTGGGAGCCGCACAGCCACAGACGGAAGGGGTCGTAGTTTGAAGAGTCAACTCTCTGTCCCTTGGGGTAGACGCGGGTCAGTCCCTTCTGATTGTACCGCAATAGATCGATAGGCTTTTGCCTGACAATGCTGTCTGCCTTCGTCTCCACAAAAGAGCGAATTTCTCGGAAGTCGGGATTTTCTGCAGAGAGGATAGGATCCTTTAAATAAAAATAAGCCCCCATAGGCTCATAGATTTAAATGCTAGGTCACCAGGGAGTGGCACTATTCAGAGATATGGCCTCATTGGAGTAGCTGTGACCTTATTGGAGGAAGCCTGGCCCAGTAGCTCTTCCTGCTACCTGAGGATCCAGGTACAGAACTCTCAGGTACCTCTCCAGCACCGAGCCTGTCCCACCCCGATGACAACGGACTAAACCTCTGAACCTGTAAGCAAGTCTCCAATTAGACGTTTTCCTCTGTAAGAGTTGCCATGGTTATGTCTCTTCACAGCCGTAGAACACTGACTAAGAGGAGACGGTCACCCTTGCTTCTGGGTGTGATAGCAAAAGGCCCAGGTGACAAAAAGAAACCAGAACTCTCTTGAAAAGACACTGGAGGGATAGGGTGGTGGCCAACTCTGCCAGCTGGAGGTCCTGAGTTCAAGTCCACAAGTTATATATATATAGAGAGAGGGAGAGGCAGGTGTGGTATTGTGCACTTGTAATCCCAGTATGCAGGCTTGAAGGAGGATTCCCAGAACTCAAGGGTCAGCCAGGCTAGCCTGCTTGCTGAGTCCAAGCCCAGTGACAGAGCCTATCTCAAACATGATGGACAGCTGAGGAACCACAGCCAAGATACACCAACATCCACCATGGTAGATTGAATTGTTAGCTTGACATGACCTAGAATTGCATAGGCAGAGAGTCTCAGTGAGGAACTGTCTGGATCAGGTTGGCCGGTTGGCATGACCACAAGGAAGTAGCCAGCACACATGTACACAAAGATACCCAAGGACCACGACAGTCACACCTTAACTGGTACCTCTTGCCTTGGTGGTATCCAGCACTACAAAGAGGGTCTCGAGCAGCCTTTCCTTCTATGAGTATCAAAAATTTAGAACCACCGACCAAAGGGCTTTGGCCTGGATCCATTAGGAAACCAAGTGCATGGTCTGTGTGCTATCCTGACGGCACCTGACTCAGCAAGCTTCAGAGCTCAGCTCACTGGGAAAGGTCTCCCCCAGGAGACTTACCCAAATGGTCCTTGGTTTTGCTAGTTGGCTTGCAGTACACAACCAAGTCGGAGAGCTCAATGGCGATGGACTGGTTCCTCTCCCAGTACTTCATGTTGTTCTCCTGTAGAGATGAACCCGATACAGCACTGAGCTAGCATCTGTGCCATCCGCTCACCTGGACAGCTCTCCCTGAACACACTATAGCACTGAGCCAGCATCTGTGCCATCCGCTCACCTGGACAGCTCTCCCTGAACACACTACAGCACTGAGCCAGCATCTGCACCATAGCACACTCCACTCACCTGGCCAGCTTTCCCCTGGACACCCCCCCCCCCAGCACCCAGGGTTGGGTGTTTTCCTGTCCTGAAGACAACCTCCCCCCTCCTCTATCCTCTGAAGATTCTCTACCATGCTGTTCCCACCCAGGGCTTGGAGTCTAGACCAGCGCTGCCCACTGCTCTCTAGTCACACAGACAAGAGCTGGGGAGACTGCCCAGTGGTTAGCACAGCTCACTCTGCAACCATGAGAACCTGAGTTCAGCTTCCAGCACCCACATGATAAAGCCAGGCGTGGTCTTTCGCACCTGCAACCCCAACGACGGTAGGGGGAGAGGCAGGGGCTTTCTGTTGCCAGCCTGACCCCACAAACTACGTTTTAGGTTGAAGGAAACACCTTGCCTCAAAGGAATAAGGGGAGGAGTAATAAAAGATGGTATCTAGCACCCTCCTCTGGCCTCCATGCACACAGGCAAGCGTTTACACCTGCATGCATGCGTGTGCACACGGGCACACAGATAATAAACGGTAAATGGGGACCCACAAGCAGAGGAACGTGGCTTTAATCCCAGCGCTTGGCAGGCAGAGAAATGTGGAAGTTCAAGGTCAATCTGAAGTAGGTGGAGGCCCCGAGAGCAGAAGAAGGAACTTCTGTCATCCCATTATGCCCCTGCCTCCTGTTTAATCCCCTTCCCCGAAGCCAAATTGTGGTGGTCCACAGGACTCAGTACTCTAAACCCCTGGGCACCCCAAAGAGCAGCATCTCTTTTTTCTATACCTTTGAGACCTATGCAGCCTCCCCCTTGCCTCCAGCCCACCCAGCACTGCCCAGTACAGGCAGCTGTCTCCTCAGGGCCCGGGCCACACAGGCAGACCAGGGGAGGGAGGACTCCCCTCCACACAAGCACTTTACAGTGTTATCTCACACAGAGCTACCCTCTCACACTGCTCCAGACTCAGCAGCCTCTTGTTGGCAGGGGCAATGGCTGACAGAAAGCTTTACAAGAGTGTCAGCATCTGGGAGGTCTCTGGCTTCCAGCATCCTACACTTCAGGGATACTGTTTAGGTTGGTCCATACATCCCAAGAGACAGAACTGCCTCCAACTCTGAGCTATACATCCAACATCAAGACCAGATTTGTAAGCCGCTGGCCTGACCCGAAGTGCCCTCTCTTACCCTGCCTACCCTGCATTAGAACCCTGTCATCACTGGCCACCAGATTACAGCCGACGCCACTAAAACACCCCCTGTATCTAGCCCGGGTTTAGAATGCAGGGTCCCTGTGAAACACAGCCATGGCCTCTGAACTTGTGCCTGGCCTCAGCAGGGCAGCATGGGCTGGGCTGGGCTGGGCTAGGTAGACACCTCGCTCCCCAGTGTTGTGTAGGCCTACCTTTGTGTCCATCTTCCAAGTGATCTCTCGTATGCTCTGAAACCACTCAAACAGCTCCTCCACACGGTCGGTCGCGAACTCCACGGGAGGATCCCCCTGTTTCTTAGGCTCCAGGATAAAGACGAAGGCTTTCTGGTTTTTCCCCTGGGGGGCCTTCACTGTAGACAGAGGGTAAGGAAAGTCCCGATGGGCCCAGGAGGTAACCACCAAGACTGCACCTCACACCGGTGTCCCCACCTGAACTGCCACAGCTACAGTCATGTGCTGTTGGGGACACCTGCCTTCTGGCCGACAGTGTCTCGAACCTTTTGTACACGTTACTGGTAAAGGTGTGTACTGGGTTAAGTATTATCCTCCAAAAAGATTTATCAAGCGCCTGTCCCTGTGAATGTAACATTATTTAAGAAATGGAATTTTTGTAGGTGTGCCATCTATCTCAAGATGTGCCAGACCTAAGGTAAACCGTAAATCCAAGGAACAACATTCCTAGAAGAGAAAGCCAATGGGGGGTAGAGACCCAGACAGACCCAGGAAGCAACCCTGTGAGGATGGAGGAAGGTCAGGAACGCTGTGGCACACCACGGCAGACTGTCTGATGTCTATAATGATAGAGAAGACCATGAAAGTTACCCTGATCTGCCCAGTACTGGTGGCTGCACTTCCTGAGCTCTGAGGTGACGTCCCCAGCAAATGACTACATGTGTGGTTTTTAGCTTTTAGCAAACCTCGTGGGGACACTGTGACACTCATCCTACAGGAGACAAGACCAAGGCTCAAGGTGACAGACAGCAACATTTGGAAAGTCACACTGGCAGAGCTAAAGGGCAGCTCCACCCTGATGACAAGTCCCTACTGCCGAGTGACATCCCCATGTCCTCTAACAGGACAGTACAGGGAGGGGACAACCCAGGCATGAGCTATGAAGGTGAGAATTGACTCTGCCAATCCCAGAACATCGATTGGGACTTGCCCGTTTTCTCCTCTGGAGCAAAAAACTCCACCTTCCCTACCAGAGTCACAGGAAGGGGAAAGGGAGAAGAAAATAAGGACAAAAAGAAAGTATTGGCTGTAAGGGGGTGGGGGTCCTGGGACCATTGTCGTGGGGATCCAAGGGGACCATGCTTGGACCTTCCTGGGAAAGAGGGGACTCAGCTCAAGAATCATTGGGCCACCGTGAAGGAAGCTTGGGCCTGCAGCTGCAAGTTGGACGCTACAGCCCAGGAAGCTGCCATGCACCCACTTCAGGGTGGGCAGGCCCTGAACACAGAGAGCTATGTGCAAATCATGGCTTATCTCTACACAGAATGCTCTGCCACATCCCTGGTGCCACACACATCAACCAGGGCAGGACAGGTTTCTTGCAGGAGCTGAGATCTAGTGAGAAGAGACAGGCGCAAAGCCTTGGGAGCTTAGCGGCTGATGCCCCCAACCCCGTGCTCCACCTCAGCCTGACCAATCAGCTGACACGTGGACAGATGTTGACACCATGACAGCAGCTAAGTCACCCGGTACTTGTGTTAGCAGATGGTGGTAGCAGCCCTCTCCATTGGGGACCTATCAGTCCCTGTGCATCCAGTTTCAGCCCCACCTCATCTAAGTCTGGCAGGCGTAAGACTCTGCACTGGTCGCCTCCCTGATAAGGCTAGTCCTAAAGCCAGGCTTGGCAAGGTGGATCCGGACTGGAATCAAGCTAAGAACACGTGTACATACCAACATTGTAGGTATTAAGATCCAATATGCCTCTGCAGAGAGACCCGAGGGGATTGTCTTCAATAATCTGTGAAGAAATAAGACCCAATTCTCAGTAGTCATAAGCAAAATAATAAAACGACAACCAGTTTCTAGACATGCCGTTTAGCTCCGCCACTACCTGTGGCGTTGCTTAAAATGCGTTTTCATTACAGCATCTGCAGGGAGGGCGCTTCTACCAAAGCACATAGATGATGGGGAGCCAGCAGCACACAGGCACCCACAATCTCTGCATCGCATTTTCCTGTCCACAGAGACACGCCTTGCGAGTCCTAAAACCAATTTCAGACCCCATTACAGAGACCTCATCTGCTGTGCATCTGAAACGAGGCTACTTGGCCTGTGACTCCTGCAGCTCAGGAGCCTTCCATGGCTCCCTGCGTCCCGGGGAAAGCCACAGCTGGGGTCTGCCATCTGGTCTCTGAGGCCTTCCAAGCCCTGGCCAACCTCGTCAGCCTTTCTTCCCTCTGTGCTGCACACTTGAACCGTCTGAGGTCCAGCTGCGATGGGGAAACTGCTGCTGTTACTGCTGTACTACCCCAGCCTTCTCTACCAGGCTTCTGGTGACATGCAGATTCTGTGAAGAGTCCTGTCCCTGACCAAGCCACACCCTGTGCCTCTCTGTGCCCATCTCCTGGTAATTAACCCCAGCCTCCCTTTTAAGACTCAAATGCTACTTCCTCCTCTTGTCCTTAGAGAACCGCTACAGGCTCTAAAGGCGTGCACACCCACATTCCAGATTCTTCCCTCAGGGAAGCTGATGAACCCTGGTGGCCATTTCCTCCCACCAAGAACGCCCTAATACAAGGTGGCTAGGTACCAAAGCCTGGCTGGCAAAGTCACCAGAAGGCCCTGTCTCACCTGCCAGCGAGGCATTGTCCCTTCCTCATGCTAAGCACGTTCTGCATGTCTGCCTCTCTAAACCGAACCATTGCTTTGAGCGGAGGACAGATTCCCCGTCTGGCCACTTGCGCTCCCGTGGGAATCCTCCTGCGCTTTCAAAACCTCAGCCCGCTGCCGCCGCCTGATTAAAACACAACTGGCTCGTCACGGAGACTTTTACACAGCAGCTCAGGGCTCGTCCCAATTTCTGCATCACCCTGCCGGCTCCACTGCCAGGCTCTGCAGAGACCCCGACAAGTACACATCAAAAGTTGTGTGCCCCCCCTACTCCTACCCCCATCCCGAGATAGCTCAGGAGACTCCTCCTAAGCCTGTGCCCCAGAAGATGGAGACTCACCTGCTTTTCCATCTCTTCTGCATCGCCAGCTGAGATGTCCTCCACGTAGTTGGACGGGAAGTACTGCTGGATCCGGGTCCCGTAGTCCCCTTTCCACCTGCAGAGAACCACAGACATGGAGGGCTTAGCCGGCTCAGCTCTGAGTGCTCAAGGGGCCTGAGGGACTATCATGATCTGTGACCAAAGGGAGCTGCGCCTTTCAAAACCACTTATGGTCAGATGACTCATTTCTCACGACTAGACTCTGGTCTTGGCAACACTATGCAAAGTCAAAGCTTTCGGGCCTTTAAGAGGGACCAAGGGCCTCTTGGACGGTGCCCACCCCATTGTGGGAAGGCTGTGAATCCAGACACAAGAGTGTGTGGAGCCAAATGGCCTGCAGGAAAATCTTAGCTCCTTGGGGCTGGAGAGATGGTTTAGCATCCTTACCAACTAACTCTAATTCCAGGTCCAGGGGAATCTTCTGCCCTCTTCTGGCCTCTCAGGGAACTACACTCTAAGGCACATACCCCTCACCCAGAGGCCTATGTTTACTCATAATTTGAAAGTAATAAAACCAATAGTTTTTAAAAAAGAAACTACAGCTCCTTCGGTGACTACACACCTGGTGCTCTGTACCGCAGGCTCCCATCTGTAAAATGGGATAAAGCCGGAGCTGCCTTGGGTTTTATTAGGACTTTCTAGGTCACCATACGCAACATTCAGCAATGTTGACCATGTCTATCCTTGGCTTAGCATGTCGCTCAGTAGTAGACACTTGCCTAGAGTCTGCCACTGAGAGGCTGAAGGGTGCTCAGCTGTCAAGCACTGGCCCTGGGTTCCACACCCAGCACCACAAGACAGTGTTCTTGCTATCACTCAGGTAAAATGGCAGCCCCCCCCCCCATTACAGAGCCAGCAGCATGTGACGTAATCCACTGTGGAGATGCTGTGACCACGCTGGGCACTTACACACGTCCAGTCCATTCCTGATCACAGGGTCTCACGCTTTGAAGACCACCCACTGGGCCACATTCTGCAGCCAGAAGGCTCATTTCAAAAGTACCTCCAGCCATGCCACATAGCAGCGTTGCAGATCTCATAAGATCCAGCCTCAGGAGCCCATCACAGCCCTGCTGGGTCTCAGCCCAGAAATGCTCCGTGACCCAAAACTGCCCCTCCTACACAAGCCTGACAAACAAGCTACTAACCTGCTAACTAAGCCTACTAACTACCTAGGACTTGACTCGGTACCTTCTCCAGGGAGCCTTGGCAGCTGCTCCTTTGTGCCTCTCTGGCCCCTGTGCCCACCACTGTCTAAGCAGACACACCCTACCCCTAACTTAGAACCACACACCTGCCTTCTGCACAGCCTGAGATCTTTCTCAGTGCAAACAGATCAGCAGTAGCAGGAACCACCTAATTTGCTTCTTTGGTCTGAACAGACAGAGTAAGGATATGTGGTACCATGCACATAGCGGCTGCCAAGTGCCAGCCCTTTCTGCAACCTCCTCACCACCTTCCTCTCTATGGTCATCCTAGGCCCGGGTGCCTCCTGGATTTTGGGACCAAGAACTTGATAACTGTTAACTAACGTGTAATTGCCAATGTCCACCTGTTAGAAACAGGACAGGAACTACTTACTATCAGCTGTCCCTAGTTTGGGAGGAGGGTCTGATACAAGCAGTCAGCTAGGTGACCAGCTTGCCACCAGAGAGATGGGTGGCAGCTATCATTTACCCACAGCCCCTTGCCAGATGACATTACCCTGTCTCTCAATTCATCTCAAGACAAACGAGTTAGGATTTTAGGAAAGTTCACATTAGAGCCATGGGGAGACACAACCGAGTCTTCCCCAGGCTAAAAACAAGTGTGACTTGGGAGTTCTCATCAGGATTTACACATACTCTGTCCCTTGGGACTGTGCCTGGGAATTCCCTAGATCAAGGGACAAAATAACGGGTAGGGAGCACCTGCAGCTGAGAAACCCAGAGGGGAGACTCCTTGGTAATGCCAATTGGAGGCTGCTACTACCCAGAATCAGCCTTCTGAGACCAGGTACAGGAAAAGCCCCATTTGGCTCTGTGTGCCTGTCTGAGGACACCAGGAAACAGGTCATTTGATACGCAGGTCTTTTCCTAGGACAGAATTTTGGGTTCCTTTGTCTCCTTCTCCCTTCCCTTAGGGAGATCTGGGGATCCACTGGAACTCTGGTTATACCCAGCTCCCCCCTGGGAGAGGAGGTCAGAGGGCACTACTGTGAGGACAGAGGCATCATCAGAAAGACTGAGGGAGACAGTTCTTCACCTGCTGTTCTATGGCTTTGATGTTGGGCAGTTAGGTGAAAACTAGTTTGGAATTAAGAGGGTCTTCTGATTTTTAAAATAATTTGAGAGGCTGGAGAGACGGCTCAGTGGTTTAAAGCACTGACTGCTCTTCCAAAGGTCCTGAGTTCAGTTCCCAGCCCCCACGTGGTGGCTTGCAACCGTCTGTAACTCCATTCCCAGCGTTGTGATGCCCTCGTCGGGACTCTGGGTGCCTGCACACATGTGTGCATTATACAGACAATAGGCACACATGTTTACACATAATGTTTTCAGTTTTGTATTCTTTTTTAAATTTTTAATCACAGCCGGTGATTAAAATTTTAATCACAGCCGGGTAGTGGTGGCATACACCTTTAATCCCAGCACTTAGGAGGCAGAGGCAGGCGAATTTCTGAGTTCGAGGCCAGCCTGGTCTACAGAATGAGTTCCAGGACAGCCAGGGCTACACAGAGAAACCCTGTCTCGAAAAAACCAAAACCAAAACAAAACAACAAAAAAAAACATTAATTTTTAATCACAAATAGGCTTGTGTAATTGCTGTAAATGCAACCTTGTGAGGCCTCAATGGTGAATCAGCACTAATCCAGTGTAGAATGTGAGACAAAAGGGCTCAGAGCTCCACCCAGTCCCTTAGAGTCACCACAAGAGGAAACCAGTCAAGTTCACCCCCAAGAGGCCCACCCCCAGCCAGCCTCACCATCCCCCGGGCTCCTTGGAGACATTGTGGATGAGGGCGCCGCGGCAGAAGGTCAGTTCATCACTGCGCTTGGCCTTGTAGTCATAGAGCGCTTTCACGGTCCTCTGAGGCTTTGGGGGAAACAGGAAGGAAAAGGGCAGTTGGATGACAGAGGCAGCAGAGGGAAGCAGGATCTGTATACAGTTAGCTTCTCATTAGGAAGCCAGAGACGGCAGAGGCCGAGGTTACTGCGCCATCTGATGGCGAACTTTGGTATTGCATAGGAACCAAAGTTGCACAAAGTCCACCAGAAAGTGGAATGGGCTTTGCTAATTTTAACACAACCTCTTAGATTAAGCCACGCTCGCCACCTCAGAAGTGCCCCCCCCCACCAAGATCTGCTGTCCTCAATGATTCTCCCAGAAGTTCAGACGCTATTGTCTAGTCATGTTGGGGACCTGGATGTAGTGGTGCCTACCCACAACTCCAGAGCTTGGGAGGCTGAGAGACAAATTCAAAGCCTGCCTAAGCTACACAGTGAGGCTCTGTCTCAACGTCTCCTACCCCTCCCCAAATCAAACAACAGCAAAAGCTGGGCTCCGCGTGAGCAGGAGCAGGAAAGATAGAATTGATGTGGGGTAAAATTTTCAATGAATTTTCGTAATGCCTGCTTCTTGATAATAGTAAACACATGAAGAAGGAGAAAACGCCCACACAGCAAAGAAATACTAATAGAGAAACGTCTTAAATTGTCGAGCCTGCTTAGAGCTTTGGCTTTTCTCTCTTCCCCAGCAAAGGAGTCAGGACTCCGGGGGTGGGGGGAATCACTTCTGGGAGACTAGATACCTAGTCAGCCATGGAAGTTGTGACTGTGGCTCTGCCCATTCCTAGTGTAAGCTGTAGCCCACTAAGCCTCCACTCCCCCAGTTGAAATGGTAATTAAAGTTTTATATATTTTGTAGGGTTCCTGAGAAAATTCAGGGAAATAATTCATGTGGCGGTAAAAAAAACAAAACAAAAAAAAAAAAACAAAAAACAAATGTCTGTGCCCTGCATTTCTTAGGTGTCTGCCAACATGGAGAGCTGCCCTGAACCTTTAAACCTACAGTGGCTTCCCTCACCATCACAACCACCCTACGATAGCAGGGGAGGTGGTGCCCATTTTACAGATGAGAAAGCTGGGTACAGAGACATGAAGAACCTGGTCCAGAGCTCACCGTATGGGAAATGGCTGAGCCCAGAACTGGTTCAGTGACTGTGAGGTATTGCCACCCTCCACCAGAATCTATAAGATGTAAATGCAGCTTCTAGAAGCTTCTGCCGTGAAAAACCAAGCCTGGCAGGGTTATTCCTGAGCATCCTAAATGTGAGAGCCAGAGCCAGGCTCGTGGCAAGAGGGAGGCAGTCATGGTGCAGAGAGGTGCTACTGATTGGCGTTAGAGAGAGGCTGCTTCCCTGGGACTGCAGGAAAGACCCTTGGGGACTAGTGAAAAATGAGCCAGCCATTGTGTGGCCTTGTAGGAACTGGGCATATCCATCTGGCCGAGAGGACAGGTGTCTAAACTAGTTGCCTGGATTCACCTGAATAACCTCAACTTCCTCACTTGTAAAATGGGTACCAAGATGGTACCTGCTTTCTGTAGCTGGCATCAGGGATTACAATCTAACGAAGGCTAAGTGCTTAGAACATACTAGATTCTTGTCTTCAACACACCTTACATGTTATTACATGTTATCTTAAATGTTATCCTTCCAGTCCTGTGAACTTACCTAGGTCATCCTGGACTAATCTAGATTCTGTCTCCAAAGAAAGAGTCAGGATGGGGGTTTGGGGAGGCACCACTGGAAATGCACCTCAGTGACCCATCACCTGCCTGGCATGCGGGAGGTCCTGGGTTCCATCTGCAGTACTGGGAGGTGGGGCTGTGATGTCATCCTTATAGCTCCACTGCCCCATGTCACCTGCCTGACGTTCTTTTGGGACAATAGACCTAACTCATGGCATCGTGTTGAAAAGGAAAAGAGACGCAGGCCTGTCAGAGCCAACTGAGCCCATAACCCTGCGAGGAAGATGGAGGCCAGGCTAACATTCTTCCAGAGGGTGGTGCCGCTGGAGAAATGTTCCAGGAAGAGGCAGGGCCTCTTCCCTCTGAAAAGCTGTCCACACACTAGTCAGCCACTCTGCTCCTCACCTCCTCACTCTGAAGCCTTCACACATCCTGCTCTGAATTTGCATCCCCCAAGGATTTGAAATTTGTTTAAAAGAAAAAAAAAAAAAAAGGAAAGGAATTGAGTCCTGGATCTCAGCCGACTCCGCCATCGAGAGCCGCACCCTAGCCATGTGTACCAGACAGAAACTTAGCTAGAGTTCTTCCCCCCGCTAAGTTTGACATGGAGCTGGAGCTGGGGGCAGAAAGCAAAATCCACCTGTACCCACGTGAAGCTACGAGACAGAAGCAGGGTGGGAATCCGAGATAGCGCTGGCCTCGCAAGGAGGTCAGCGAACCGGACATAAGTCATAAGCGCCTCGGGCTCCGTCAGCAAGCAGGAAAAGAATTTTGGAAGATTTTTTAATTAGAAGCTGTTTGGCCCAGAGGTGGTTCACGGAAACTCGGGACTCCAGCGAGACTCAGTTCCATCTGGATGGAATTCTATTAACCTCCATGAAACCACATGGTATCCTGCCCACTGCCATGTCTCAAGTGAAATTTTAGTTGTGCTCAGATGTCCCAGAATACTCCCTGCTATAACTACGGTGGAGACCAGTGGCGGGGCAGGGTCTGTCTCCCTCTCAGTCTACTGGGTAGGACTGGTGCTGTACCATAGAAGGGTTGATCTCACTTGGGTCCACATACATCCTGCTGACGTCATAGAGGGAGTTGATGTCTCTTTCCTGAAAGGGAAAAAAAAAGAAGAAGAAAAGAGGAAGGACAAAGAATAAATGGAAAGGGTTTGAGGAATGTGGCTCAGTGGCCATGCTCAAGGCCCTGGGTTCGATTGCCAGCACCAACCAAACAGGAAGTAGGGCACCCACGCTCCTAGGATGGCCTGTGCCCTCATCCGGGCTGCAGGCTTTCTCGTGGTATCTTGTTCACTGGAAAGAAGAGTTAGAACCTCATGGGATTCTCCTGTGGCTCAGAGGTGGAGATAGCAAGAAGATTCAAAAAGCTCCCCCCAAAATTTGAAAGCAACCTGGAAATCGTAGACGCCCTACCCTGACCCAGAAGGTACCAGAAGCCCCAGCAGCTTGAAAGATTTACATGAGGGGAATTGGCAGGCATATCAAAGAGTCCTTTCCTGGACATATGCAAATGTTTGCCAGAAGCAACTGCCAAGGCTCCTGGCCTGCCCTAGCCCTCCCCCAACCTTCTTGTCCCTCTACCCAGAGTCCCTGCTGTCACCCTCTCCTCACCTCCTCAGAAACCATTCCTTCACTCCTGTCTCCTGGGTTTTGGCTCACACTTTCGTCCTGTTAAAAGTGCCTCTCCTAACCACTCCCCTGTCCACTGTAGTGTCTTCTCTTGCTATGAGGGTCTGTGTGCTCCAAAGCAGCCCATGGTGACCAAAACACCTCACTCTGGCACACTGTGCTTGCTCCTCTAGGGCCCAAATTTTCTCAAGGAAAAATCTGGACATACCCCCTGGCACATGGTTGGAACACAGGGTCCTAGGTCCTAGAGTCATTTCTGTTGCTGTGATAAAATATCCTGACCAAAGAGAACTTAAGAGAAGAAGGGATGATAGCCCATCATCATGAAGAAGTCAAGGCAGGGACAGTAGCACAGAGAAAATAAACGCCTACATCCTCATCCTTGCTGACTTGGTCTCAGCCAGCTTTCTCCTTTCTTATACTGTTCTGGACTTACTGCTTAGGGAATGGAGTTGTCCACAGTGGGCTGGGCCTTCCCACATCAGTGAACAGTCCAGACAGTCCCCCATAGACACACCCATGGGCCAACCTGAGCTAGATAGTTTCTCACTAAGACTTCCTCCTGCCGTTCTAGGCTGTGTCAAGTTGACAGGTAACACTAACTAGCCCTCAGAGTCAGTCTCCTCTCAGGAAATCTAGGATCCTTCTGACAGGAAGTGAGATATCATGACCATATCTAGTCGTCTCTGCACCCAGAACCCTACAATGTACAGGTTAAGAACCAGTGCCTTCCCATGCCCCACCAGTCCCTACATGAACCTTCCTCTCAGCCCCGTCTTCGTTTAGCATTACTCTGACTGAGCTCATTTCAAGCCTGTAACTGCCCCAAGGCTTTTGCTCCTGTTGTCCTTTCCCCTCCAGATATCTATATAGCTCGCTCCTCAGTAAGATCTTCCCAGAACCTTCGAAAACTGCAAGCCACTGCCCCATCTCTTCATACTCTCCCGTGCCATCCTAGCCCTCTCTCTTTAGCATATAGCACCATCGGACACTGGCTGTGTTTATTTTCTAATGCATTGCCTGCCTCTCCCAACCTCCACTATGGGTAGCATGGGGACAGAGCCTTTGTGGGCTGGGGCCAAGTCTGCATCCCTAGGACCTCCTACCCCAGACATACAGTAATGTATGTAAATGTATGCACTTTGTATATCTAAAATACAGACAGATGTCCAGCAAGTCCAAGGGAGTCAACCTACCATATTATATCGCTCTAGAAGCTCCGGGGTCACAGGGTAGCGGAGTCTCATCTTGCGATAGAGTGCGTGCTTCTCATAATAGTTGACAAGCTCCACCAGGCTCTCAAAGTAGGCAGAGGTCCCCAGCACAAAGTGCCGTCCGTCCCGGTTAATGCGACAGTGTTTCACCTTGCCCTTGGCCCTTGTCAGGGAGGACCACAGAGGATTAGCCACCAAGGATGCTAGCAGCTGCACCAATCAGCCACAACATTGTTATCCATCCTTAGGGGACTGAAATGAACAGAATTCAGCCCTCCTATGGGACACAAGACACGGGTCTTTTTGGTTCAGATCTGAAAGAACCCATATATGATGCTCCACACCCAGCTCTTCCTTCAACCTCACTGAGGTGCCATACTATGACCCACAAGCTAAACCCACTCCCTGGTATGTTTTTATAAATAAAGTTTTATTGAAACATGATTACTGTTCATTTGTGTCTATGTTGTGGTCATTTTCTCTTACAGATGGCGGGGTTACATAGCTGAAACAGGTTCTAAACAGCCTGTAAAAATGTAAAGTGTTTGCTCCGTAGGCCCTTCCACAAAGGGCTTCCTGGCCCTTGCTCTAAAACTCCAGTCAGTCCTCAGGTCCTTGAATCTTACCTCCAGTGGCCCAGAGTTACAATGACTGGTGTTTGGTTTGGTTTGTTTCAAAAAGGATGATAAGTTTTTTTTTTTCATCTGTTTGAAACAAGAGGCAGAAAAGATTCCAAACAAGACAGATGGCAAATCTTTCAGCCTTACTGATTTAGAAGAGCAAGATGTCACAGAAATAAAGTCAGTCAGCACATGATGCTTGTCCAAATTTGTAGTGTGGGGTTTGGGCTCATGTATGTGTATGCATAGGTAGTCACTACAGACTTTGTCATTTCTTTCTCTGATCAATGTCTGATCCTAAAAAGCCAAGAGTATCTGAGCTGGAGATGTGGCTCTGTTGTCAAGAGCTCTGGCTGCTCTTGCAGAGGACCTGAGTTCAATTCCTAGCACCTACATAGCAGCTCACAACTATCTGTTAAGACCAGTTCCAGGGGATCTAACTCTCTCTTCTGACCTCCACAGGTCCCAGGCACCCATGTGATATACAGACATACATACAAGCAAAACACACTATTTGTTTGTTTGTTTGTTTGTTTTAGAAAGCAAGTGCCTTCCCCATGTACTCATCAGAAAGAAATGACAGAAATCTGTAGTCACTACTTATGCATACACATACATGAGCCAAAACCCCACACTACAAATTTGGACAAGCATTATGTGCTGACTGACTTTATTTCTTGGCATCAGCCCTGAACAGCCAAAGCAACTTTAATCAAAAACAAAACAAAACAAAACAAAAAAACAAAGTCAAACAGGTGGCACTCCTTGACTTGGAATCGTTGTTCAATAGCTGAGTTTGGGGGTACACACCTTTAAGGCCAGCCAGAGATCCCCATGAGTTCAAAAGTAAACACAGACAAGTGTGATTACATCAAACCAAAGAGCTTCTATATAACCAAAGACATCGCGGGCTTCAAGAAGAGAACGTCACTGGAGAGAATATTTTCAAACAGATCATCTGCTAATGATCTGTTCAGGTTCAAAGATTTATGGAACATAAGTGATGGCATAGCGACAGCAAGGACAAAAATCTGACAGAAAATGGGCAACATCTCTAAATAGACATCGATGGCCAGACGGGGAGTGGAAACTTAAACCTCACTAAACATGGAAACCAAAGCCACCACAAGCCAGCCCTCTCATAGGTCAGAACAGCTGGTATCAAAAAGGTGTGGTGTCACACGCCTTTGATCCCCACATCCAGAAGCAGACAGAGCAGGCAGATCTCTGTGAGTTCCAGGCCAGCCAGGGTTATATAGGGAGAGCCTATCTCAATAAATGATGGATGGATGGATGGAAATAGATGATGGATAGATAGGTAAATAGATAATAGATGATGGATAAATGATAGATGATAGATAGATAGATAGATAGATAGATAGATAGATAGATAGACAGACAGACAGGCGATAGAGAGATGTGAAATATATGCCCCTGTCCTGGGAACCCAGGATGAGGCTGAGAGGCAGCAGTGTGCCTCTGGCATCCCTTGGGGCAGTGACTGAATAGATAACAGTGCCAGACTCAGTCCTGAAGACCTTAGCTTATGGCCACACCTTCACCCTCTGTGCTTCAGCCAGATGACACCAGTCACTGACAAACAAAAGCATCCTGACTGACAGTACTACAACAGTGTGATCTCTGCCCCTGCCCAGAGCCAGGTGAACACAGCACGCCCGTGAATAAACACACCAACTTCCTTCAAGGCTAAGTGGGCACCACTCAGGATGTTCTGAAGAAGAGGAAAAAAAAAAAAACCGGCAGAGATGCCCAAGGCCTGTCACCTGTTCCCCTGTTCCCAGTGGTGCCACATGGACAAAGGGCTCTCTGGCTGGAGCTGGCACACAGTAGGTCCTCAGCAAGCCAGTAACAATGACCTCCAGGAGGTATCTGAGTAGAAACCTCAGTGTAGGTATGTAGAAAGGTAAGAAAAGGGGTGCAGGGTAACAAGGTAACCAATTGCAAAATAAATGGGGTTGGCAAGGGGCAGCAACAGCAAACTGGATACCCCCTGGCAGCTGTGCACATCTGGAAGTTACTCTACAGAAACATGGACCCAGAACTGCTACTGCCCTGCCCCCAAATATGAACTTCAAAGTGAAGAGACTCAGTCTTCCGAATCAGGCAGCGGGGGCAAGAGCCTCCACGGACCTCAGCAGGGCCCCAGCCTCTTCTAGGAGCAGATCCAGGCAAGATGAGCACAGGCCATGGAAATGGACAGAAGCTCAGCCAGCTCCGAGGCTGTGTGGTATTGACAGGTCACTTAATCTCTCTGGACTTCTATCTCCTCACTTAGAATAACTGAGTCAGTCCACCACAGACAAGCCAGTGTGGGAGACACCATTATATAGATATATAAGCTACTGCCATCGGCAGAGCACCTGACCTGAGGGCGGGGGACACTTGGGGGAAGAGGGAGGAGTGTGGTGCTGGGATTAACATCTGGCACACCTAAGAGGCAGCAAAGGGAGTAGGGGCTAGGGGAGGGAGCCCAGATCTAGGTTCTATTCCCAGCCCCCACCCCCACATGCGTTAAGACGCCACTGAGCCTCACTGTGGACTTGTTTCGGGCCTTAGAAATTAAGGATGGTGGGCTTATCGGTGTGATGGCTGAGCGGGCAAAGCACCGTGCAGGCAAGTCTGACGAGCCCGGTCCTATGCTTGGAACACGTGGGAGGCGGAACTGAGAACCAACTCCACACATCTGTCCTCTGAGCCTGGCGTGGACACTGTGGACTGTGGATGCCCTCATACAGCGATAATACGGTTATTTGTAAGAGAGAAAACAAGGAGGCGGGCGGTGGTGGCGCATGCCTTTAATCCCAGCACTTGGGAGGCAGAGGCAGGCGGATTTCTGAGTTCGAGGCCAGCCTGGTCTACAAAGTGAGTTCAGGACAGCCAGGGCTACACAGAGAAAACCTGTCTCAAACCTCCCCCTGCCTCCCAAAAAAAAAGCCAAAAACAAAAACAAAAACAAAAACAAAGATGGTAGTCATAGCTCTTAAATACTGGGGTTGCTAGAAGTTCAAACAGAAGGACCATAGAGACTATTAGAGAGAGAGAACGCCTAGTACTTGGGACGCACAGAGTTCTGTTTATTGTCCTTGCCATCGACAATGCCAAGGACATGGGGAGGCATCTCTGTTTCCACTGGAAACCCCCTTCCTCAGGCCGCATCCGTGTCCTTTCTACATCTCCTCTGGGGAGCACTTCCCCTCACGTACAAACTGTGCCCGCACGCCTACCTGAAGGTGATGGCATAAGAGTCGGTCCCCTCCCGCTTCCGGATGAGGAAGGCTCCATCGCGGGGAATCCGCATCAGCATGTCCTCTGCTTCCCCCCTGCTCAGCCTGTCATAGTACCACCTGCATCCAGACGGGAAAACAAGCTGGTGAGAGTTCTCCCAGACTGAGAGTCGGCAGGAGACAGAAGACCAACATGCAGGGACACCTGGGGCTCACCACAGAAACAGCCTCAGAACCACACTGGGACTTACCTGACCATAGCATCTTCAAAGACAGCGATTCCTATTGAATATTTGCTTTATTTTATTGCAGCTCTGAGGGTTAATCTAAGGTCACGTGCACAGCAGGCAAGCACCCCTCACACACACACTGAGCTACAGCCTTATTTTTTTTTTTTTTTTTTTTTTTTTTTGGTTTTTGAGACTGGATCTTGCTAGATTTTTTTTTTTTCAAACATGCCATCTAACCCTGGCTGGCCTTGAACTTACAATCCACCTGCAGGTCAGCCTCCCAAGTAGCTGGGAGTACAAGAATAAGTCCCCATGTCTGGGAGAAAGGCAACAGTTTTTTATAAAGACCCCAGGAGGATGAGGAGATCAATGTGAAACTCAAGGAGTCTCTTCTCTGCCCACCTGTCCAGCCCCAAAGGCTGGAGAGCTACAGCAGTGTGTCTCAGAACATCTGGGGCAGGGAACACAGACAGGTAAGGTTCAGAAAGATTTTGGTTACTAAAGACACAAAATGACAGGTTTGGAAAGGCAACTGGTATGAAAATAGGAAACAGTAATAGTAGCCATAATTATTATAATAGCAATGATAATAATGCCACTATAAATTATTCAGCTTCCTCCAAAAGCAAAAATGTTAGATCCACCTGCTTAATGATTATCCTGGTATTTCTGGAATGTGTTTGACCTCTTTGCCAGGGATGGCCTGGAACTCTCCTTAGCAGATAAAACAGGGAAAGGAACTCTCCCTGTGATTACTACTCCTGATTCCCATCGTGATCGCTACACTGTGATTCTTTTGATCACAGAGGGAACCTTGACAAGCACAGACACAGCAGACCCAAACCGGGCTTGAGATCAAAGCCCCAGACCTTAGGGCACTGAAAGAGAAGAAAGGGGGAGGAAATCATGGAGAGAAGAGAAAAGTGGAAGCTGGGAAGAGAGAGAGAGAGAGAGAGAGAGAGAGAGAGAGAGAGAGAGAGAGAGAAAGTGAAAGAGAGAAAGAATGAGAGAAAAGAAAGAGGGAGGGAGGAAGGAAGGATGAAAGAAAGAAAATAAAGGGAAAGGAAAGGAAGAAAGAAAGGAAGGAAGAAGGAAAGAAAGAAAGGAATGAAGGAAAGAAAGGAAGAAAGAAAGAAAGGAAGGAAGGAAGGAAGGAAGGAAGGAAGGGAAGAAAAGAAAGGAAGAAAGAGGAAGGAAGAAGGAAAGAAAGAAAGAGAGAGAGAAAAAAGAAAGAAAGAAAGAACGAAAAGGAAGGAAAGAAAGAGAAAGAGAGAAAGAAAAAAGCTGAAGTGCACACACCTTTAATCCCATCACTCCCCTCAGGAGGCAGAGGCAGGTGGATCCCAGAATCTGAAGCCAGCCTGATCTACAGAGTGAGTTCTAGGATAGCAAGGGCTACACAGAGAGACCCTGTCTCGAAAAACCGGAACAAAATGGTGAAATCTGGAGAGAGATCTCAGTGGTTAGAGCACTAATGGCACTTATGATCCAGGTACTGTTCCCAGCACCCACAAGGTGGCTTCTAAGTGCCTGCAATTCCAGTTCCAGGGCATCTGACACCCTCTCTGGCCTCTGTGGGCATCAGATACACACACTGTACATCTATGCATGCAGGCAAAACCATTCACATTCATAATTTCTTTGACTTAAAAAAAGGGGCGGGGGGGGTGTTCTTGTTTAGTTCCCAGGATCCATGACAGACAGCTCACAACTGTTTTTAACTCTAGTCCTAGGGTATGCAACTCCCTCTTGTGGCATCAGTCACATGTACATACTAGACACATGCGCACATGCATGTGCAAATAATATAAAATTGTTAAAGAACAAGCAAGAGAGAAGAGAGAGAGAATGTGACAAAGTCTGACAGGTGGGAATAGTTCACATAAAATTCTAAGAACCCACATTGTCAAAGAGAACAGGGTGCTAGAAATGAGAACCCCCATCTACACCTCGTGGGTGTGACCCATGTGGTCCTCTACCTCCCACCCAACCCATGGCACCTACGGCTTGGACTCATGTGGGTTGGGGTTGGGCACCGGGTCTGTGAGCCGCAGCTCGAACTCCGCACAGCGTAGGTGTGCCTCGCGGTAGTGCTGGATGAGGGCGTAGATGCTGTTGAACGTGAGGTTGTCAGTCAGGTAGTACTTCATGACCCCATTCTCCATGGTCGACCGGATCCGACAGTGCTGCACCCGGCCAGACCGCCTGTTGGGAACAGAGACAGGGGTGTCCCAGCAGAGCCAGGCAGGACAGCAGCCTGACCACAGCACCTCCCACCCACCAGCCTCCGAGGGGCGTTACCAGAAGGAGAGTGTGTAGTCATTGGGGAAGGTCTCGCTCTCCCGCACCAGGAAGGTGCCGTCCTTGGCGCCCGTCTCGGCGCAGTACTCCTGCAGCAGCCTCTCCGCACTGGTCCTCCTCTCGACCTTCTTATGGAACCATTTCTCCCCAAAATGCAGCTCCGTGGGGGGAGTGTCCTGAACCACAAGCAACCGAAAGGGCTTATTATAGCTCCCTCTTGTCCTCTCCTGACAACTCATTGATGGCCGTTTCCAGGAGTCCTAAGGCAGGGTTCAGGAGTCCCCAGTACCAGAAGCCCGAACTCATCCTGGGCTCTACTAAGAAAAAGCCCAAAGATGGGCTGCGCAGGGCAAGGGGCGAGTCCATTATTTCTCCCACCCCTTGATAAAAGGCCTATCAGACCCCATTGGAAGCAGGAAAGAGCCTCGAATCTTACTGGTTAAGCCCCAGAGCCAGCTAGCCAATCAGGAAGAGCTAGTTAAGCTTTGCTTCCCAGAGCAATATCGCCTTAGTACTAAGGATGCTCAAGCCAGCCCAGATGGGAGAAGGCACACACTAAGTCTCCAGGTGGGGATTCTCCAAGGACAAGACCAGAAGGCAGAGGGCAGGCAGGTCTCCACCTACCTGGACCAGCTCCTCCTCCACAGCCTGTTCAATGTCATCACTGAAGGACAGCTTGGCGTCAGCAATGGCACAGTAGTGGCGCGTCCATTTCTAGAGAGCCAGGCTGGCATTAGTCTCCCCCAAGGTTTCAGCCCTATTGACTCTGGGGACCTGTGGGACATCACCCCAGCATTCACTGGGGCTGCCCCGCCCCAGTTTTCACATTTGTAATGATTTTTTTCAAACAAGATCTGCTCTTTTGTTTTGTTTTGTTTTTGTTTTTGTTTTGTTTTTTGGGGTGTTTTGTTTTGTTTTGTTTTGTTTTGTTTTGAGACGGGGTTTCTCTGTGTAGCCCTGGCTGTCCTGGAACTCACTCTGTAGACCAGGCTGGCCTCACACTCAGAAATCCACCTGCCTCTGCCTCCCAAGAGCTGGAATTAAAGGCGTGGGCAACCACTGCCCAGCCAAGATCTGCTCTTAAAACATCTATTTCTGGATTTTTGGGATTGTTCGGGACTATTTAAGGGGGTGCGTCTGGGAGCAGGTGAGACTTTCCGCTGCATTGACAGAACTGCAGCAGAGCAAAGCATGCAACCTCACGAGTAGCTTTTCCTGCCTCACCTGGCATTTTCCTCAGTACTGGAGACTGACCCCAGGGCCACGTGCTTGTTAGGCTCTGCCACTGAGCCACATCCCCAGCCTGTCAGCTGCTTTGTAAGACTCTCTGGGTCTTTACAGACAATTGACCTAACAGCATGTTCTCTCTCTCTCTCTTTTTTAAGATTTATTTTATTTATATGAGTACACTGTAGCTGTCTTCAGACACATCAGAAGAGGGCGTCAGATCTCATTACGGATGGTTGTTGAGCCACAATATGGTTGCTGAGAATTGAACTCAGGACCTCTGGAAGAGCAGTCAGTGCTCTTAATTGCTGAGCCATCTCTCCAGCACTAACAGCATGTTCTAATTTCACTAATTTTTCACTAATTTTTAAAAGTTAATATATAGTGTTATATATTATATATAGTATATACCACATATATTGTATATAATATATATAATATATAATATAATATATTATATATTACATATTATATATTATATTATATATACCTGTATA
Organism: Apodemus sylvaticus; assembly: GCF_947179515.1. Lineage (NCBI taxonomy): Eukaryota > Metazoa > Chordata > Mammalia > Rodentia > Muridae > Apodemus > Apodemus sylvaticus. The sequence goes on from NC_067492.1 coordinate 11,877,507, forward strand.
TAATATATAATATTATATATAGGTGTGCCAGGCATGGTGGTGCACATCTTTAATCCCTGCACTCCAGAGGCAGAGGCAGGTGGATTTCTGTGAGTTCAGTGCCAGCCAGTGCTACATGGTGACACTCTGTCTTAAAAAAAAATTTTTAATGGATTTCATTATGACATTTTCACACATATATATCATTGTATGACTAGATGCATCCCCCTGTTACCTCTTTCATAATCCTTCCTCCCTGAACTTCTCTCATTCCCAGTGAATAGTTCTCAACTTTTATACCTCTCATATATATGACACGCATACAAATTTAAATGTTTATAATTATATGCATTTATATGTAAGAAATACATCATATATATATATGTATATATATATATATATATATTGAAAGAGTGTGTGTATGTGTGTGTGTATGTACCACATGAGTGCAGTGTCCATGGAGGCCACAAGAGGGCACCAGATCCCTTGAAGCAAGAACTATAGATGGTTGTGAGACACCCACATAGATTCTAGGCACCAAACTCAAATACTTCAGAAGAGCAGCAAATGCAATTAGCCTCTCAGACATCTCTCCAGCCCCCAGATATTTAATCATTACAAAAAATATAGAGTCCACATACGAGATAAAGCAGCAATATTCTTTATTTTTGTTTGTTTGTTTGTTTTTTTGGTTTTTTGGATTTTTGGTTTTTTGGATTTGGTTTTTTCGAGACAGGGTTTCTCTGTGTAGCCCTGGCTGTCCTGGAACTCACTCTGTAGACCAGGCTGGCCTCAAACTCAGAAATCTGCCTGCCTCTGCGTCCCAGAATGCTGGGATTACAGGTGTGCGCTACCACCACCCAGCTAAGCACCAATATTCTTATTTGTCCTTTAACATCCAGTCTCCACATGTAGATTCTATAATTTCATTCTTAGAGGCTGAGTCAGATTCCACTGTGTATGCGTGACATTTTGTTGAGATTTACTTAAATTTTTCCTATTTCATATTTATAGGGTACTAGAACAGACCTTGGGATAGCTCAAGTGAATAGGAGAGTCAGGAGGTATGGGAGAAGCACTAAAGCTTGAAAGACTATTCCACCCACAAATAATAATAATAATATTAATGATAATAATAGGAAGGAGGAGGAGGAAGATGATGATGATAGGAAGGAGGAGAAGGAGATAATGATGAGGATTACCTGGAGTGGGTCCAATCCTAGATTGGAAGGCTACAGCAAGTTGCCTGCTAATAAATGTTGCTAATACACAGCAGTAAGCTGGCTGATAATATATGTGACAGGAAAAGGACATTAGTGAATGCTATAGCTTAATGCGAAGCCTGTTCTTTTAAGGACTATGCATTACAGAGTTGCTTGTCAACCAATAGGGCTTTGGGAACGACCCACGCCATGAAGGGGTTAATCAATTCATTGATAAGTTCGTAAGTCCATAGACTGTTGGGAGCTGGCCTGACTGAGGAGATGAGGCTATATGGCTCTGAAGGGCTGACCTCTCATCTTCTCTGCCTCCCCATCCACCATGAGGTGAGAGAGGCACTTGGCTTGTTCACACTCACAGGTCCCTGCCGTGATGCTCTGCCTCACTGTGAACTAACACAGAAGCAGCGACAGAGCCACGCAGCCACAGACTGAACCCTCCAAAAGGGTTCCTGTAACACAGTGGACAGGGGGTGACGCAGTAAGAAGATCCACAGGAGCTGACGGTGTCACAGCACTGTGGGTGCCCTGGTCTCTGCAGTTATAGCAGATGCTCCTACTCGGGAAAGGTTTCCGTGAGGTCAAGGTAGGACGGGAGGTAAGGAGCCCTCAGCTGTGGTGCATAGTGGGAGGGTTATGAATCCAGGGTCCATGGCATTGGTCTGTGTATAAGTACTTATTATATTGAATATGAAATTATTTGCAAACATTATAATGTCATAAAGAAGACAAATCACATGGCTCCAAATGGGGCAAAGGCAGAGACAGCGCCAGACTTTACGGTAGAAGCCTAGGACAGCTGAGAGTGAGCACCCACAGCTCTGTGAGGGGAGGAGGGACCCACACCCACCTGGTCGATGGAGTCCCACATATACAGCTCGCCCTGGGTCTTGCGCTCATCTTTCTTGTCCTCCACATTGACGTCCACGTCACCCCGGGGGCCCAGCTTCTTATGCTGAAGGGGAGAAAGTTCACATAGCCCTCCTCACGCAAGACCCATGTCTTTGAAGTGACAAGAACTCATCCACCGTCAGCCACCCAGCATGCACTGCTCTCTTCACCTCTACCTTTGGTGGATTACAGGCTCATCATATAATCTCAGCTCTGTGCTAGGAGGCCTCTCCTCCCTCAGAGACGTCCTCTCTGCCTCTCCACCTGTAGCCCATCCCTGACTCCTTTCCAGCTGGAAACCTGCTTCTGTTTTCTTATTCTCTAGGAGGTTGTGCTTTTTCGGGAGGTGGGGACTGAGTGAAAGGGAAGAACTGTTACTGTTGCTTATAAGGTTAAGAAGTTGCAGTATTTCCCCATCCAATCTCCCAGGTCCCGTCCTCCATGCTAAATTTTAATTCACACTTCCTGGGTACCTGTGGAAACCCCACTGACAATCCCAGCCCTATAGATAGGGTCCTTAGTCCCAAATCACTTGGGGACCAAAGCCCAAAGCGACTATAACACCCTACCTTGTGTGAGAAATATAAAGTTGTGCATGCTTTATTTCACTGTTTATCTGGTCTCTTTATCCTAACAACACAAGCATGCAAATGTTGATGCTGCCCCCAAAGACCGATAAAATTCACACATCGCCTCCATAGAACAAGAACACCAGTCCCAGCAACCCACTGTCACTCAAACCCTCTTAAGCAGCTGTCCACATCCCACATAGTCTGAGAGATCCCAAGGGCAGGAATGGGGCCTGAGGCACTGGAACCCCAATGCTCACACAAGACCAACTCACAGACCCATGAATGAACAACTACAGGTTCCATTTGCTTTAAGACAGGGTCTCACTAAGATGGAGTCTCCAGCCCAAGCTGGCTGGAACTCAACATCCTCCTAAGTTAGAATTGGTAGTATGGGCTCATACCCACCCAGAACTGCTCCTACCAAGGTAACTGTGTAAGTAGATTCTACAGTATCCCCATTACCAGAGGGATACAGAGGCACCCAGAGGTTAAATGATCAAGTTTTTACCTAGATCAAAGAGATGGTAAAGGAAGATGGGACCTGGAGTCCAACACCAGACCTCTGACATGTCCCCTTAATGGCAGCCATCCCAGGTAGTCACACATACCTACCTTGATAATGATCTTCTCACGAAGTTGACTGGGTGAGGGCAGCTGGTCAGCACTGGCCTCCGTGGGCTTCGTCAACAGCAGGTCTCCTAACACTTCCTTGAACACCTTGGCCATGTGACGCTGCTGCTCCACACTGCAGTGCTCCTCGATAGACAAGATCACGGGGAAGCTGCAGACGACACAGGACAGAGTCAGCGGGGGACAGGATGCAGGGACCTTCCATAACTGCCTCTGCTGATCAACAAATACCCATTTCTCAGGCGCCAGGGCAGGGTGGGCAGTAGGTCAGTAATTGAGATCTCCGAAGCATGATCCCAGATGAGGCCCCTCCCTTTATAAATCCATCATGGCAGCATCTTTTCATCATGACAGGAAGCTAACAAAGTCTGAGTAGGCACTGACCATCTCTGGGAATGCATGGTCCCTCTGGGCTTCAGTGGCTGATGGAGGAAGGAATGCCCAAGGAGGGGCTGAGGCTACATGGGGAAGGATGTATGTGAGCCCTGTAGTCCGACTAAAAGATTTCCTGAGGAGAAAGATGCTTACAGCATCACTGTCTCAGCCCAGCCCCCCCACAACTTGATCCAAGGAATCCAGGCAGGAATCACCTCAGAAACATCTGTTTACTGAATGCTGACCATGCCTGGGGCTTAGCACTCAGCACACCTGACGTCATTTAGTCCCATGATCCTATGAGGTCCATAAGATCATCACCATAGCTGTTAAAATGTCAAAACTGCCTCTGTATCCCTCTGGTAATGGGGATACTGTAGAATCTAGTTACATAGTTATCTTGATAGGAGCAGTTCTATAGTTCACACTACCAATTCTAACTTAGGAAGATGATGAGTTCCAGCCAGCTTGGGCTGGAGACTCTGTCTTAATGGTCAGACAAAGGCTGACCATTCACAGAGCTGGACTATAATGAGAATTTTGGTGTCTTTAAAAGCTCGGGAATGTTATTGGAGTATGTTTTTGTTTCAATCCCAGGTATGGGATACGGGGGTGCTTCCAATTGTCCACAGCAGCTGACTGTGATTTGTCTTGTGCTTTGCCAGGGGAGTGACTCTGCCAGCTGAAGAGAGTTTATGTTTGGAATTCTGGGGACTCCTGAGAGGGTGTAAAAAAGGCCAGAACCTGAGAGAAGTAGAGGCTAAAGCTGGTTGCTGTTGCTGCAGTTTGTGAATGGCCATGAGCAAAGAGATAGGAAAAAAAACTGGATCTCCTGCTGACAAAGACTGGACTTGCCCCAAGGATCTCAACACCACTAATCGGCAGGAAAGAGTCTAACAAGATCAGCACCCCCTTTCCCCTCTAACCTCCTTTCTCTCCTACCTGGTGTTGGGGGGAACGAGGGTTTAAAGGGTTTGGGGTACAGAAAGGTGGTAGGAAGAAGAACCCAATAAAGAAGCCAGAAATCTGGTTACACTGGACTCAAACTGGAAGAAAGCATCTAGAACTCATGGGTTCTAGTCCAAAGAGACGGCTGAACATTAGAGCGAGTTCATCATACTGCTCTTTCGGAAGACCTCAGTTCAGTTCCCAGCACCAACCTCAGGCAGCCCCCAGCCACCAGCTTCAGGAGAGCCAATGCCTCTGGCCTACACCAGCACCTGCAGTCATGCACACACACACACCCCCAAACACACACATAATTAAGATAATGAACATATTTTTAAGGACCATTATCATTTCTTAAGGACACAAGGGTCATTTGACAGTAACTAGCCAAATGGAGCCGAAGCTCCCCAGGGATTGGGAGCAGTGGGAAATGTGCATATGCATGTGTGTGTGTATCTGTGTGTGTATCTGTGTCTGTTTGTCTGTCTGTGTGCCCAATCCTAGCAGCTTTCCCCCCTATAGCCCTTATAGGAAATCAGCCACTGACCTAGAGGTAACAAAGGCGTGGTCCCGAATGGCCTGAACGACGTCATCAAACTTGATCTTGGTGGTCCGTGTCCAGCCGTGGTAAATTATAGGTTTCCCATCAGGCCCATCCCAGCAGTCCACTGAGGGGAAAACACAGGTCCTCAGCATCAGCCACCATCAACCACGGCCACCAAGAGTGAACAGGTATGCAAGACACATGTTGGGCTGAGGCCATGAGGTTAGACCCTGGTACACACATCAGCTCTGTTCCCAAGGCTGACCCGGGTTCACCCACAGGTCCATGGTCATCTCAATAGGCTTGCAGAATGCCACATGCTCCCTGAGAAACTCCTTCTAGTGAGCTGTTCATCATAAAATACTCAAAATGGGTTTTATTTTCTTGTGTCAGCTATTTAAGGCTCCCCTCTTTGGCCAGTAGAAACAGACTGATTTGTAAAGGTTCAGGAAATTATGCAAATGGAAATAAGACTGAAGGAGATGTAACAGTCCTGAGGATACTGAAACTGGTGACTTCTGACTTATTTTCTCACAGCTTTCGTCCAGAGGGAAAAGCACAAACCCAGGAAGCCCGTGAACAACTGCTACTAATCTTTGGCCCAGAATGAACAGGTTTGAAACACTTGAGGTGCCATCAATGGTCTGGGCCATTTTCTTAGCCACATACCTGGCTATGGCTTATAAAAGTGTCACCCAGCTTGGTTCCTAGGGTAGCATCATTGAGGGCTGTGTCGTTGAAAGGCACTGTGGGACCCCAGCCTCTTCCTTGTCCTCTCCCAGTTTCTACCTTATGGTGGAAGCATTTGCTCTACTGCATTTTCTTGCCATGGCCTGTTGATAAAGGCCCAAAGCAATGTTCCCAACCCAAGATACAGAACAATACACCTGCCATTAAAAGCTCATCACCTCCGTCGTCTTACATGACAGGATGCTAACTGATCCAGACATATAAGAGCTTTGGTGAAAGAATGAGGCTGGGAAGGAAAGAGCCAATGGTGGGCTGGAGAGATAGTTCAAGGGATAAAGTATTTACTCTGTAAGCATGAGGGCCAGAGTTCAAATCCCAGAACCCATGTAGACACTGGGCAAGTGGAGACAAGGGATCTGTGAAACAAGCTGACTAGCTAGACTAGAGCTACAGGTTCTCTGAGGGACCCTTTCTTAAAAATAGAGTGACTGAGGAAAACAATTGCTGTCAACCTCTGGTGTTATCCACATGTTAATATACACACATGTGAACACATTTACTCATGTGTGCATGTACACACATGTATGTATGCACACACGCACACAAAAGAGCCAAAGAGGTGAGGGGAAAAGTCAGACAAAAGCAAGGCTTTGCCACCTGCACACCCACAGACTGTCCCTGACGATCCCTCTCATGCTTGCTCTCGGGGTCTCACCTACAGACACGTGGCTCCTGGGTGTGTCATGCTAACTGGTATGTGTCTGTGTTCCCCTTAGCAGAGAGCGACCCTTGCTGCTAGTCCCCTGCTTCCCACTGTATCAAGACTCTTTCTAGGTGTGCCAACCTATTGCCCAGACAGATGTCACTTTTGCTTGGGGACAGTTATCTTCTAGGAAAAAAAAATCCTCAGTCACCTTCATCCCTAGAGCCCCCTGCATGGGTGCTTCTCGGCCTGTCTCCCTCCACATCTTCCACCAAAACTGAAGTCTTATACACACACACACACACACACACACACATAAAATAAATAAAAGCAATGAGCAAACACTGAGGGTGGTCGCTTTGCTTATTGCATCATCTTGGCCAAGACAGAAAACTCACACTCAATGCAGCGGCAACCAGCGCGCAGACAGCGGATGTACGCTTCTGTGGAGGACTCACTACGCAGCTGGTCCCCGGTAAGGTACCTGAGGGTCAGAATGAGTCAAGTCAGGGAGGCGATCCTGTACACAGTTCACGCCTGGAGACCGTCTGAGCCCAAGATCTTCTGATCTAGAAACACTCAGTTAAGGTCTGCGCTACACGCGTGCCACCCTGAGGCCATGTGAACACATTTACTCATGTGTGCATGGCTTTAGAACCACCAGTAAGATGTGCGCAGTAGCGACCTAAGCAATCTGAATGCAATGAAGACAGCATGGTCCTTCTGGGAGACCTGGGCTGAGGGTGTCAGGAGCAAAGAGGAACCAGAGTGTGTGCTGATGACCCCAGCAGAAATAGGGCTTCATCACTGAGATCTGAGCCAGTGTAGGCAGGCTCAGCAAGTCCTCGTAGAATTTATAATGCCGTGGACCTAGTCAGCAAAACTACCATAAAATAACTTTTTTAAAAAAACACGCAGTAATCATGTTTCTGGATCTGGTTAATTTCACTCAACATAGTGATTTATGGCTCCGGCCATATCCTTGCAAATGTCATGACTTCTTACTTCCTCCACAGCCCTCACAAAGTTCTAGCGTGATATATGTGTTACATATATACGCATTACATAGAAATGACATTTTCTTTATCCATTCCTCTGCTGGAGCATTTATTGATTAAGTTATTTAAGAGAGCTTTTGATGTCTCTAAAGACAACTTATTATTGCCTTGCCTTCTGTCCAGACCACCTTCCCTCTCAGAACGTTCCTCAGCTGTCTCTAGGCTCAGAGAATCTACCATCCTAAGGTACGAACTCGAGATGTGCCACCTACCCATTCCCCTGGAAAAGGTGTCACCTTCCCAAATACCTAGAGAATGACACACCGGGGAACTTGCTCAGGCCCCGTTTGAAAGAGGACTTTGCAGGCTGGAAGTCAAACCCTCATCCTGAAAGGCCGACTGAACACTGAGGCTGGGAGGCAGCATCCCTGCTTACTCCCTTGCTCATTTGTGATCAGCATCATTACCCAAAGAAGTGGATGAGTCCGGGTCACTTTCTGGGTGACGTGGCCGGAAGCTCCCTGAGACTCTCTTGTGACTTACGAGCTTCTGCCTAGACTGGCCTTCCAGCCTGCTGCTACCCTCCCAGACTCTTCACTCTAGCCTTAAAAATGCCTCCCAGCTGTTCCTGCCCCAGGGCCTTAGCACATGCTCCTCTCAGCATGAAACTCTCCTTCTCACCCAGCCCCCTGTTCAGCCAGAAGCTGATGCCCAAGGCTGACATTTAGTGGAAATCTTCCTCTCCACGCAACCTAGAATGAGACCTCGGCTGCCTCGTTCACTGAGGAGTCACCATACCTCATAGGCGGGGAGCCTGGCCCGTGTCAGATGTTCCACAAACACCAACTCACTGGCTGAGTGAATTTTGATGGTGTGGTGACCAAATCATAAAATTCCAGCTCTGTGAACTTGCTTTAAAGGCCATAGGTACTAGCCAGAAAGAGAGCTGTGTTCCCCGCCCCCTTCTCCTGATCCTCCCCACCCCTTCACAGCCAGATCTGCCTGAGCCAGCCTGGGCTCATCCGGAAACTCACGTGTTGTGGGAAGAGGAGATCCAGTAGTGGGACAAAGGGTTGTTCATGTCCTGCATTTCCACTGCATTGTACCTCTCATCCCAGATGCTGTTCTCACGGGAGAACAGGTACGTGAGGAACTGAAAGAGACAACCAACATGTAGTCACCGTGGCACGGAGGCAGGGAGTCTACTTGTTCCTAGATGGCGCCCACGCAGCCAGGCGAGGCTGCTCTGACCTGTGAAACCTATAGATGGTCCCCAGACATCGGTTTCCAAACGTTTCAATAAAAATGGCTCAGATTGCCGCCATCTTGTGATGTTTTGTATATGCTCCGACCCAGGCAATGGCAATGTTAGGAGATACGGCCCTGTTGGAGTGGGTGTGGCCCTGTTGGAGTGGGTGTGGCCCTGTTGGAGTGGGTGTGGCCCTGTTGGAGTGGGTGTGGCCTTGTTGGAGTGGGTGTGGCCTTGTTGGAGTGGGTGAGTCACTGTGGGCGTGGCATTAAGACCCTTATCCTAGCTGCTCAGAAGTCAGTCTTCCACTAGCAGCCTTTAAATAAAGGTGTAGAACTCTCAGCTCCTCCTGCACCGTGCCTGCCTGGATGCTGCCATGTTCCCGCCTTGATGATTATGGACTGAACCTCTGACCTATAGCCAACCCCAATTAAATGCTGTCCTTATAAGAGCTGCTTTGGTCATGGTGTCTGTTCACAGCAGTAAAACCCTAAGACATTTCTCAACATAAGCAGCTACCCATCACTTCCCTTTAAACATGTGTCCCCCAAATATTTGCTGCTGCCAGAACACTGGCTGCCTACACAGAAGCTTTGTCACACCAGCAACTAACGCTCTGTGAGTCCAACACAGTTTCAGAGACAGAACATTACAGATATGAGAACATCAAAGGGTGGAAAGACAACAGGCCTGGGGGCTCAGGTCTGTGATCTGGGATGCTCAGGAGGATTAGAGTCAAGGCTTGTCTGGGCTACAGGGAGTTCAGGTCCAGCCTGGGCAAATTACTGAGAACCCACCTCAAAGCAAAAAGAAAAGGGGGGCGGGGGCTGGGGATTAGCTTAGCGGTAGGATGCTTGGCTAATGTGTCCAAAGCCCTGAGTTCAAAACTGAGAAATGCTGAACTTAAAATGGAAACAGAAAATAAGGGACACAGTTTCCTAGCCCAACTCCTGGCAGCTTTAAAAAATAAAAGAGAAGAGAAGAGGGTTGGAGACATGGCTTCATGGGTAAAGACAGCATGAAGGCATGAGTTTGAACCCCAGAGCCCCCCTCCCAAAAAGCTGAATGTGGTGGTACATGCTGTAATCCCGTGATCCTCCACTGTGATATAAAGTGGAGATGGGGGAAGATCCCCAAAAGCCCCAGGGTCCGTGAGCCTGGTATGCAGCAGCCACGAAGAGACCCTGCTTCAAATAAGAAGGCAGACCAGGACCTATACTTAAGACTGTCCTGTGAGCTACTGGGGGTGTGGAGGGGGGACAAAATTAACAGTAAAAAACGAGTTCCACTGTTATAGGTCTGTGGTAGAGCACCTGCCTAGCATGCCGAAGGCTCTGGGTTCAGTTCCCATCACAGCAAAAACAAAGAGGCAGAGAAGGGACCAGGAACTTTCCCACCTACCCTTACCTGACATTTAAAAAAAAAATCAGAAACACTGACTGGTCCAGAGGTACATTTAACTCTCATAAACAATCCTGCTGGGCAGGCGATAACCCACGTCTCCTCTGACCCTCCTCAGCCACCTCTACAAAGTAGGGTTGTTCAGAAATGGCTGGCAAGACCATCAAGCATTTGTCCTGTTTAGTTGGTTTCTCCCTGGTAGTGGACGCCCTCTAGTGGCGAAATAGGCAATCTCACCCAGGAGAGAATCAGGAAAATGAAAGGCAGGAAATCCTGGGAAAACCACTCTCTGTGGAGTCAATCCCTGGACATCTGACAGTGGTACCTTCTAAGGGGAAGGGATGAAAGAAGTCCTGCTCACTGTGACAAGCCCCAGTCCACTCACCTCGTCCACAAACAAGAAGGGCTCTGCGGTCTCTCTCATTGTGTCGTCGATAAACTTGGTCATCCGCTCCCGGACTTTGTTCAGATCCTGAGCCCATAGCTCCTTAAAGATGTCAAAGACAACACAAAGTCACCAGAGGACAGGCAAGGTGATCAAAGACTGGACCGTCACCCAATGTCAAATCTGCTTGTCATCATCCAGAGCCACACAAGTGAGGCTCCAGCCCCCAGCATGGCCTTTGCCAGGGGTGAGCCTTCCGCATGGGTCACCTGTTCTCACCATCATTCAGCAGCAACCACAGTGTGAACACAGCCACAGGCCAAATACAGGAAAACCAGCATAGCTGCATCCCAATAAAGCTTTACCTAAACGGTAAAGGAACGACAAACCATGATCTGGCAAGAACTTGGAGCACGGGATCACAGGTGTCAGTATGAAACAGCCCAGGGACCGTGGTGGGCTTGCTAGGGTTAACAGTTTGATTATAAAATGTCCCCCACAGGTTCATGTGTTTGAACACCTGGGTTCCCAGGTCATGGCCATTGTCTGGAAAGGCTGTGGAACCTTCCGGAGATAGGAGGCTTGCTAGGGGAAGTAGGTCGCTGGGGTTGGGTTTTGAGGTCTTATACTCCAGCCCTACTTCCTGTTCTCTACTTCCTGACTAGCGAGGTCATGTGACCAGCCCTGACTCCTGTCACCATGCTGTTCCCAATTATGATGAGGTATAGCCCATCCAAGACTAAGCCAGAATAAAGCTTACCCCATTGAAATTGCTTCTGGTCACAGCAATGAAAAAAAAAACTATACAGCCAGCCTACTGGGGTGCCTCTCCCCTTGCTCAGCCAAGGTGACAAGTTACATGCTTTCTTTGTATGTCCTCATCCATGAGAGTCCCAAAAGTTATGCACTGCACAAGTTTGGAAACAGGACCATATGGAGTCAGTTGTGTGCTTAGCACAGTGCTCTCTACTACAGGAAACCTCCAGTTCCTGGTAGTTTGTTCTAACAGCCCCATCCCCGTATGGTCCTCTAGTCTGCCCCACCCAACAAGTCACATAATGTCACTGTCACTTAGAGAAGAGGACACAGGCTAAGGATGACTTCAAGAGGATCCCAGGTCTCCATAGCTCATAGGAAGCAGGGTTTGTTTCCGTATCACTCAACTTGGGAAAAAGAACTTAGATGGACACCTCACATCCCCTCCTCTAGGGGTCAACCAGGCAGAGCCACCCAGACAGACAAATCCAGCTCCACTAGCAGATTCAGCACACAGCAGAAACCTTTTCTTAACCAAAAGAGGACATAACATGCAATGGCTTGTTTTCCCGCTGCACACTGAAACCCCAAATATCCACAGGCAACAAGATGAAAGACGCCACAGGCCCAAGGCTGGCCAATGCCTTCTGGGTTCCGAGCATTCTTCAGCATCTCTTCTTGTATCTGAGATAAACACGTGGTTGGGGAGGAAGTGACACCGGGGAATGTCGGAAAGAACAAAAGCCCAAAGACAGACTGAAACAGAGTGGCGAGACCCTACTTCAGTAACACAGGACTGTGGTTAACTAACAAATCTCCCCAGACCACAGACACCAAAACAGCCAGCAGGCTGTGTGTTCCCTGATTGTTAACAGCATGGAGCATGCAGTTGGAGATTTAGCTCAGTGGTAGAGCACTAGCCCTGGGTTCCATCCTCAGCTGTGGGGGTGGAGGTGGGGGGAACCATGAACAGGATACTTGATGCAAACACCTTGACTCCCTGGGTGTCTCAAAGGGCATGGACAGCCTTCTCTCCTTCCTCTGCAAAGCACACACTTTTATCAAAAGGCGTAAGCACGTGCTAATAGAACTAGAGGCTGCTCTCTGGCTGGGCAGAGACGAAGTTTAGAATCCCAAGATGCTAGGGATTCAAATGTGGGATGGTAAGGTGTCCTAAGGGTAAAGGTACCTGCCACCAAGCCCAGCAACCTAAAATTTGATGGTTGAGACACTCATGGTAGGAGGAGAGCTTTTAGTGGTCCCAGCAAGCTGTCCTTAGACCGCCACATGCACACTGTGCCCAACAAAATTCACTACCCACTGTGTTTAACATCCTTGGATCTTAGGAGCTCAGGCTAAGCAAACAGAACTTCTCCTCCGTCACCCGCATTCAGTGTCCCAAGCTGACAGGTGTAGTATGCATGGCCAGCACACCAAGCCAGCACCTGCCACCGCCCGGCTGTTGACCTCGTGCCTCTCTGATCATTAGCTTCTATGCTATCATAGCACATCTTTATGATAGAGCCCAAACATGGAGTGTGAAGGCGCAGGACTGTTGTATCAGCTATTCGGGAAGTTGAGCCAAGAGGGCAGCAAGTTCAAGGCCAGCCTGGGCCACAGAGGGGATTCAAGGCCAGCTTGAGCAACTTAGTAAAACATGTCTCAAAAACATGTATCATAGGGGAACATTTAACAGCATCTGCTCGCCAGACACCAGCATGGTGCCCAAGAATACACACATACACTGGGGTGACCTTGCACCATCAGATAATGACATCTCAACAAGTAACTCCTGTGCCTCTTCCTCCACACTGGGAGCCACCATGTAGATGTCAGCTGGGGAGACTTAGCTCTCATGCCCAGAGGACCTGCACGTTTGGTCAACCTAGGCACTTACTCCCATCCAGAACGGATGGCCTTCTAGGATGACACTCCTGGGGTGACCCCAGGGGAGGAGCTGACACCGGCCAGGGTGAGGGACATCTTATTCAAGCCCTCGAGCATTTGGCCTGCCCTGGCAGAGTCCCCTGTCCTCGCTCGCTCATTGGAAGTGTTGACAGGGATTCAGTGCGCCATGTTCTTCCTTTCCAACCTGAACCCCCTTGATCTCCGTCAACTGCTCTAACTAAAAAACTTTGTGGGCTCACAGAGACTGAAGCAGCAGGCAGGGGACCTGCGTGAGTGTGCACCAGGTCCTCTGGCTGTTCCCTGGCTGTTCCCTGGGTGTTCCCTGGCTGTTCCCTGGCTGTTCCTGTGGAACTCCTAACAGTGCGAGCAGGTGTGTCTCTGACTCTTTTGCCTGCTCTTGAGGCTCCTTTCCTCCTACTGGGTGGCATTGTCCAGCCTCCATATGAGGGCTTTTGCCGTGTCTTGGTGTATGTTGTTTTGTCCTGTTTAGCTACTGTTTCTTGGAGGCCTGCTCTTTTCTGAAGAGGAAAGGGGTGGGAAGTAGATCTGGAGAAGAGGGGAGGTGGGGGGAGAGCTGGGAGAGTTGGGAGAGAAAAACTGTAGTCGGGATGTATTGTTCAAGAGAAGAATCTATTTTCAAGGAAGGAAGAAAGGAAGGAAGGAAGGGGCTGGAGAGATGGCTCAGCAGTTAGGAGCACTGGCTGCTCTTCCAGAGGTCCTGAGTTCAGTTCCCAGCAACCACATGGTGGCTCACAACCATCTGTAATGGGATCCACTGCCCTCTTCTGGTGTGTCTGAAGACAGCTACAGTGTACTCATATACATGAAAGCAATGAATCATAAAAAAATAAACAAAGAAAGAAATAAACAAAGAAAAACTAAGAGAGAAACAAAGAGAGAGGGACAGACTGAGAATTTGAGGAGGCTCGGTGGTGCTGGACAGCAGTCTGAGGCCCCACCCCACCTCAGGGACAACACAGCTGTTCTATGACAGCAGGTATCCAGGAAAGTACTTTGTACTGACACCCCATCTCACAATCCTCTCACCTGCTGTTCATGTAAAAGAAACCTCTGGAAGTCCTGCAGGTAGACAGCTGAGGCGTCGGGCCGGTCTGTGTTCCTGCCCTCGGAGAAATGGCACAGGGTGGTTAGAGAGAGGGACATTTACTAGGAGAGGTCCACCTCCACCCCGAACCCCAGTCCTGCTGTGCTGAGCACACCACTGACCCTCGAAGTCGAGATATAAGAGGCTCAGAGAGGGACCCCAACCAAAGAGTCTTAGGGGCCCCAGACAGCACTGGGGAGCTCTAGGAGGTCTGAGGAGCACAGTAGAGTGTGGAGTCCACAGACTGATAGAATGGAACCAGAAGACCAGAGCTGCAGGAGACAGAGGGAAGGAAAACATCCGGAAGAGAAGAGGCGGGGATGGAGAAAAGAGAAACCTATTGGTTTGTCACATCCCTTGAAGCTTCAGGAAGAATCTTAGTTCATGGTCCTGCCTACAGAATCTTCTAGACCTCCCTCACAACACTCCACATCCTAGGGATTCTGTTCATTCGCTCATACTGTCCTACAACCTGGGGTCAGTAACTGCACATGGTACCCCCACCCCCACCCCTGCCCCCTGCCCCTCACCACCAGAGCTACAAGGACACAGAGGCCCTGAACAGCGGCCACGTGTCAGAGGTGTCTCACCCTAGGATGAACACAGAGGAGTCTTTTTTGAATTCGTCAAGGATCTGAAACGAGAAACGTGCAGACAATAAGAACACTGGACAAATCAGTTCATACCAGTGAGGTTTCTGTTAAGTTATCAGTGGGCCAAAGAAATGGTTCAGCAGTCAGGAGCGTTTGTTGCCCTTGCAGAAGATGCGGGTTTGGTTCTCAGAGCTGACATGACAGCTCACAGCCATCTATAACTCTGCTTCCAGAGATCCAACGCCCTCCTCTGGCCTCTGTGGGTACCAGGCACACACATGGTGACATATGTGCCTGCAAGCAAGATTCTCATGGACATAAAATAAAATAAATCTGAAGAATAATAAAGGGAAAATTACTTTAAAAATTTTCTCGAGGCAAGTGCCCTGGTTAGTTTTTTGCCGGCTTTGCACAAGCTGGAGTCATTTGGGAAGACAGGCCTCAGTTGAGTAACTGCCTGCAGGCAAGCTTGTAGTGCATTTTCTTGATTAATAATTAATATAAGTGGGCCCAGCCTACGGCGAGTGGTGACACCCCTGGGCAGATGGCCCTGGGCACGCTGAGCAAGCCAGTCAGTAGCACCCCTCATGGCTTCGGCTTTAGTTCCCGCCCTGCTTGAGTTCCTTCCCTCAGTGATGGAGTGCAGCCTTAGAGCTGTAAAATCAAAGAAGCCCTTTCTTTCCTCTCTAAGTTGCTTTCGGCCATGGTGTTTATCATGCAATAGAAATGTTACTGAGACAACCAAGATGGCTCAGCACGAGCCAAACCCACCCATGTAGGACAGTGCCTAGACTGATCCAGGAACAGAAATCACAGCGTCTCAACAGGTGTAGAAAAAAGAAAAGTAAAATGTACTTATCAATGTGATGTTGAATGTGGTGGCACAAACTGTAATCCCAGCACTGGGAGGCTAAGGCAGGGGAGGAAGATCGTGACCTCAAGACTGACTCAGAGCACACAGGGAGACCTTGACTCAGAGAGAGAGAGAGAGAGACAGAGACAGAGACAGAGACAGAGACAGAGACAGAGAGACAGAGAGAGAAAAGGGGAGGGAAGAGAAGAGAGAAAAGAGAAGAGAAGAGGAGAGAAAAGGGAAAGAAAAGAAAAGAAAAGAAAAGAAAAGAAAAGAAAAGAAAAGAAAGAAGGAAAAGGCTGGTGGACTGGAGAGAGACGGCTCAGCAGGTTAATGGCACTTGCAGCCAAACCTTACAACCTGAGTTTGATTCCTGGGCTCCTCAGGGTAGAAGGAGAACGGAATGCCACAGGTTGTCCTCTGGTCTCTACAATCATGCCATGGCACACACACCCCTCTCATCCGGTGTCCCATGGAAGGGGGGTGGGGAAGGGGAGCTGGGAGGGAGGGAGGGAGGAAAGGAGGCCATTTAAATTGTTGTTATCGTTGTTTTAAACAAAGCCTAGAGATACACTCAGGATAGACAGCTGCTTACCTGGGTTTGATCCCTAGCACTGTACACACACACACACACACACACACACATACATATCACAAACACCATACACACCGCACAAACAACACACAATATACAACACACACATAGTATACATACACACCACACACACATATACACACCACACATACACATACCACATCAACAAAACAGCAGACATCACACATATACACACCACACACACATGCATACACGCCATATACATATACACTACATGCATACACACTGACACACTTGCACATTAACACACATGCACACACCACACATACATATACCACACATACACACACAAACCACCACTAGAGACCGCCTGCAGTATCTCTGTCACACATATCCAACTCCAGGAGCACCACTAGGCTGTCCCCACTACAGTGGACTGAGACCGTGAGTCACAACTCAGTCTCTCCTCATTGGAGGTCTTCTGTCCAGGTTCTGGGGTCCCGGGAACAAGTGGTGACTTACACTGTTCTGTGTTCCTTGCTGTGTTTCAGAAAAGGAGCGTATGCACTTGCTGAGCACGGTGCATACATACACACGTACAGGTATAGATATAGATATGCACTCACACACACATTGGGATACATGTATGCACACGGGTATACCTACACACATTTGTGTGCACACACAGACATACACACACGCTCCTGGACTGTTTCCAGCTAACAGCCTGGCAAACGCTCTGTCCACCTTGCCTGCCTGGTCAAACACAGTGATTGTGTAAAGGTGAGATGTACTGTAGGTGGAAACGGCCCTCTAGTCACTGGCCTGTGACAGATATCATAAACAGCTCTGCTTCCAACAGCCAAGTACTCTGGCCATCCACAGGCTGGGGATAGCCTGGGGTGGGGTGAAGAGGTGGGGCCGGGGGCGGGGAGTACCCAGGTACTTGGGTGTGCCATCTACTCTGGAAAGATGTCTGGAAACATCTCTCATCACCAGCCTGAAGGTTGAGCTACCCCTTCACATTCAGAAACACTGCCCCCAACTCATGTGTTCCTTTTGAGAGGGTGGGGTATCAGGCGTGGCAGGGAGATTACTGGTCTCATTTGGCACTTGGTTCACAAGCCGATTCAGGATGCAGAAAGCATTTCTTGGTGAGGCTCTGTGGTCAAATCTAATCTAATAAGAAGCGTGGGTGGACACTGGGGTCTGGGTGACTCCAGACATCTGTGAGCCTGTCCACCCCAGGAAGATGTCAGTGGGGTCAGAGGACACGTCTGTGCCAACCACAGGGCCCACCTGGGTCACACAAACAGCTACTGCTCAAGTCAGATGACTGATTTAAATAATGGAGGAATTATTCTCCTCACGCTCAAGGAAGACCCCAGCTGGACAGGGGCCGTACTAAAGGGAGAGAGGAGACAGCAAGGCCCTCAGGACTGAAGATGGGGAGCTGAGCTTTCTCAGGGCCAGAGGACAGCACAGCACGCTGACAGTCTCATCCTCTGAGGGGGTTTGGGGGGAGCCATGAGTCTCCAGGCGCCCAGGGACTGTCACCAGGATAGAAACCCACCAGAGTGTCACCTCTCACTTAAGTTTGAAGATTCCTGTCCCCCATCCCCAGCTACCTCAGGCTAGAATCATCTGCATCTCTCACCCCAAAGCAGCCCAGCAAGCCATCAGGATGCCTCAGGGAATGTGTTCCCTTCCCTTCCGACACTCTGGCCATGAACACGCTGGATGGAGCAACTGCTGGACTTACTGGGCACAGGATCCCAGGCCTGACCCCAGGTGGCCTCTCGGGGATCTGTGACCTGAGAGTTTTCACTTTTCCTGGAATGTGCTCTCACCCCAGGGGACATCACAGGACCAGAATGAGGCCAGGATGAGACAGAAACAGACCAGCCATGAAATGGCAGGAAGATTTGCCTCCAGACCACACAAGAAAATGAACGGCTGGGTGCAGTGCTGGGCGTCTGTGGTGATAAGGGTAACCCCAGCACTAGGGAGATTGCGACAGAGGATCCTGACTTTAAGGCTAGCCTGAGCTACATGGTAAGACTGTGCCTCAAAAGACAAAGTGAAGGAGGAGGGGAAGAGGAACTGACAGAGGAATGAAGATGGAGGGAGGGAAGGGGCACAAATGAACTCGCAAAGCTCTAAGTTGGCGGCTACGAATGGTGCCGGCTGGGTACATGGGGTTAACTGTATTCTTGGTCATAATGTATTACATTATTGCTTTCACACTTATTTGTGTGTGTGCATGAACATGCACACATGTGGAGGCCAGAGGACAACAAGCAGGACTCAATTTACTCTTTCTACCATGTGAGTCCCATGATAGACTCGAACTCAGGTTGTCGGATTTGGCAGCAAGCCTCTTTGCCCACTAGCCCTATCACTGGCCCTTGAAATCATTTCTGCCATAAGGGTATTTAAGAATTTAACAGAAAGCATCCGTGCCTGGGCATCAAAGACAGTTGGGAAATATGAAGCCCTAGTTACAGCTGGGGACAATCAACCTCCAGCAAGGCACCCGTCTGAGCTTTGATTTCTTCATCTAACCTATCTTAGGGCTCAGAGCAGGATTAAAATGTAAGGCGCTCCGCACTGTGGCTGTCATGTGGCCTGCCAACAGAAATGCCAGCTGTCATCTGTGCTTACACTATCACCTAGCTTCATGCAGAATTAATGTATCTTCCTGCTATTGCCCAACCTTCCAAAACATCTGAGCCCTGACAGCTGCAATGCAGGCAGGTGGTTAGACACAAGGAAGAACTGGTAACTTAAAGTCAGAAACCATTTGGCTACAGATAAGCAAGTACCCATTCCCTAGATTCAGATGTAAGGATCATCGGTTTCCATGACAACTCCATAGACCCTGGAAACCCAACACTCTACCCTATCCCAGAGATCAGGAGCCAGAACGATTTGCTAATTTTGAAGGAGGCATTGATATGTACAGGAGCAGCATTGATATGTACAGGAGCAGCGTAGGTTGGGATGGTGTTATTCAAACCCTAAAACCACGGAGTCACAACATGCAGCCACCAGACTGGGTCTTCCACCTGCAGTGGCGATTACAACTCCCAGCTCAGATCTTCTCTTCTATTGAGTATAAATGAGGGGAGACTTCTGGGCAGGGCTGGGGAGGAGATGTCAGTGACCCACTTCCTTCGATGGGGTGTCAGAGAACTGTGGATGCAGGAATGGATGAACCCCAATATGGGTGGGTGGGTTCAATAGGCAGGCTGGTGGTTTTAAGAAGTCAACAATCCTCTGGGGGGGGGGGGGGTGGATACGCATGCCTTTAGTCCCAGCATTCGGGAGGCAGAGGCAAGGAAATCCCTGGGTTCAAAGCTAGCCTTGGTCTGTAAAGTGAATTCCAGAACAGTCAAGTTACACAGACAAACCCTGTCTTGAAAACCAAAAAAAAAAAAAAAAAAAAAAAAAAAAAAAAAAGAAGAGGAGGGAGGGGAGGAGAAGGAGGAGGAAGAAGAGGAGGAAGAGGGAGAGGAAGAGAAGGAGGAAGAAGAGGAAGAAGGAAGAAGAGGAGAAAAAGAGAAAGAGGAAGAAGAGATAGAAGACAAAGAAGAGAAGAAAGAGGAGAGGAAGCAGAAGTGGAAGAAGAAGAGGAAGGAAAAGCAGAAGTAGAAGAAGAAAACTTAAAACTCTTAAACTTAAAGCTTAAAACTCTGGGTTTTAAATTTTAAAAAGGCAAACCAAGAATAAGATGTCAACTCAGGCGCCATGTGGCATTCTGAACACTAGGGGGCGACCTTGGCATGGCTGAATGTTTCCACAGGGTTCCGCCAAGCACATTCCAGGGAGAATAGAGTCCACAAACCTCAGTGTATCCTTCCACCCCACCCCCACTCCCTCTCCTCCTTCTCACCCCCTCCTTTCTTCCATCCACCCTCCCCTTCCTCGCCTTCTCTCCTCTTCCTAACATGCACAAAAGCCTACACAAAAACATTTTCTTATTTTAAAGTTGTAATAAAAAAAAAAGTTAAGGCTTTGGGGAGCCTGAAGTAGGAGGAGAGTTTGAGGCCAACCTGAGCCACATAGCAGGTTCTAAGACAGCCTGGGCTACTAGCAAGGTCACTTCAACATGAAAAAGTGTAAGCTGAAATACAACTTGGATTGGGGATGAGACATGGTGTCTTTACAACAACAGAAAGTGGCTAAGAAGGGACTTTAAGTGAGGTTTAATGAGGCATCCAAGTAGGGACACAGAAGACAGTGGCAAAGTGTATGTTATGTATATGTGGTCCTAGATTTAATATATACACATATTTACATATATTTACTATATACATGGTAACATATATTCTGTCCCTATAAATTGCATGTGATCTGCTTTTTTTTATTTTGATTTTATAGGAGTTTACGCTTTAAGATAATTCCAGGAGTCTCAGAAGAGACTCTGAATTTTACAGCAGTCTCGGGGCTGAAGGACCCTGGGGACTTTTGAAATTGGACTGAATGCATTTTAATGGTGATGTGGCTACATGCCTATTTGGCCAGGGAGTGGGATATGCTGGTTTGAATAAAAATGACCTCCATAGGCACATACACATAGGGTCCAGACATGTTTGGTCCCCAGTTGAATAACTTTGTAAGGATTAAGGGGTACGGTCTAGCACATACAAAGCCCTGCCCCCTCCTGACCCTATAGCCTGCCTGGGGTAACTCACTATAATCCCAGCACTCACGGGATAGACGAGAGAGGATTGGAAGTTCAAGGCCACCTTGGCATGAAGTTTGAGGTCAGCCTGGACTACAGAAGACCCTGTCTCAAAAATAAACTCATAAAATCATAAAACTCAGAGACGGCTATGAATAGCTTGCCAGATTCCTGTCCTGTGTGATCTAACAGCGTGGTGTGCATTATACTGTATTTTTTTTCATACACTCAAGAGTTCCGATCAAATTTATGGCCACAGAATTCCCACCAGGAAGATCAGCAAGCCCCATCGCCCATCCTGTCTTCTACAGCTCCACCATGGTCACGGCCATTTGCCGGTCCCCTGAAGTCATCCACGGTGGTCACTCTCGTCTGTGCTGCCTTGACTCTGGAGAAAGCCACACCTTTCCTGCGGGCTTCTCAGAAACACAAGAAGAGCCAAGGGTCCTCTTACCGACTTTTGCTGCTCAAACATGAGTTTTTTATAGAAGAGGTGGAACTGTTCAAAACTGAGCTCGTCTTTCTGTGCGCCGATTTCCTGCAAGCACAAAAGGCAAAGATAAGCGCACGCGCAGCCATGTGAGCATGCGCAGCCGTGTCCGCCATCACGCCTCCGCCCTCCACACAAAGATGGAACGGCTGCAGTCAACCCAAAGTCCTCTGAAGGCAGCGATTCCTTAAGTTTCCTGCCTGGGAGAACACACAGGGTACCCACACCCTCAAGCTCCAGGGAACCCCAGGTGGGAAGAGTCTTAGCCTAAGACCCACAGGGGATGACTGGTCCTTTTTGGAATGAGAGATCAAGGCCAAAATAAATAAATATGTGCATGCGTATATGCATACATATGTGTGTGTACATGTGTGTGTATGTATGTATGTATAAAGAGAGAGAACCGCACAGGGCTTAGTAATAACATTTTCCTCCTCTTCTCTGTCTCTCCCGCCTACTTTCTGTCTTGATGAGGGGGAGCATGGGGGGATGGGCAGGTCCAAGAATGGCAGGGTCAGGAACAGCATAGGTCTGCTGACCCGGGAGCTCACTAGTACTCAAAAGAATGAAGTTGTTCATCAAGGGGAATCCCACGAATGACACTGATATGAGAGATGAACCTCCTATGGGGGCTCTCCTATCACGTGTTCATTTCCTGACAGCGTCTCTCCGTGGCAAAGAGGCACCTTCCTCTCCTCCATCCATCCTTGCCCCCTGCATCCCATCATTCCTGGGGCAGAGAGGCTTTGCTGGCCGTCCCACCCGCAGCTCAAGAGCACAGCCTACTTCAGTGATGGGAGAAGAGAAGGAGGACCACAGTTAGGAAAATGAGCTGTTGAAGAGAAAGGACAAATACAATGGCAGATGTCCCTGGAACCCTCTCGAAGGCTCGAGAGGGTTCCAGGGACATCTGCCACAGCAATTTGCAAAGGACCCATGTTCTCCTGTGACTAAGGTAAAGGAAGGTCCAGGAAATGCTGAAAGGCAGACTGGTTGACGCAGATCTGCACAGAAGTTTCAAGTCACACATCCAGCAACATAGTCTTCACTTGTTCCCTCCTCAGGAAATCCTCCCATTAACAGTCACAGGGTTCCACTGGATGGACCAGGACTAACGTGCTCCGGAGGCACAGGACCCGGTTGTGCTCCATGCCACAGAGCCCCAGGCCAGCATGGGTTCCTGAGTGAGGCACTAAGCAAGCCTAAATCCGCATCCCCGGCTGAGCCGCCATACTTACCACCAGCTTGTCCTTGAGAAACTTGATGCCGCTCACTTTGAAGTTGACCAGGGGCAAGATGGCCTTCAGCTCCCGGAGGCTGATGCTGCAAAGAAGGAGATCTCCGGTCCATCAGCCTCGGGGGCCAGAGTGGGAGGCATTGAACAATCTACCAACACCCGCCTTGGCATCCCTCCAGGAGAAAACCAACTAGAAACAAGACCCTTGGGACCAGAAGAAAAGGACAGCCTGATTGATGGTGGAGGTTGGTCCCTACCCCTTAGTGATGGTGTAGACATGGATCACAGGGGAGAGGACTCTGGAAGCAAATGCTGTGGGAGACCCAATGTGGTATGTAGAACACTGTGAGCATCTGACACCCGAAAGAGTCTTGGAAAAAAACTCATGTGGTTTCAAAGCGGAGTGAACCAAGCAGGGGCAGATGGGAAGGCAGGTGGTACCTGGTATGTGCCAGGCAGCTTGGTGTCATCTAAGGTGTGGCACTTCTCCATCCTACTCCCATTTATTTACACACACGCACACACACACACACACACACACACCACAAAGCACCAAGCTCCAGCCTCATGGTTCAGAGTGGGTGGAGGCTGCAGCTGGGGACAGGGTGGACAGTGGCAACCTAGATCCTAACCATATCCCGCAACAGTCACCAAGCTGGTACACCCGGTATCAGAATTTTCCAGAAGTTGCTCCTGGAATTCTAGAAGCTTCTAGTGAAGAGGAAAGTGAGAGTCAAAAAGGGGTATTGGGAACAATGAAGGTGATGCTAATGGAACCCCATCGGGTTGGGACTCTGCTCCCCGAGGTCCGGCTACAGATTCCCCAGCTTCAAAAGTCTTACAAGGCAGCTCTTAGGGCTGTCTCCACCTCCACAGAGGAAGCTCAGGGGGGCCTGTTGTGTGAGCAAGGTTAGGCCAGACTCACTGCAGTCCAGGTCAGTCAGAGCAACCACATCCAAAGGCCTTCAGGACAGCAGACCAGAAATGAGGGTGCCGGATGGGTCACCGGTAAGAGATGTGGGTCCTTCCGGCCAGAGATCCAAGCATCCAGTAGAGCTAGAGAGGACTGCATACTCAAGAAGAACCCTGCCCCCCAGGGATGGGCAGAAATGTATCCACAGCTCCGCACTATCCACTCGGCCTTGGTCATCAGAAGAGCCGCACATGTGACTCCGCCCGCGCTCTACAGCAGGCACACCCAGCCTTCTTGTCCCCTTGCCCTCCCACTCTGGCACAAGGCTCCTGTGGAAGTTATGAGGCCCGTATGCTTACAGATAAGCACTAGGGAATCCAGGAATGTTAAAATCATGGGGTAGTCCCTCCAAGGGAAGAGATGTAAAACCTGTTTTCTACCCAGAAGACTGGGAATGGTTACAGCCTGGGGACCTCAGACCTGGCTCCCCAGACTCTTAGATGTTTCTCAGCCATCCTCCCAAGGCCCCTTATCTTAAGTATTATCTCTCCATCTATAAAATCCATCTCTCTGGAAGGGGTCACATAGACTTTACAAAGACGTTTCAATGCAGTCATGCCGTAAGCTTTATTGTACACACAGGATTGAGTTGGTCATCATCCAAAAATCTTTTTTTTTTTCCAAATTGTGCTGTACTTAAATGTGCCTGAAAGGAACTGCCCAGTGTCAGACACGCAAAGCTTGAACCAGCACTCGCTACTGAGTTGTGCTGAACTGGACTCCCCACTTGTCTTGCACAGAGCACAGACTCTGCTGGCCATGGCGTCTGCAGGGGCACCCACGGGCTCCCACCACTGGGCCAAGAGGTCTATCTGTGCAGAGATGCCAGCAGACTACAGAAGGTGCCTCAGAGGGTGACATTCCTCTTGGCCAGGGCAGGATAAAGATATGTGAGCGGCAGGTGCCACATGGCAAGACACAGGAGAAAAAGATGGAGAACGTGGGGGTGAAGGAGGAAAGTCCGAGGCTCCAGGAGCCCAGGCTGCACCAGTAAAGGAAATGCCCACATCCAGAAACTGAGAGTAAGAAGGAGGGGATCCAAGAGTCAATGCAGCTATTTAGGGACTGCGTAACAGAGCAGGCGCAGGAGTCAAGAGCCCCTGAGACGCTGAACCCGTGCACTCCAACCGGATTCCTATCCAAAGGCACTGCAGAAGCAGGGACCAAAGGGCTATTTCAGGTTCTTCAAGATAGGAACAACCCAAGCTCCCCTCCCAGAACTCTCTCCTCACTCCCATCTCTAGCAACACCCACCCACCCAAGCACTCCCCAGTACCTGGAGGGAAGGAAGTCAGTAACTCTTAGCTACACCTGCCTCATAAGATGGAGAGACCCATCCCATAGCAAAGGCCCCCCCAGTACCTGGTGACAGGTCCCAGCATACGTAGAAAGCAGATTAGACTCTCTGGACCTTCATTCCAGAGAGCTGGTGGGCTGTGTCAGAACCCCACCCCCACTCTCACCCCAGGAGTAATAGCCAGTCCTGCTGCCTGCGCTCCCAGCATCCTCTTCCTGGACACAAACCAGTAACTCGGATCCTATCCTAGGGCTCAACCAAAAACCGGGGTGACCCCTTTGGGGAGCTACATCAAAAGGCAACTTCTCCCAAGGGGCAGCTGACACCTGTCTTTCATGCAGACATCATCAACCAATCACCAGAAAGCCCAGCTGGGTCCTTGGAGTCTGCAAGGCTACACCCACCACCAGAGGAGCCCCTGAGACCTGCCTGCTCACCCACAGCTATTTATAATAACAACAACAATAAATATTTAATATGGAATGTTTTCTGTAAGCCAGGCACTTCACAATGTGACCTCATTGAATCCCACAAACCAGCATCTAGTCAGGATGCAAGGTGGAGGGTGATGTCAGGGCTCTCTGTAGATAGGGAAACTGAGGAAGAATCATCAATTACCCAAAATACCACATGAGTAGTGTTACAGCTTCAATGACTGTCTGTCTGTCTGTCTGCCTGTCTCTCTCTGTCTCTTTCTCTCTCCCTGTTCCTGTGTGTGTGTCTGTGTCTGTGTGTATACATGTTCACATGTGTTATACATGCCTGTGTGTGTGTATGTGCATGCAAAGTGTGTGTGCATGTTTGTGCATGTGTGTGTGTCTGTGTCTGTGTGTATACATGTTCACATGTGTTATACATGCCGGTGTGTGTGCACGCACAAGTGTGTACATGTGTGTATGCACATGCATGCATACATGTGCATGTGTGTATGCACATGCATACATGTGCATGTGTGTATGCACATGCACAAGTGTGTGTGTGTGTGTGTGTGTGTGTGTGTGTGTGTGTGTGTGTGTTTAGGGACAGGCTCTCACCATGTAGTCCTCAGCATCTGAGGGCAAAGATGACAGGTGTGTGCCTCCAAACATGGCTAACCTCATCAAAACCGTCTAGAGTGGTGCCTGTGTTCTCTATTTGTTGCTGGCCAGCACACCAGCAGCCAACCACACACTGCTACTGTGATCGATGAACTGGGCCACCCGCTGTATCCATTACCGGCCCATGTACTCAGCAACCCCTACATTCACTGTACAGATCAAGGTCCCTGCTTCTTCAAGCTGTTTAGGGACCACTACTTCCCAAGGATTAGTCAAAATGCAAATTCTTCAGGTCTGGACCCACACACACACACATTTAAACTCCTCTGAGGAGGAGGAAGAGAGCTGATTTGTTGTGCCCTCAGGATTGAGAATTCCTTTCCCTTCAGAACTTACTTCTCACCCCTAGGTTATGTAGTGAAACATTGTCTCAAAAGAAATTGCTGTGACTCGAGAAGTTACACTGGCTACTCTTCCAGAAGACCAGGGGTTCCATTCCCCACACCCACCCTGCAGCTCACAGCCATATGTAACTCCAGTTCCAAGGGATCCTACCTGGCCTCCCTTGAGCACCAGATACACACACAGTGTGCACACATACATGCAAACACATACTTATACACATAAAATAAACCACTTTTATAAAAATCCCATACCTACAATAATGAAGAGTACAATGGAATCCGCGCAGGTGCACTTCAGTTATCAACCACATGAAACCTATTTGCATCCGGAAGCTACATGGGCTCTCCCACCTGCAGCACCGCCCCTCCCACATCCCTGCAGACCCAACAGTCTTCCCTTGTTCCCTGTGGACCTGAACGATGCAAATTCAGTGGTATAACCCAGGGGGCAGGGATGGAGGGAAATCATGTTGGTAAGGGTGAGGAAGAAATAAACCACCTGTGTGAGGACATCACCATTATGGAAAACAGCAGAGGAGTTCCTGGGAATATTAACCAGTTCCCAAGGCTCCAACAGGAAGGACAGGACCCCCTGCAGGTGTCTCTACCCATGCATGTACCCTGAGTCACGATGGCAGGAGACCAAGAGAAAGCAAACTTTGGAATATTATTCAGCCTCAAAAAATAAAGTGGTTCTACTGCTCCAGAAACAGAGGCAGGAGGATGGCAAGTCCAAGGCTTGCTGCCTAGACAGCCGTGTGAGACCCTGTCTCTCAAAAGAGAAAGAAAAAAGAAGGCTTCAAGAAGGGTGTGGCTCCACGGCGCTTGCCCACAGTGGGGATAAGCCTTTTGAGAGCCTTACTCCTAGTAAAATAAGAGTGAAGGAAGGGTGGAAGGGGCAGGGCGTTAGGGTTCCATTTATAGGAGGGAAAGAAGCAGCCAAATCAAACAGGGCGTGGCTCCCAGGACCCCCTTGAGGGAGGTATTAGCATACAGGTGATTCTGCTAGGCTCCTCCCAGCTCACGTCATCATTGGCCCCTCTCCCTCTCTCCCCACACCCCACCCCGCCCCCAGCCCTCATGGCTCTGCTCCAGTCTGCCTGCCTCTCCCCCTTCTCCACGTCCCTTCTCCAAGTAGAGACCAAGAAAGGCAGAGAGAAAGAGGAGCAGAGGCCCGCCGCCATGAGCATGTGGAGAGAGGGGGAGGGGAATGGGGAGGCGGGGACCAGGCGAGAAGACAAGGGTAAAGAGAGAGTGGAGGGGACAAGCAGCCTCTTTTATAGTGAATCTGGTACACCTGGCCGTTGCCAGGTAACTGTGGAGCGTAGCTTAGACAAAATGCTAACTCTCACTCCCTCCCTTCCCCCAAATAAACCTCCCTATACCAGGAGAGATTTCTCTGCAGGGTGCCTTGGCATGGGCCGGCCAGGTACCCCCACCTGTCGCCTGCTGCATTGTATTTCATAAGGGGGGGAGGGGTCTGTGGAGTCATGATTTAGTGAAGGCTATGAGATGGAATTCGCTATCCACTCAGGAGATGGGACACACCAACAGCTGCACAGTTTATGAACGCAATTAACCCCACAGAACTGTGCACTTAAAATTCTTACAAGGGAAGTGTGATGCTGTACAAGCCTTACCCTCATTTTAAATTCTTTTTTCTTTCTTATTGCAACGTTATTGGCTAGGATAAGGAACAATGCCTACACTATATTAATATATGCAAATATGTTGCATATATGCAAATATTTTACATATATGCAAATGGCCTGCTTTCTCGGGGCCTCGGTGTCTTCACATGTAAAATGGGTGCCTAGCTCAGTGATTGGCTGGAAGCATTTGGTTGGCATGCGATGTGCCTAATACAGTGGCTGTTGCCAAGCAAGTCCATCACAAAAGCCAGCTGCTACCATTTTGCCCTAGAAGTTAGAGGCTGGACGGGGCTTGGGCCAAGGAAAACATCTGCGGTTCGGGCTCTGCCTGAGCTGGGCCAGTTCATTCTTGCCTTTGGCAGCTCCTGCTTTCCTCTGGGAAACAGGCTGAGTCAGAGGCTGTGGGAGACAGGAAAGGGAGGGAAACTGGCCAGGCCGCCCCTTCTGGAGAACTCTAGTCAAAGTTACTTTTGAAGTATCCCTGAAGCCTCCTAGAGAAGGTGAGACTTTCTCAGTGCTGACAAGCAGCAGAGCCTACTGAGAGAAAAGATGGGTGGAGGGATAGCCAGGAACCACCCCCAGAAACAGGTCCTCTCCTGGGCTAAGGGGAAGATGGGTTTCTAGGCAGGATTTGAAGAATTCATCCCCAGCAAGGAGCAGGCATCCATCTCTGCTCCAGATAAAAGACAAAAGTAAACAACTCCACCATGGTGGAGACAGTGTGACCAGAGCGAGCCCTTCTGTCACACGGAGTCAGTCCTGCACAATGAGCACAGACTCGGAGAAGACAACACCCTAAGACCTTAGTATGTAAAGCCCACAACACCCCACTAGCTCAACCCCGGTGGCACCAGAGGGGGGCAGAGACAGAGGGAAGAAAGCCTGTGGCTAGAGGTCACACGCCCTAGCTGGGTACACAAACTATAAACGAGACAGAAATGAACAAGAGACGGATAGAAGTGCCAGACACCAAGTCACCTTCACGACGCAGGGACAAAATGGGGAAGCTGATGTTGGTTAGTTTTCTCTCTGATATGAAAACCAAAATAAAGGAAAGAAAAAGAAGCTAGTTAGTTAGCTAGTTAGTTAAGGTGGGGTCTCACATGGCCCTAGCTGCCTTCCTACTCTCTCTGCAGCAGACAATGTCCATGAACTTCTGACACACACACACACACACACACACACACACCGCTTCAGCCTCCAGAGGGTCAGAAGTTGGCATGTGATGTGTCTAATACAGTGGCTGTTGCAGGGCAATCGGCGTTCTGCACCTCCGCCCTTGGTGGGATGGAAGCCGGGACGTCATGCAGGCTAGGCAAGCACTCCACCAGATAAGTCATAGTCCAGTTGCAAAATAAACCTTTTTAAACAAAAGGTCAAAGCCAGAAAAGGATTATAAACAGTTAACACCATCCAACTGCCAGGTTCTCCACACCTCTACACAGGATGGCATTTGCTTGTTTGTCTGTCTGTAGGGATCTTTTTTTTTTATAGATTTATTTACTTTATTTTATGTGTATGAGTGTGTTGCCTGTGTGTATGTATGTGCACTACATGTGAGGCTGGTGCCTGTGGATTTCAGAAGAGGGTACTCGATCTCCTGGAACTAGAGTTATAAATTGTCATGAGCCACCATGTAGGTACTAAGAATCAAACCGGAGATTGCTCTTACCTGTTGAGCCATCTCTCCAGCCCCAAGGTGGCTTTTATCACTTTATTATTAATTAGAGGAATGATGGTCAGTCACTGACTCAGAATTTAAACAAAGGGTGCTGTGGCCATTCATCCTCTAGACTAACAAAGGACAAAGACCAGTGTGGCAGGGAAAGCAGGCAGGCCAGGGCTCAGCGCCACCCCTGGAAATCCACCCTGCCACCATCCCTGCCGCCATACACCGGGAGCTGGCATCGGACAGCTAAGGATGTCCCTGACTCACATGTACAGTGCCCAAGTTCACACTCCAAGGTTGTCTTTCACAAAATTCACATGAAGTCAGAAGCCACTTTGTGTCTACCAATAGCGAAAGTGCCTGGATTAGCATTGCCTTAGCCTAAGGAAAAACCCAAACTGAGTATCTGTTTTAAAAAAAAAAAAAAAAACAAACAAACAAAAACAGGGCTGGAGAGATGGCTCAGCGGTTAAGAGTACTGACTACTCTTCTGAAGGTCCTGAGTTCAAATCCCAGCAACCACATGGTGGCTCACAACCATCCATAAGGAGCTCTGACTCCCTCTTCTGGAGTGTCTGAAGACAGCTATAGTATACTTATATATACTTATATATACTTATATATAAATAAGTATTATTTATATATAAATAAATAATAATTATACATAAATAAATATGTATACATATATACTTATTTGTTTATGTATAAATATATAGTATATATAAAATATATATTATATATTTATTATATAAATAAATATATAATATATAAATAAATATTTATATAAATATATACAGTATATATAATTTATATTATATATAAATATATACAGTATACTTATATATAAATAAATAAATAAATCTTAAAAAAAAAAACACAAAACAGAAGGTATAGGTCTCTCAGCCCAGTTACACAGGGGCCTGAGGCAGGAAGACTGAAAGATTGAAAGTTCAAAGCCAGTCAGGGCTACAGAAAGAGTTAGAGGCCGGCCTGGATGATGTGGAGAGATTCTGTCTGAAAACAAAAAGAAGCAGCTAGAGACATTAGAACCCTTGTCCAGAACCCACCAGTGGAGGGCTGTGGTCATGGCTCAGGGATTGAGTGACTGCCTAGCATGCAGAAGACCTAAGGTTCAATCCCAGGAACAGAAAGAGAGGGTGAAGGGAAGGAGAGGAAGAAGAAAGAGGGAGGTAGGAGGGAGGGAGGGAGGGAGAGAGAGAGAGAGGGAGAAAAGAAGGAAAGAGGGAGGGAGGAGAGAAGGAGGGAGGAGAGAGGGAAGGAATTAAACACAGACTCGACAGAGAGCCCTGTGTGCTGACGCAGCCCCATCCTCCAGGGACCATGAAACACACAGAAGGGCCTATCATCACATCTTACCTCATTCCTGCCTAGAGCTACACCACTGTCACCAAACAAAGCTTGCTGCTCCCTTAGGACCAGTCTTTCCCATCATACATTGCAGACACTGTGGTCACAATGTTTCCTGCTGGGTTCCCAGCCTTGGTGACAAGGCCCCAGTCCCCATGTCAAATGTCACCTCCACAGCACGCCTGGAGCTGTCCATCAGATGCTTCATTCATGAAGAGGATTTGGTCACCATCAACTCCAGAACCGGAGACCCCTTTCTACCACAGGACATGTACTGACCCACCCCACCCCACCCCACCCTCAAACACTAAAACAAGCAAGTTCAAAGAAAACTGCCAATGGGCCTTACCTGTTTCTTCGGGTTTGATCTACTGAATAAATCTGTTTGCGCAGCCAACTGCAAAGAGAATGTGACACCAAAAAGAGGGAAAGGTCAGAAAACACTGCAAGTTCAAAGAGCTCTAGGGAATGGGGACAAAGTCCCCAAAAGGAGAAGAGGGTTCTAGCATAATTCTCCACAAGGCTGCTTGGGAACCAGACAACCCCCCCGCCCCGGCTGAAGACCCCTGCCTAAGCCCCAAGGGAGCGTCCATGAGTTCTCCAAAAAGGGCCAACTCCCCACCACTAATTCCAACCAGCTGAGAAGAAAACTGGTGCATGTGGGAAGGTTTTGGTTCATTGGAAGAGGGGTAGTGACCCAGCCCTGACTCTATGCACCCATATCACACAGAAAACAGTCCTCAGAAGACCTTCACCCACTGTCATGGGGTGGCGACCTCCAGACTCAGGTTCTGTCCACTTTAATCCATTATCAAATCCTTTCAGGAGAAAGACCTACCCTTCACATATGTGTACATGCATAGATGCCCACATACATACACACCACCTAGAAACACATATGTACACACATGCACTGTGAACATATATGCACAGATACACAAATATATACATATCTACACATAGACATACACACACATAAATACATGCACATGATAGGCCTATAGAAGAATGTACATGAACAGATATTTATATGCAGATATTTGTATGCAGATATACACAGAAAGATTCATATACACAGGGCACTTGAACTTGGGGACTCAATGTCCCATTTTCTTCCTTTGGTCTACATTCCCAAAGTCCCCCCGGAACAAGGGAGGATGATGACAGTGGGTTGAGTACCTCTCAATCATTGTGGGAGTAGATGCGCTCATCGCTTCCTGGTGTAGGATCTTCAAGCCAGTGAGCCACTTCACCGCATCCTCCTTTGAGTCGGCTGAAGACAGAATGGGAGAGGGTGTGCGTGAACTCTGGGTGACTCTATCTGGTCGTTTCTGCTGGAGGCTGGATTCTTGGCCCTTGTGAATGGTAGCTCTACCTCTGAGCTCTATCCCCAGCTCATTCTTCAACTTTTTGATGGACACACCATTGGGAAGGCCAGAAATCCCATCTCCAGATATGTGAGTTTATATGTTCTCACATGGGTGCATATATATGTATGTATGTTTTGTGTATGTTGTGCCATGTGTATATGCACATGTGTAGTATGTACATGTATGTGCTATGTGCATGTGTGTGTACTGCATATGGTGTTTTATATGTATATCCGTGTGTGCTATGTGCATACATCCATGTGTGTGCTGTCCAGAGGCGCATATGATACATGAATGTACATGTGTTTATTGCCCTGTGGTTTTATGTGTGTGCTTGTGCATGTGTGGTATTTGTGTGCATGTTATACTGTGTGTGCATTGTATGTACTATGCATATATGTTATATACATGTTTAGTGTGTTCAAGAGTGTGTGTTGCATACATATATGTGTGCTGTGCTCATGCGTGTATGTGTTGTGCCCATATGTGCACCCATGTGTTGCTGTGTTCAGACATGCATGTACTGTGAGTATACGTGTTTGTGCTGTGTGAATACATATAAATGTATGCTATGTATGCATGTGCATACATGTTTGTATGTGTATGCTGTGTGCATGTATGCATGATTGCATACTATATACAAGCATGTGTGTGCTGTGTGCATGAATCCATGTGTGCCATATCCATGTGTTCCCATGCATATATATGTGTGCTCTGTGCCTGCATATGCACCTAAGGTCTCAGGACTGTCCATTCAGATGAGTGTTTTCCGTGCAGTAATCATTGTAGTGACATGTTTGTCCAACAGAGCCTAGCCCACAGTAACCGCATGAACTACCTTCATCCAACTCTCAGCTTGCACCAGACAGACACATACTTCTCACAACATCCCAAGGAGAAAGCCATATCGCTCTCTCCAATTCACAGCCAAGCGAACTGCTGCTCAGAAGGGTTAAATACCATGCCCAAAGACACAAGCTGGAAAGCAGTTAAGGGTGGGCCTCAAGTCAAGGGTTCTCAGAACTTGCATTAGTGGGCATGAAGTATGATCTTTCTCAGAAGAAAGAGGAGGTGGCAGGAGGTTGGGGAAAATCCAGACAAATGTGCACCCACTTGCCAAACTAAGTGTGTTGAGGACGAACTGGGTGCCGTAGAAGATGGTGAAGCAACAGTCTGCCTTGTGGCGGGCAGCCTTGGCTCGCTCAAAGTCCTTGGAGTTCTTCCCCGGACGGATTTCCTTAATTTCCATGAGGTCCACTAAGAGAAAGCAAACACAGCCCATTAGAATCCCCAGGTCCCTGAAGAAGAGGATAGAGCCTTGCCCTGCAGCCCTGGCACCCCAGCACCTCGGTCCTAGAAGACAGCTTTGAGTACATCTCTGACCAGAGTCCCATCTGAACTCAGGGTCCACTCCTCCTGAGTGTGGACAGGAAACCAAAAGCCACCAGCCATCTGCCACCTCCAGCTGGCCCAGGAGGAAGGGTGCTACGGTGTAGACATTAAATGTACCCCAACACGTGTGTGTCAGAAGCTTGGACCCGACATTGGAAATAGTCATCAGATGTGGAACCGTGAGGGGGTGACTGGATCAGAGTCCTGACCTTGTTAATGATGAGCTGGTCAGTTGACAGGTGTAGAACATGATGGGGTATTAGGGGTGCTAGACAGGAGGTGGGGCCTGGCCGGAAGAAGTAAGTCATCCCTCCACCCTCCTCCCCTCACTCCGCCCACACCCCCCTTCCTGACCACCATGAGACGGGCATCTGCGCTTCACCCCACGCTCCCCTCCTGCATGTGTCACCGCAGCCCAGAGACAACTGAGTCAAGTGGCCATGGACTGAAACCTCCAAAACCAAACATCGGAAACCAAACATCCTTCCGTCGCTCAGCCATGTCACAACCATGGAAAGCTGGTTGGCACAAAGGCTTTAGGGATTCCCTACTTCGGTCATCATACCCTTCCCAAGACAGACACAGTAAACTAGAGCTTTGATCTTTGCCAATGGAACTGGCCTTTAAGTGACAAGACCCAGAATACTCTGTCACAGCAGGAGAAAGGCCAACGCTCATAGGCGACCTCTCCCGGTGTTTCTAAGAGTGTCCGTGCCAGTGACTAACTCTGCTTACTATCTTCTTTTCCCTTGAGTCCCAACAGCCCCAAATGTCACTTGCCTCAACTGAAGCAAGAAGAAAAAGGGGGGACACTGAATGGCTGCTTTCAGGTGCAAAGGTCGCAAGAACCAGATGACCAAGATGCCCATTGTGACACAGCACCATCCCAGCCAAATATGTGTAATAGCTTCACCTAAATAAGACCTGCATAATGACGCTACTAGCTGAAATACCAACATGGGAAACGTCACAAGACCCCACCCCCTAGATGAAGAGTTGCGGGCAATCAATGACTGCTGAGAACCAGTTTTCTCCAGGGAAGAGCCCCCTGTGGGTTATCAGATCTCAAGTGGTTACATACAATCAACATTAAGTAGACTCAGTAAATTCTAGATAAGTAGATATTGATAAATTAATAGAAGAGATACCTATTTGGTCTCTGACCCCCCCCCCCATATCCTGGGACAATTCCTAAAACTCATAGTTATCTCCAAACTGGTATGCCTTTCCTGTGACCAGGAGCTCTCCTGATAGAGTCTTGGGATGGGAACTGGTTGCCAGAGTACCAGGTGATTTCAGGACCTAAACTTTGAGCCCCACCCTCAACCCTCAGGGAGCAGGACAGGACTGAGGTAGAGGTATCACAAATGGGCAATAGTTTAATGCATTGTGCTTCCAAAATGAAGTTTTTACATGAGCCCGATACAAAACTCAGGGTACTTCCTGGCTGTTGAACATACGAAGGTTACTGGAGGATGTAAGCAGGTCAAGGCACGTGGGATGGGGCCAAGACAGGACTCTCCACACATATCCTGCCCCGGGCATGCATCTGTGCTCTCTAGACATCTACCTGCCTCCTCTGTAATAGTTTTTACAGTCAACCAGGGAAGAAGACCTCAGGGTTCCCTGAGGTCCATGAGGCATTTTAGCAAATTCCTCAAACCCTAGGAGATGGCCAACATCATAAGGCTGATCAATAGAAGCAAAGAATCTGGACCAGTAAAGTGAGGGAGGCCCCAGCGAGATGGACAGTACCCCAGTCTGTGAGATCAGATACACCATCTGCCAAGAACTATCAAAACTGAACAGAATCAGAGGACATCTAGCTGGTGTCCACTGGAGCGCCGCTGGCTTGCTTTATAAGAGAAGGCAGTGATGGAGGCAGAGAAGAAGGAAGAAGAGGAGGAGGAGGAGGAGGAGAAAGAAAATGAATAGGACAAGCCAGACAGTCGTGGCACACATCTTTAATCCTAGCACTTGGGAGGCGAGGGGCAGGAGGATGTCTATGAGTTTGAGGCCAGCCTGGTCTACAAAATTAGTTCTGGGACAGCCAGGACTACACAGAGAAACCCTGTCTTAAAAAACAAAAGGAGAATAGGAGAGAGAATTTTCACAGCACACATACCAAAGAAGGTCGTCCACCTCGAGTGGACCCGTGCACTGAGTTGTAATGCCTCACAGATATGCACGGCCATGCACACAGCTGATTCCAGAACATTCTGTGACACGGCAAGAAACCTGGACCCTCTCTGTCACGATGACCAATCCCATTCTCTTTCCACTCCACATGAGCCATACCAGGAGCAACCACTAAGGTACACGTGTCTTCTATGCACTCAACAATTCTGGACACTTCATGTACATGGAATCAAGGAACGCGGTCCCTGGTCTGACTTCTTTCCCTTGGTGTGACCTTTTTTTTAAGGTACACCTGTGCTGAGTGGGACCATCCCAGAGTCTGCCTGTGGCTGGAGTGTTGCTGAGTCTGCCGTGGTTATGGGTGATGCCACCCTGGGTCCCTGCATCCCTCATTTCTCTTCCAGTTCTTCACCCACGGATGAACACATGGTTCTGGTAACAAGGCTGGGTAAGTGCTTATTTGGACACATGTTGGATTCTCTCAGGGAGATTGTAGGCTAGAAACCAGTTCTCCATCCACCGCACCTTTGGGGATGCTAGGATGGCAAAAGAATTCAAGCCCAGGCCCAACAGGTTGAAGGTCATTTCCCAGGCCTGGCGGCTGCATCACTAAACCCTTCACCTCCATGACTGACACTTCCCAGGTCTACGGATGAACAGCAAATGAAGTCCATGAGTAGCTGAGGGTATTCTAGCTACTCGTCATTATTCCGTGACCAAGAGCTCCCAGGAAGATGGAAGGCCCTCCCCACCCATGGGGGTGGGCTGTTGAGACATGTCCATCCATCCGCAAAGCTGAGATGCTGGTGTGGTATCTTTAGTGATGTGCCCAGCAGGAACCCCGTAATAAGCAGGCTCATCCCACGGGGTGCTGACCCTACCACCTCAGGTACAGAGCAACACAGGTACCATAGGACCTAAGGCTGGGATAAGAGCCTAGGGCTGGGGGGACATACTCCTTCCTCATTACCAGGTTCATCCAACTCACAAAACATGATGTGGCTGGTGTTCGAGCTGAGGGCCTCTGAGATTGCCGGCCTGGGTTTGTCCTGCAACCTCCCCATCAGCGGGGTAGCTTCAGGTAATAATTTCACTCTGCCTGCCCCTCTGTTTCCCCAGATATAGAAGTGATAACATCACTTAGAACTTTAATGTGTGTGTTTGTGTGTGTGTAGTGTTCCCAACTAAGACAGCATCTAATCATCTTCAGGGGGTGGTTAGAAGAATTGAGATAGGATCTTGATGTGTAACCCAGACTGGCCTCAAGCTCACAAACCTCCTGCCTCCGCCTCCCACACACTGAGATTACAAATGTATATCTATACCTAAGTGTAGAAACATGTATGTATATTACCTATCCACTCTTAAATTATTAACACAATCGAACAATACACAGGAATCATAAAAAAATAAACAAACAACACAGTGTAGGGCAAGAAAGCTGCCTCAGTGGATAAAGGCCAATGACCGGAATCCAATCCCCATAATCTACACAGTGAGGAGAGAACGGACTCCTACAAGTTTGTCCTCTGACCTCCAAACCAACATGTTCAGTTCTCGCTTTCTGGATACCCACACTACTGTCTGTCCAAAATGCGCCATCCAGACTTCAGGCCTCCTGTAGGGTGTCCAAGTACAGGCACCAACGCAACACGGACAGCGAAGGCTTGCACTGGTCAGCAGCAAGAGAGGGGAACACACCCACTGCTCGGCATATTGAAGATCATCATGTGTAAAACCTGGTGCTCCCCTCTATGGGGTCCCTTCTTATTTTTAAGATTTATTTATTTATTATATATGTAGTACCCTGTAGCTGTCCTCAGACACACGAGAAGAGGGTATCAGAT
The DNA here is from genome assembly GCF_947179515.1 of Apodemus sylvaticus. NCBI lineage: Eukaryota > Metazoa > Chordata > Mammalia > Rodentia > Muridae > Apodemus > Apodemus sylvaticus. The sequence continues at coordinate 11,915,425 of NC_067492.1, forward strand.
CTCATACAGATGATTGTGAGCCACCATGTTGTTGCTGGGATTTGAACTTGGGGACCTCTGGAAGGACAGTCAGTGCTCTTAACCACTGAGCCATCCTTCTAGCCCTATGGGGTCCCTTCTAACACCGAATGTTGGCAACTAATAAGCCTGGTACTATACTAACAGGGCTGACCTTCAGTTATTGTTTCAACAGATTATTTCATTGCTGTTTCCATGACAACACAAAGCAGACCATGCATAGAACATGGTAACTCAGTGTGTATGTGTGTTATATGACTGTGTACATGATTGTGTGTGTACATGGAGGGTTCCCTTATGTATGCACATGTTGCACATAAAGGCCAAAGGTCAACTTTGGGTATCTTCCTCTATTGCTCTCCATCTTTCCATCTTGCTTTTTAAATATTTGTTTGGTGTGTGTGTGTGTGTGTGTGTATGTGTGTGTGTGTGTCAGCATACATGTCAAATCTAAGAACAACTTGTACGTGTCAACTTTCTTCTTCTACCTTGTGAGTCCCAGGGATAAAATTCAGGTTGGCAAGCTTGGGGGCAAAAACCTTTACCCTCTGGGTCCATCTCTCTAGCCCTCCACTTTACTTTTAAAACTTACTCTTTTGTTTGTTTGTTTGTTTTTGTTTTCTATTTTTTTATTACTTGAGAAGAAGGACATTTATTTTTTTATTGGATATTTTCTTTATTTACATTTCAAATGTTTTCCCCTTTCTAGGTCTCCCATTCGGAAAACCCCTATCCCATCCCCCCTTCCCCTGCCTCTATGAGGGTGCTCCCCCACCCACCCACTACTGCCCTCCTACCCTGGCACTCCCCTGCACTGGGGCATCAAGCACCTTCAGGCCCAAGGGCCTCTCCTCCCACTGATGACCAACAAGGTTATCCTCTGCCACATATGTGGCCAGCACCATCATGGGTCGCTCCATGTGTAGTCTTTGGTTGGTGGTCCAGTCCCCAGGTGCTCTGGGTGTTGGGGGGGTGGGTCTGGCCTGTTGACACTTTGCTCCCTCCATAGGGCTGCAAACCCCTCAGCTCCTTCAGTCCCTTCTCCAACTCCTCCATCGGGGACTCCTGAGCTCAGTCCGATGGTTGGCTGATGTCCCTCAACAGAGGAATGGATACAGAAAATGTGGTACATTTACACAGTGGACTACTACTCAGCCATTAAAAACAACAACTTCATGAAATTCACAGGCAAATGGATGGAACTTGAGAATATCATCCTGAGTAAGGTGACTCAGTCACAAAGGAACAAACACGGTATGTACTCACTGATAAGTGGATATTAGCCCAAAAAATTCTAAATACCCAAGATTCAATTCAAAGACCATATGAAGCCTAAGAAGAAGGAAGACCAAAATGTGGATGCTTCAGTGCTTTTTAGAAGGGTGAACAAATTACTCACAGGAGGAAATACGGAGACAAAGTGCAGAGCAGAGACTGAAGGAAAGGCCATCCAGAGACTGCCCCACCTGGGGATCCATCCCATATACAGCAAACTGACATTATGGTGGATGCCGGGAAGTGCTTGCTGACAGGAGCCTGATATGGCTGTCTCCTGAGAGGCTCTGCCAGAGCCTGACAAAGACAGAGGTGGAAGCTCACAGCCAACCATTGAAACTTACTTTTATTTTACCCGTATGACAGTGTACCACACGCATGCAGTGCCCATGAAGGCCAGAAATGGGTGACAGATCCCCTGAAACTAGAGTTCAGGTAGTTGGGAGTGACCACGCGCATGCCCGGACCCCAACCCGGGTCCTCTTTAAGACAAGCCAGTACTATTAACCACTCAACAATTTCTCCTGAAAGCTCACCAATTCTGCTAGACTGGTGGCCCGTGAGCCCCACGGATCACTCTGTCTCTGGCCCCCTGGCTCTGTGGTCACAGCTATGCGTTGCTGTGTTCAGATTCCATGTGATCACTGGGGATCCCAACTTAGGTCCACATGGTTACCTAGCAAGCGCTTCCCGAATGAGCCATCTCCCCACCCTCCCAACCCGGTGTTAGGCACACTGCATAGGATGAGTGCAGCTGTACTAAAACACCTCACGTAAACACCCCAGAGAAGAATAGTTTATTTTGGCTCCCAGTTTGGAGTGGTTTTACTCCCTCATGACAGATATGAGATGTCAGAACAGAGTTCAACCAGAAGGATTTATGGAAAAGGGAGACAGATGGACATACAGATGGATGGACAAGAGCCCCAGGCAAGATATAACTCCAAAGGGTGCACCCCAAGAACATTCTAGCTAGTTCCTATGTCCTAAAGTTTCTAGAACCTTTCAAAAGAATACCACCAGCTGGGAACCAAGCCTTCAATACACAAGTCTGTGGGGAAGGGCTCTTCCCATCCAAATCATAACACATGCCCAGCATCACTGCAGCATAAAAAAATGGTATTCTTTGCGTAGATGCTCTCTAACTGTGGAGGGTGGGGAAGGAGACCGAAAGAGTCTGCTCTGAGTGCTAAGCAGTGCTTTGGAAAGTGGTTGGGATGCTCAGACTAAGTGACCATCCCACAGCCTTTGTATCATGAACATGACGGAGTATCTTGCTAGCCCCATAAACCGGCTATCCTTCCTGTTCTCAGAAATGTTTTAGGTTGGGGCGCTGGGGAGATGACTCAATGGGTAATGTGCTTGCTATGGAGGAGAGTGCAAGTGTGAGGCATGTGCAAGCATGAGGAGACGAGTTCAGATCCCCAGCACCTACATAAAAGCTGAATGTGGTCATATGCATCTGTAAGGCTGGCCCTGGGGGACAGAGACAAGTCTTTGGGGCTTATGGGCCAGCCGGCGTAGCCAAAGTGGGGGCTCCAAGTTTAGTGAGAGACTCTGTCTCAGAGGAAAGAACAAGATGGAGAACAAATAGAGGCAAACATACACACACACACACACACACACACACACATACAGACACACACATACATATATATACAGACACATAACACATACACACATATCACACATATCCACACATGCACACACACATATATACAGACACAACACATAAACACATATATACACACATACACACACATACACACATATATACAAACACATAACATATACACACATATACACATACATACACATATCACACATACATACACACATATGCACACACACATGCACACATACAAATATGTTCATTTCAGTCAAAGAGAAAGAGCCATATTTGTACATGTGTCTGAAACAGCACAAGAAGACAACAGACGCTCCACCCACCCACCCCAGTTTCCTGACACCAGATACCACTAATGGGAAGGATATGGGGCAGAATGGTCAGGGGTCATTGTCTGTGCTGGTGGGGATTTCTGCCTAGGACACACTGTGAGTAAAACAACCACCTGTCTTTGCAAAGCAAGCTAGGAGTAGCTGAGCTCAGACCATGTCTTGTGGTGGGGCTCCGCGGCTGGGCTTCCTGCTTGAAGAAGTAAGATAACAGCCACAAATGAGGCCTGGTCTTTACATGTCCCACCCCTTCCTGGCACCATCTTGGGTCTTCCCCAGGTCTAGATACCCTCTGCACCCTGGTTCCTGGAGTTAGCCACCCTTCCACTTCCTGTCCTCCCCACCCTTGCGGGGTATCCCCATCAACACTCTTTCTCGGTCCCTTGCCTTATACCGTCCACCCATGGTTGCCCTGCCAACCAAGGGATGGGACACGAGTCTTCAGATCCAGCCTTTTACCAGGCATAGTGGCTCATGTCTGTTAATCCCAGGAGGCTGAAACAAGAGGATCAGGAGTTCAAAGCCAGCCTGGGCTCTCTGAGACCCTTCCTCAGAAACAGAACAAAAGAAAAACCTTCGCGAAAACCCTTCCTGTCTCCTTGCTTCTCCCTCTCCTGATCTTCACCCTCCAGCAGCGCCCCCTTGGGGTGTTCTCCTATCCTTCACACCTATAGCATAGCCCTCTCTCCCTGTACCTGACCTTAGGTGGCACTGTTTGTCAACAAACTCTATCTTCATATATCTCAAGACATAGTCAAGGGGACAGACAGACAGAAGGCTGCACACTGTGCTCCTCGTCAAATCATCATTCACCTTCCCGTGTAGTCTCAGCACCACAAGGAGGCAGCACAAGGGAATGTCAAGATGACGTGACAAACAAGGCTCTGTCCCAGAAGTACTGAGCCTAGAAATAGAGAGCATGCCCCAACAGTCTCACCAATGCATATAAATCTACATATATGTACAGGGAAATGAGAAGCCAGTAGGGACCTACAGGCACCCTGTAGTACCTACAGGGGAGAAGCCTGTTCTGAGTGGGCATGTGTTTGTCTGGCCCGGATCTTAAAGATGGGCTCAGGGAGTGCAGTGAAAACAAAGTCCATGATGATATCCTGGAGGCCAAAGACCCAGGTTCAAGCCCCAGCTCTGCTCTCCACCGTTATGTGTGGGGACCCGGCCTACTCATCTCCTCACCTCAGTTCTACACAGATGGAGACCTTGTCCCACTGCTCTGCGAACCAAAGGAAACAAGCCGCAGCCCCAAGAAGTCTCTGTCCGTTACCTCAGGTACTGGGGATGACCTTCTAGCCACCTCTCAACAGTTCCTTCTGCTGGTTTCTGTTTCTATGAAGAGAGAAATGGCAGAGGGACCCTGCTAAAAGAAACTAAAGATGCCAGGCTGCTTCACATGCAACTACATCTGGTCAGAGACTAGGGACCAACCTAGCCCACAGCAGCCTGACGAGACAAGAGATTTGGAAGCATCTAGAGGACCTGGGCTTGAAGCCCCACGTTTTCCTGGCTGGGGGACCCAGCGTGGGTCACTCTCTTCTGGTTTAGCTGCCCATTGTTCCATGAGTATAAAATGCAGAGCCAGGTATGACCTTCTGAACAAAGTCTTAGATATTCAAATTTACTTGGGAACTGGGGATATAGCTCAGGGGGTAACGTGCCTGACATGCAGGCATGAGGACCTGAGTTCAAGCCCCCAGAGCACACATTAAAAAATCGAGTATGGTGATGCATGCTTATAATGATGGAGACAGAGAGTCCATGAGGCTCATTGGATACCCAAGGTTGTTCTCTGACCACCACAGGCAAGAATAGACATGTGTGCAAGCATGAGTGTGTACACGCGCGCGCAGACACACACACACACTTTACCACTAAGGATGGAGAATAAAGATTGCACTTACTGTCTTGGTTAAAAAGTGACCCCACAGTTCTGGAGACTGTACTAAAAGCCAATAGAAGAGAGTGCTCAGACTTCCTACTTCCACAAAAAGTGTATGTTCTGGTACACGCACACACACACACACAGTAGTAGCTGTTTGCTGAATGTCTTGTGTTCCTGCAGTGATGTTAGTTCCAGGGTGGGCTTGAGGTCACAAAAGGCCCCACCATCCCACCTTCTGCTCCAGACACTCTGTCGAGGCAAAGGCAGGGACACTTTCTGACGATGAACCTAGAACGGTCAGGCCATGTTCTGCTCAGCCTCCTTGTCCTTTTCTGGTTCTATTGACCCCAAAGCAGCCACCTGCCCTGCTCGGCTTCCTGTCACGGAGGGGGAACTGGCCACAGGCCACCTGTGAGCACCCAAGAGTGCTGGAGACAGGGTGAGCAAGTCACTAAAGAACGGGGCACAGTTCCAAACCCACTCTCCAGGCAGATTCCCAAGCACGGGAGCCCAGGACCTGGGCACACTGTGGTGGGTATCTCTCACTCCTCCTTTCTGAACTGAGGATGTATTTCAGCGGGCGGAGTGCTTACCTAGCATGCACAAGACCCTATGTTCACACACCGGCCCACCGTGAACAGGGGCATAACGCTGCCCATCTATAATCTCGGCATTGGGAAGTCTAGGCAGGTAAACCAGAAGTTCAGGGTCATCCTTGGCTACATGCTTGGTAAGTTTGAGGCCAGTCTGGGCTACATAATACTCTGTCCCCTCCTTGCCCTCCCCCCAGTTTTTTTCGAGCTCAATAGTTTGCAAATTCAGGGAGGAAGATGAGCTTTAGTTTCTGGCCACAAAAACTCCCAGCATGCAATCCTTTCAAGCTCAATGCTACAGAGGCCCTGATATTTGGCTCTTTCTTCTCCTGCTGGAAACTAACTGAGAATAATCACACACACACACACACACACACACACACACACCCTTACCCTTTGCTGTGTCTTCCTGTAATGTATCTGAATAATTACTGGGGAAAAAAATACGTACCTTACACCCCTAAGTTGTGAAATCAATCTTCCTTCCTATGTAAGATTCTAAAGAGGGTGGCCATTTAAAATGAGTACTGGGTGTCACGCTGAACGTGTAGTGTGTGTCTAGAAAACACACTGTCAAGAACTGGGAGGTGGCACAGTTGTCGGCAAAGTGGTTGTCGTGAAAGCAGGAGGACGTGAGTACAGTCCCAAGACTCTACGTAAGCATGCCCAGTACAGTAGCATATGCTTGGAATCCCAGTGCAAAGGAGGCAGAGACAGGCAGGTCCCCAGGGCGCACTGGTCAGACAGCCTCATTTAGTCAGTCTTGGGCAAGTGAGAGCCCTTGTCTCAAAAAGAAAACAAGGTACGTGGGACCGAGGAATAATATGTGAGCTTGAAATCTCTCTTCCTTTTCCTCTCCCCCTCTCAGATCTCTCGCTCTTTCTCTCACTCAGTTTCTCTCAATCCCTCTCTCTTCCTCCCCCACCCTGCCCCCTGATACACTAACTGGTTTTTGGGTTTTTTTTTTTTTTTTGGTTTTTTGGATTTGTTTTTGTTTGTTTGTTTGTTTGCTTTTGAGACAGGGTTTCTCTGTATAGCCCTGCTGTCCTGGAACTCACTCTGTAGACCAGGCTTGCCTTGAACTCAAAAATCTGTCTGCTTCTGCCTCCCAGAGTGCTGGGATTACAGGCGTGCGCCACCACCACCCAGCTTATAACTGTTAGTATAATTCAGAAAGGACTTGCTACCTCATATAAAGAATACTTAATACTTAATGTGCTTTGCTACCATTTATCATCACCGCCACATAAAGCCCTCAGTACACAAAATCTATTTCTAGATTCCTGCCCTTGATGGACCAGCCAGTTTCTTTGTGTTCGTCTGGGCGCTTGTTTTGTTAGCTGGGTTTGGCTCCAGCACTGCAGTTTGAACACTCTTTCTCCAACCACAATCATCTTTGTGATCTGCAATGGCTACACTGCTGATACTATGTAGCTAATATTTTTCCTCCGGTTGCTTTTTAGTTTTCACTGTAGCAGATCAATTCTGAGGATGTTCTGTGACTCTGACACTGAGAGAAACAGAACCACTCAGCAAGCAGCTAAGAACAACCAAAGAACCATGGCTTTGGTGGAAATGAGACCAGATGGTTAAATTCTACCCAGAAACAATTGTCAGCTTGCAACTGAGTTCTAAAGAGCAGGGAGAGGAATCACCCAGAGGGTAAAACCAAAGCGTAAAACCTATCATTGGAAATAGAGGTCAGAGCAAGGTCACCGGGAGAGGGGGCTGGGTCAGGGGAGATCATCACAGAGATGCAGGGGATAACTCTCCATTTGTGCTGCCCTCACATCAGAAAGGGTCTTTCAAAAGACTAGAAGGTGACAGCGGTATGTACGGCTAAGGACAAAAAGTACTTTATTTGGACACGCTATCCAGTACCTTCGGGGGAATACAAACTTCTACGTATGTAGTGAAACTGAATAGCCATTCCATTCCCAGCAACCGTGTAAAAGTCGGGCACAGGGCTATATATCAGAACCCTGGCACCTAGCAGGAGAGACAGGTAGGTCCTGCCAGCCAGGCCACCCAGGTCAGCAAGCACCAGATCCAGCAGAAGACCCAGTCTCAAAAACTATAAGGTACAGGGACCTTACACGGCTGAGAGGTTAAAAGCTTGTTACTCTTGCAGAGGACCAGGGTTTGGTTCCCAGCATCCATGGGGTGCTTTGCAACTATCTATGACTCCAGGGATGTTCCAGGGGAATCCGATGCCCTCTTCTGACCTCCACAAGTATTGCATGCACACAGTGCCTTTAAATGCATACAACAAAATACCCATATACATGCATAATAATAAATACTTAAAAGAAAATAATAAAATAATGATAAATTTTTAAAAGAAAGTAGTTAGAGTGTGATACAGAAAGACACCTGATATTGACCTCTGGCCTACACATGCATGCACACATGCACACACACACACACACACACACACACACAGACACACACATACATGCACACAGGTACTCACACACACACAGAGTTACAAAAAAGAAATGTAGAGAAAGAGGAAAAGGCATTTTAGTGCCAAACAGGAAGGAGGGAAGTCATGGTATGAATGCCCCCAAGCTAAGCCTAAAAGTCACACCTGACCCCTACTCAGTTGCTCCTCAAGACACAGAAGAATGGGTCCTCCCTCCCTCTACTGGCTATACGTCTGTTCCTAAAGCTGACTCCACCCTCCACCCTTTAAGGACCACACTATTTCCAGTCAGGCCAGAAATAGATGCTCTTGCGGCCTCCTGATAAGCAGGGAGCTGGAGCCCAGAGGAAGTGCCCGCATGAGGCCCAGAGCCAGCCTGGCACTGTGTGTTCTTCTTTGGTGAAAGGCCACAGCTTCTAAAATCAGCTGGGAATACAGTTGTGATAGGTTGATAGGCACCAGGAAGGCTGGACTTGTAGAGCCATCACAGAAGTGGGAAGTTGGGGGTGGGGTCCCATCTCAAAGGCAGCCCCTCCACTGACCTCAACCAACCAGTAGGCCTATGCAAGCATATGCACACACACACACACACACACACACATATGCACACGCACATCTACCTCCATGCGCATGCAGTTTTGAGGGGCACAGTCTTTCTGTGCACTGTGTTCTTTACAGAAAAAAAAAAAAAGCTCCTAGAACCACTGACCACCATCTCTGCTTTTGCCAGTTCTACAGAGAACCTCCTACAGCTTTGCCTACCATGGGAAGCACCACACCCTGTCTTCCTTCCCAGGGCCTCCTGGTGCCAGAAAAATACCAAACAGGATAAAGGGGAAGGAGCCCTCATTAAGTCAACTCTGGCACACAAGGGGCAACACAAGGGGCTTCGGTCACCGGTGTCCATGTGTAAGACTACATTATCCTCAATGCAGCACAGGTGGGAAAACTGAGGCAGAGAGTTACTGACCCACCCTAAGTCATACTGGTCAAGCCAGGATTTGAACCTCAGTGATCTAACTCCACATCATGTTTGTTACTGGAGTTGTTTGTTTTTTCAATGCTAGGAACTGAACTCAGGGTTTCACATATGCTAGGTAAGTACTCTCCCGCTGAACCATATCCCCAGCCCCAAAGTCAGGACTCTTTGTTAACTGCTAGCCAGAAAAACGAAGAAGTTAGAAGCCAAGACCCAAAGTCCTCTCCCCTGAAGCCAGTCACTGCTGCTCACATCCAGAGAGTCTTGGCTCCAGAAGTTGAAAGAGGCCTGTGGTTCTCTCTCTCTCTCTCTCTCTCTCTCTCTCTCTCTCTCTCTCTCACACACACACACACACACACACACATACACACACACATACACACACACATACACACACACACACACACGCGCGCGCGCGCGCGCGCGCGCGTGTCACATGGGACAATGCGCATTCATAGGCTGTGTACACACATGCACACAGGGGACATGGTTCCTTGGGATAGAGGTGGCTCTAGAATCTGGAGACCCAGAATTCAGGCCCACCTCACCTCTCTCATTCTATAATTTTGATGCAGCTGTACTCTCTCTCTGAATCTCAGACCCATGTCACCTAGACAGTGAGAGCTGCCCGGCAACTGAAAGTCAGTCCCCAGGGTATGAAAACCCTGAATAACTTGGATTCAGAGTAAAGATGGCTCCAGCCTTGGCCTTTGTCACCCTGGAAATGATGCATAAATGGGTAATGCTAAAGGTTGCATTGCATTCTGCCCCCATCCCTCCAAAAAAGATAAGTATAAGTCCCGACCCCTGGGACCTAGGAATGCAGTCTTCTGTAGAAATAAGGTCCTTGAGGATACAGCTAAGTTAAGATGGGGCAAAGCTGTAGTAGGCTGAAGAAGAGTCAGGGCCTAGCATCTTTGTAAGAATAGAGAAGACAGATGTCACCATATCTGGACACATGCCTGGAATCCCAGCACTCAGTGGGCTGAGCAGGAGGACCAACATTTCGGGGACAGCCTGGGCTACATAGTTAAGTTCCAAACCAGCCTAGGATGCATAGCGAGGGGCAGGAAGAGACTGTGCTTCTCCAAGAAGCAAGCACTGAATGTAGCTCAGGAGCAGAATGCTTGCCTAATACCTGCCAAGCCCTGGATTCAGTCCCCAGTGTCAAAGGGAAGAAAAAGATGGAAATTTGGACACAGGTCCACACGGAAGGGAAGAGGACCATCTACTGACGAATTCAAAGATGTGAGGGAATCTGACACACCAAGTGCTGACAGCCTTCTCCAGAGCTGAGCAAGAGGTAAGGGCAGAGCTTGCTCAGGCCTTCAGGGGACCACAGGCCTGCCAGCACCTCCAGGCCAGCCACCTACCTCCAGCGTAAGAGAATGACAGTTCCAGAGGATGCTCTAGATACCTTTATTATTGACAGCTGTTACTCGGTTATCTAGGGTAGCTCTGGCTAGACCATCCTTCCGTTCTCAGCAACCCTATGACAAAGTCATTATGACACTCTTTTGCAGATGTGAAAACTCAGCCTCAGAGCAGACAAGAAGTTTATTCAAGGTCACCCAGTCCAAAACAGAGTCAACACCCAGAATGAGGAGGAGGAGGAGGAATTGGCGCCGCGAGGCTTCCTCTACCGTCTTCTGCTGAGAAGGGCAGCATCCTGGAGACCAGCGGAGGCAAGGCGATCTCTCTCTGTGCCCACAGGGTCAAATATCTCAGCTCTGGAGAGTAGAAAGAAGAGTTGCCCAAGCCCCAAGCTATCAAATAGAAATCAGCCTCAGCTACCAACCAAAGCAACCAACACATGCCTCTCAGCGCATCGTCAAGGAGGCCGTGGGCTGTCAGGGGGTGTGTAAAAGGACAGCCTCCTCCAAAATACACATGTGGAATTACCTTGTAAACAATTATGTGCATGCCCATAGATTGGCACCACTGCCTACTTAGGTCAAAGAAGCGTCTCTGTGCGGTGGGCGGCAGTTACGGCAAAGACCCTTAACTGGTCAGGTGCTGAGAAAAAGTAGCTCAGCCTTACATGAGACATCTATATCACTGTCCAAGGCTCAGAAAACGTAAAGAAAGAGGGGACGAAAGAAGGTGAGAGCCAGAGGAAGGGTTGGAGTACTGTAAAATGCTATCTTCCGGCATAAGATGGCTACTGTACAATGTCCATGAATACCAGCACAGGATTGGGCCTGACAACAGTCGATCAGGGAGGAGGTGGGACTCACATTGCCACACCCCTCCACAGAACACTTATAAGCAGGCAGGAGTTGCTGGGAAAAGGGTGAGGCATTTTTTTCTTTTCTCTTTTCTTTTCGTTTCTTTTTTCTATCACAGGCTTTCTCTGTTGAGAAACCTGACCCGGATGCCCTGGAATTCAATGTGTAGACCAGGCTGACCCAGAGATCAGCCTGCCCCTGCCTCTTGACTAATGGAATTAAAGGCATGTGCCACCACTGCCCAGCTAAGAGACATTTTCTTTAATGGTGTAGCCACTGGTAAGGTGCTTGAGCTTCCTGGCCCTGTAAGTAACCCCAACTAAACTCACTAGTCGGGCTCACAAAAAAAGATTGGGGGGGGGGGGCAGGTGGGAAGGGGACCAGTGGGTGAGGGGGAGGGGCACAAGAGAAGACAATGGGAGTGAATATCATCAAAAAAGCAGTACATTCATGTATGAACATGTCATAATGGGTTATGCATCAATTTTTGGTGAAAATAAATATATGCCAATAAAAAAATTATTTTGAAAAAATCTCCTTGGAAAGAACAGGAGGGACTTGGTCCCCAAGAGTTCCCCTCCAGGAAAGATTTCCTGGCTTGCTCAGACTTCACTGGAACATGCCATACTCTTCCCCTCCTGAGGACTCACTCTTGCAAGGAACCACAGCCCTGAGAACCCAGAAGCAGCAGCAGTTCTTCAGGGTTCCCATGCCTCAGCCAGAGGCCAAGGCCTTTCCACAGAGTCCCTCCAGCTTCTCTGAGCTGTGAAACTCCTTTCATTGTTTCCTTTTCTCAGAAAAGGAAACCAGCTTGAGCAGGTTAGGCGAGCTCTGCCCTAGCCCTGCTGGTCCGGAGCTGGGCTCAGCTCCGGGAGTCAAGATACTCACGCCCACGGATGGGTGGCCATTCCATCAGCAGCCCTAGACGCAGAGCACTGCCAAGGTCAAGTTCCAGCCAGAAACATCTGACTTGGACAGAGAACAGACAGGGCTCCCTTGAGGTAGATGCCAGCTCCAGCCTGACCAGCCGCTTCATCTTCCCACAAACTCCTGAGACAAGCCACCCTCAGAAGGTGCAGCCAGGGCCACCTGGCTAAGGTTTGATGCCAAAGCTATCAGGGTGGTAAGGCCAGAAGATGAGGTGAGCAAGACTGGTTTCCCACTCCTCCTGTTTTCAAGGAAACTCCCACAAGGCCTTTCTCCAAACACCCTGGGGTGAGTGACAGGGTTAGAGCGACTGCAGCCAACCTTTTTTTTTTAAGCCAAGTAAATCTCTACAGGTGGGTAGGGGACTCCAAAGGCCAAAGCCAGTCATTTGAAAAGTCAAGTGGGATGTGTCTCTGTGGTGAGAGATGGCAGGAGGGGCCACGGGCTTTCAGAAGTCACCACATTCTTCCACCAGGACAAGGTCACACTAGCTCAGGAACCTTAGGCTGACAACACACTCACAACAAGAAGGTACAGATGAGGTGCGGGCAGAGAGGAGAGAGAACGGCCTCTGGGAGATCATTCCAGAGCCCTACTGACCCTACCCTACACTCAAGCCTCGACCTACGTAGTAGCTCCCTGGGATTGAAAACATTGGGGAGCCCAAATCTTACTGTGTGTGTGTGTGTGTGTGTGTGCGCGCGCGCGCGCGCGCGCGCGTGTGTGTGTGTGTGTGTTATACACTAGTTAGTGTGGGTACATGCATATATGTGCTATACGTATTTAGTGCAGATATGTGCATGTGTGCGCACGCACGTGCATGTATGTCTTAAGTGAACCAGTTAGTGTGGCTGTGTGCACGTGTGCATGCAGGTGCATTTGCACATGTGTGGAAGCCCAAGGTTGACATCATAGGTCTTCCTCTAACGCTCCTTACCTTTATTGTTTGAGACAGGGTCACTCGCCCAACCTGAAACTTCAGTTTGGCTTGGCTGGCTGGCCAATAGGACCTGCCCCTTGAGCACTGGAATTACAAACCACTACAGCCAGCTTTTTACACGGGCCCTGGGGACGCACACTCAGGTCCTCGTACTTGTACAGTGTGTACCTTAGGTACTGATCCACCTCCTCAGAACCTCTCGTTCTTTAAAGGCTTGATTTTCCCTCAGTCCATCAGAGTCCATCTGTGTCCCTGAACCCTACCTAAATGCAACCTTTGGTTTGGAATAACTTCCCTCAGGATGAGGGAGAAGACAGCTCTAGAGGCACCAGCTCTACAAGACAGCTCAAGAGGGATAGAGTGCCCCACATGCAGGCCTTGCTCCGACAGCCACCTCTGTAAACCTCCTCTTCCTCTCCCAGACTTCCTCTTTCCTGCCTCTTGCGCCCTTTTATTATAACCACTGAAGACAGACCTGTGGGTGACCATCAGGGCCCAGCTCCAAAGTGCACACACAAGGGACCATCAGACTCCATCTGGCCCACTTCTCCCATTCTCTGCAGCTATCACCCACGTGAAACTTCTGCTTCATCCTTAGCTTTGCAAGAAGATGATCTTGTGACAGTGAGGCATTGGGCCGGCTCCATATCAGACTCCCAGAAGTTTAATGGAGTTGTCAACTGGACTTGGGAAATGTACCTCGGTTGATAGCGTGTTTGCACGGCATGCTCAAGGCCCTGGCTTTGATGATCCCCAGGACTGTCTAACCTGGGCGCGGTGCTGCATGCCTGTTGTCTCAGTACTCAGGAGATGGAGACAGACAGATCTGGAAGTTCAAAACCATCCTCAAGTCGATAACAAGGTCTCAGCCACCTTGGGCTATATCAGACTCTGACTCAGATATAACAAGTAAAAAAAAATTTAATTGTGTTCAAAAAGAAACAGGGAAGTTACACTGCTATGGAACTGGGGGATTGCTTCTGAAAAGTAGAAGCTGTGTGAGGTATCAGCAGGGACAGGGTCTCTCTGATCATGTCCACCACCTAGCTCCACAGCGTAATAGCAGCAATTCCTGACCAAGCACTCACGGTTAGTGAAGGGTTCTGGAGCATCGGTTCCTGCTCATCATGATATCACAACCTGCCCGTTCCTCAGAGGAGAAGACTGAGGCAGTAGTAGCAAGATCCCCCTACTCCCTCTCCCCCTGACTCCCCACCCCCTACCCCACCCCCCAATTCCCCACCCCAACTCCAAGCTCAAGCTAAGGACTGGTGCCCTTTGGGTTCCTACATGACAACTGCCTGCAGAAATGGCTCTGCTGGGGGGGTAGAGCAGGGCCTGGCCCAGCCTCACTCTTGCAAATGAGTCCTTCTTGTGGTTAGCAGGCCAGCCCTTCATTTCCCCACCAGGCTCAGTGTTTTGCAAACCAACACTTAGTGCGGGGCAGGGTCATCTCCTAGCAGTTCCCACTGCAGCCAGTGGGGTGGTGAACAGTTCCTTCCCTCTCAGAGAGGCAGAACGAGGGTAAGAAGCAGAACCTGCCTGTCCTGAACAGCCTCCAGCGCAGGCAGACAGGGCAGCCTGAGCTCCCCATAGTGGAAACAGAAGACAACCTGTCTCCCGTCCTCCCATCCATGTCCAGGGCCCCAGCTTGGGGTCCCTAACAAGGCTGCTGTGTCACCCACACCACTTGTCACCTCTCTGGCCTCTACTTCCTGCTGGTAAGGTGAAAAAAAATAAACATACACAAAGGGGACCTGAAGGTTTAAAGAAATAAGTTCACAGTTCACGGTCAAGGGCTCAACAAGTGCCTACCATAAGCCCACACTTGTGACTGCTGCTGTCAATCAAAAGGTCCCGTGGTCAACAACAGTGTCAGGCCAGGTGCCGGGCATTGTTCTGAAGACAGGCAATCAAGCAGGGGACAAGACGAATCCAATCCCCGCCCCTCGGTAAATTAGTAAATACAACATTTGGCAGCGATCAGTACCGTAAGACAACTGAAGCAGAGCGAGGCATGATGGGATGGGAGGGGGGCTCTCCGGGTGATCAGGGAGGTCTCCCTCAGGAGGTGACATGGAAGCTGACATCTAAGAGAGGTTATTCTGGGAGCTGCAGATCTCAGCTTGGTGGGTGAGGCACTGGTCATGCACACATGAGGGCCTGCGTTCTGACCCTCAGCACCCGTGTAAAAGCAGGAGAGAGGATCCAAACATCCCTAACAGCAGCCCTGGAGGAGGGAGGGGAAACAGGAGGACTCCTGCAGCTTACTGGCTAGCAGGTCTAGCCAGGAACTAAACTCCAGGTTCCGTGTTTTGTCACGTGTTTCGGAAAACAAGGTAAGGAAGCAGGTGAGAGAAACAGGCAGTGTCAACCTCTGATATCCACAAGTGCATGCGTGAGCAAGCACACCACACATATGCATTACATTACAGTGTGTGTGTGTGTGTGTGCACGCGCATGCACACACACTCACACACACAAATAGGGGCTTGAGAGATGACTCAGCAGCTAAGAGCAGTTACTGTGGGGACCTGGATTCAGTTCCCAACTCCTACAGCAGGTGACTCACAGTTACCTGACACTCCACCTCAGGTGGAGGTGCTCTCAGGCCTTCCTCTGGCCCCTCAGGGAGTCTGTGGTACACATAAATTCACATAGGCACATGCATATACACATAAATTTATGATACAAATTTAAAGTAAATAAAGAGAAGTATTCTAGGCAGAGCAACCGTAGGGTCAAAGGTCTTGAGGTGGAGAAGCATGAGGTGTAGTCTAGGGAAAGCAATGGCATCCCTGTGGGGACACGCTGCAGCTGTTTCCTGGAGCCTGTTTCATGACACCCTCTGCCTGTGCGTGTCCTCCCCAGCCTGGACATGGGCTCACACCAGCTCCACACAACCTGGATGCATGCTCACACCAGGTCCTCACAGCCTTAACACGTGCTTACACCAGCTCCACACAGCCCGGACACATGCTCACACCAGCTCCACACAGCCTGGACACATGCTCACACCAGCTCCACACAGCCCGGACACATGTTCACACCAGCTCCACACAGCCTGAACGCGTGCTCACACCAGCTCCACACAGCCTGAACGCGTGCTCACACCAGCTCCACCCAGCCTGAACGCATGCTTACACCAGCTCCACACAGCCCGGACACATGCTCACACCAGCTCCACACAGCCCGGACACATGCTCACACCAGCTCCACACAGCCTGAACACGTGCTCACACCAGTTCCACACAGCCCAGACACATGTTCACACCAGCTCCACACAGCCTGAACATGTGCTCACACCAGCTCCACACAGCCTGAACGCATGCTCACACCAGCTCCACACCTCCACATGCACTGGTTGCTTCTCTCACCCACAATCTACTCTTCCCCCTTTCGGGCCTTTTCACTGTGGTTTGTTACCTCCACGGTATCCTCTGAAGTCTTCTGTGATCCTCACCTGGTGCCTATTTGCCCATTGCATATTTGATAGTTCCTCCCTAACCCTCAACCTTTAGTCTGTATCCAGGACATTCAAGAATATGCCAGATGCCAAGTAAGGACTCGATGGGAAAGCAGGCCAAGTCCTTGACTAAATCCTGGGACCAAGGCAACTTATAAAAGTAGGTGTTCAATTTGGGTTACAGTTCCAGGCAGAGTCTATGATAGGGGTCAAAGGAACAGCTGAGAGCTCACATCTTGACCCACAACCACACAAGGCAGAGGGAGAACACTGGCAACTGCAGAAGTCTTTTGAAACCTAAAAGCTTCCTCCCACCCCACCCCCTAGTGACATGATCCCTCCAATAAGGCCACACCTCCTAATCCTTCCCAAACAGTTCCACCAATGGGAAACCAAATATTCAAATCTATGAGCCTATGGGGGCTATTCTCATTCAAACCACCATACCTGCACGCGTTGGTGGGGCTAGCCAGGCTCAGCCTCACCTCCAGGACCCTGTGCCGGCTGAGGCCTACAACCTTGGTAAATAACACGCTTGCCCACAGCACATCCAGGAAAGCAAAGGGCTCAACACAAACTGGGATCTTAGAGAGGAAGCGATCCAGCCCCAGGATGGCCCCACTGCCAACTGCATCTGAGAGAAGCAGACATTAGTTCTGAGCGTCTAGATATTGCAAGCATCCAAGGGAGCCTGGAACAGAAGAACATAAACGGAGAAGGGACATAAAAGCCAGAGGAGGGTTGCAACAGCAGAGATCAATGTGTTCGTTTCTGTTCTAATTTCTGTTTGCTTGCTTGCTTGCTTTATAAGACAAGTTCTGACTATGTAGTCCAGGCTGGACCCAAACTCAGAGTGGTCCTCCTGCCTCAGCCTCTCGAGGGCTAGGAGTACAGGCATGAGCTGCCACACCATGCTGAGATCTTCTTTACTGCTATACCAACTATGCACAGGACCCTATGTTTGATCCGAGTATGTAAAAAACAAGCAAGAAAACAAAAGAAACAGGGAGGCAGATCTTAAATATATATGTGACAATAAATGAATATGCTAGGTAGATACGTGGTAATGTTTATAGTGTTTCTCTGTGTTGGTATTTATTTATATCTACATCTTTTCATAATGGCAAAACATAATCAGGCATTAATTAAAGAGCCGGGTCATGGTGGCACACGCCTTTAATCCCAACAGTCTATAGGCAGAGACAGGCAGATGTACAGAGTAAGTTCCTTGACAGCCAGGGCTGCAAGGGAAACCCTGTCTCAAAAAATAAAATAAAATAAAATAAAATGAAAATAAAATACTTACCACCCCTATAATGGAATGGAAGCCACAGAAACAGAGGAGGACAGGGGGTGAGGGTAGCAAGCAGACCCAGGCACCCCTTCTCATGACTAAAGCCCAGGATTCCTTGCAATTCCTCAGTCAACACATGTTTATAGGACCCTGTCTGCAATAGAAATTCACCCCCCACCCCGATCCTGCCAAAGCCAGCAGGCAGTCATAGCCTTGTGAGGGAGAACACAGGCTATAGGGGGACTGTGGGCACCCAGGAACTCAAGTCTAGGAAAGGACCTGACCCAAACACACCAAATGCTCTTTCTCCCTCTCTCCCTCCCTTGCTTCCCCTCTTATACACACACACTAACACATACACACTCACACACATACACACACATGTATGCGTATGTATGGGAACTAGAGCTACCTAGTCTGTCACCAGCAAAGAAGTAATGCCCCAGTCATACTGTGAGCGCTGGGCAGCCATGGAGGAAGAGTGAAATGACCCTGTAGACCACATAGACTGACAGCAGAGAAGTGATTGCGTAGACCGATGGCATGAAGTGACTGTGTAGACTGATGGCATGAAGTGACTGTGTAGACTGATGACATGAAGTGACCGTGTAGACTGATGGCATGAAGTGACTGTGTAGACTGATGGCATGAAGTGACTGTGTAGACTGATGGCATGAAGTGACCGTGTAGACTGATGGCATGAAGTGACCGTGTAGACTGATGGCATGAAGTGACCGTGTAGACTGATGGCATGAAGTGACCGTGTAGACTGTTGGCAGGAATGTCCAGAACACAGTACAAGAAGGTGCATGAAGCTGCATAAACACAAATCCCCGAGTCTTGGTTTTATTTAAAATACCATTCACAGCAGAAAACAATCCCAGCACTCAGGAGGCTGAGGCAGGAGGATCATGTATTTGAGGTCAGCCTGGGCCTGGGCAAGTTCAAAGCACGTTCTGCTTTCATAATGAAACTCAACTCTAGATAGATAGATAGATAGATAGATAGATAGATAGATAGATAGATAGATAGACAGACAGACAAATAAATAAAGCCAAGGGTCAGTGAAATGGCTCAGTGGGTGGAAGAACTTGCCACACAGGCCTGACTACCTGAGTTCAATGCCCGGATCCTGTGGTAGAAAAAGAACCAATTCCTAAAAGTTGTCTTCTGACTCCCTGAAGTGGCATGCATGATCATGCACACACTCCCACACACACACATACACATGCATGTGCGCGTGCACATATAAGCCAAGGCAAACCCATGTGTGCTCCGATAATCAGTGAATTGCAGCTGGAGCAGATGCTCAGTCAGTTGAGTGCTTGCACACAGCTCACAAAGCCCTGGGCTCCATCTCCAACCATTATAAAACCGGGTGTGGTGGACCATGCCTGTCAGCCCAGCACTCAGAGGCAGAGACAGGAGCATTAGAAGTTCACAGGGATCCTTGGCTGGGCAGCAAGTTCAAAATCACTGCAGGGTATGTGAGGGACCCTATCTCAAGAAGAGGAGGGGGAGAGGAGAAGATGGAGACCAGCTAGGGAGAGAACTGGGTACTCAACAGCGACAGTCATGGGGCCTCCTGGAAGCTGGCCATGTTCCAACCCAGATCGAACTGATGGCCCTGTCGTGGCTCAGCCTATAATTAATCATTATATTGAATACTTAACTATGTGGCGTCAAATATTTCTGAAGGCTTGGGATGGCAAGGAAGATCAACACAGCTTTTCCCTTCTACAGAACGTGTACTCCCAGCTCCCAGTCACATTTCCAGCCAGTGTCGCTGCTGTCCACTCTGCCCTTACTGTCTTTTCCTGGTTTGGTTCAGTTTCAGAAAAGCCAGCGAACGCTCTCTGGTCACGGGACCTTGACACTTGCTAGGGCGCACAGGATCTCATCTTCTGTTCCCTCTCTACCTGCCAAAGAACGTCTCTCGCCCAAAGCCAGAGCTGTCCAAGCTAAACAAATACACAAGCACCCTAACAGTGGAGTAGGTGTCCGAATGCCTGACTAGCATGCAATGTCACCCCAGAAGCAGGGACTTTAGTCATGAGCCCCAGAGCTCTGTTCTCTCTCGGTTCTTCCTGTGTCCCGCTAGCTTTCTGATGTTCAGCAGTTCGTAGCAAGAACAGAGCACAGGCTGTGAGGAAGGAGATTCTTATTTACTGAGCAGCAAGTTCAGCGGGCCCTCTGAAGCTGCCGTCTTGTTCAAACGTCACAGCCGCACTTGTGAGGCTGCTGAAAGAAAAGGGAGTCTTTTAACTTCAGATGTCTTCCTAGGACGACACCGACACCACCGCTGCCGCGGCCACCACCCAACAAGGTCACACAGATCAACGCTGCGGCTGCTACAAGAAGAGGAAGAGGCGGCTCGCACAGCTGCTCAGAGCCTTGAAAGTGCTCAGCTGCCTGCAAGAGCCTGCAGCTTGTGAGCTACCATGGCCGCTGATGCATCCAGCAAGCCCGGATGGTGGGGTCCGTTTATTTGTTTAACTGAGTCAACGCGTTAAGGGTGAGGGTGAGACTTCACATGAACAGCCTGCAATCCCTACCACAGGCCTGCGGAGCCTGAGCCTGCAGTGGGAGGCGCGATCCATCCTCTCTCTAGCAGGCATGCCAAGGCTCAGCAAGTCCCACCTTGACGTTTGGATTTCAAGTTATTTGTCCCCTAGCTGCAATCTACTTCTTTCCGTGGGCCTCATCAATGCCAAGTCTTGCTCTGAGGCCTGAAAACAACTTTGTACCTATAGAAAGAGGCCAAGATCCTAAAGCACAGATGATGACTGTGCTTGATGAACTGGGCTTGAATTCACCAGGGCACTTCCAACTCACACACACACACACAAACACACACACATACACACACAACAAGGTAAGTGTATGCAACAAATCCAGAAGACAGGAAGAGGTGCCTTAGCACAGCCGGGGGGCCGGGGAGGGGTGCGGGGGTTGGGGGGGGACAGATCCAGACATGCCCAGTGGACAATTGTCTCATCAGGCAGGAGAACAGAGAGACTCAAATGGGAGGTGGACAGTAGTCTCTGGAAAACCGCAGTGGCCCTGAATTGTCTCTGACTGCCTCAAGGGTCGTCTTAGAAAACCACTGGTTTTCTAAGGCCCTGGTCACTGGGTGACTTCAGGAAGCACTTCAGGAAGCCTTTCGAGACTCAATTCCATCTGTAAAATGAGTAGACTCATCAAGAAGTATTGGGATTTTTCAAGGACCAAGGATCTGATTAATCAGTAATTCCACCTATCTTGACGTCTGGTACTGACTGAACAGGACACAGAGTGTCTCCCGACCCCTGCCCTATGACCCCTCGGTGGACAGATGAACATTCTTCCAACCACTCCTTACTTACGTGGTAAAGCAGACATTAGAAACTCCTAAAAGGTAGGTGCTGTTATGATTCCCACCACACCCATGAGGAAACTGAGGCGCGCAAGACCTCAAACACAGGTAAGCAAAGCCGGGAACAGACTTGCTCTCTTTTTCACTGTGGAGTTGCGGGTTACCATGTATGAGCTCAGGAGGCAGGGGTTCTACCGCTGAGCTCCACCACCACCGCAGAACCTAGCTTGAAAAGTGAGTGAGGCTTCTCCAAGGCAACCCTGGGGCTGTAGATCAGTTGTGAGTGTGCTCAGCTAGCGGGCACATGCTAAGGCCTTGGGTTCAGTTCCCGGCCCTGCATATACCAGGTGTAGTCACACACACACCTGTAATCCAAGCAGACAGGAAGAGCAGAGGTTCAAGGCTACATGGTGAGTTTAAAATCAACAACAACAACAACGTTATAAACCTTATCTCAGAGCACCTGAGAGAGGGGTTCAAACGCTGCAATCTGGCTGATGCCTTTTGAAGCAAGGATGGTGGGTCTCCTCCTTTGGCCCATGACTTCTTTTCCATGTTCAAAGCCAACATCTTTACATTTCATTTCCTTATCCAGGACCATCTCTCCCCAGCTCAGCACCTCCCCCTTAATCCCAACTGCATTGGCCTCGGAAGTCAGTGTTCGCCAAGGAAAGTGAGGTCAAGAGAAAGGACACAGAGGGTAAAGGTGGTAATAATCGGGATGCCCGAGAGCTGGGGGCTGTACCTCAGCTGCGGCATTACTCTTTCATTCTAGGACCTACTGTGTGTAGGAGTCCAGGCCTGCAGTGCGCCATAACTCACAGTGAGGCATGTAAGAGACATACAAGAGGGTCCTGACCCAGCCAAACGCAGTCACAGCAGAGACTTGTGAGGCAGACCTGGAGCGTTCCACCAGGCCCGGGACTGCTTCTTCTGCAGAAGCAGAGGGGCTTTCAAAAGCTTCACACCCCAGGAGACAGAAATAACAGCTCTTTCTAGTTTGCTTTTTTTTAAATCTCTGTATCATATGTGCTTATATGTCTAAGTATATGTGTATATGCAAGTGCTGACACATAAGTGTGGGGCAGCCAAAGCCTCACTTTCACGGTCTTTTCTGCCACCCCCCACCTTAGTGTCTGAGACAGACTCTCTTATTGAACCTGGGGCTTACTCATTCAGATAGCCTGGCTCGCAGCACACCCCCAGAATCCTTCTGTCTCTAGCCCCTTGGTACTGGGTTTACTGAGACACTGTGGCTGGCTGGCTTTTTTCTATTTGGGTGTTGGGATCTGAGCTCAGGTCCTCAGGCTCGTATAACAAACACTTCGCCCACTGAGCCATCCCCCAGCCCTTCCCCTCATTCTTTTGCATATATGTGTATGGTATGTGTGTGTGTGTGTGTGTGTGTGTGTACTCTCAAGCTCGCAAGATGTTAGTCATCTTCCTCAGTCACGCAACAGCTTCACTGAGGCAGGATCTCTCGGTTGAATAGAGAGCTTGCAAGAACGGCCAGTCTAGCCAGTAGCTCACTGAGGACGCCTCCTTGCCTCAGAACATGGGAATTACAGGCTGGCCTCCACACTCATCTGCTCAGCCCTCGTGTAAAAGCTAGGGGTGCAAATCCTGGTCCTGAAACTTTCAGGGCAAGCGCGTTGCTTACTTAGCCATCTCCCCAGCCCCAACCCTTCTTAAAACTAGGTCTTGCCGGGAGGTGGTGGCGCATGCCTGTGATCCCAGCACTCTGGGAGGCAGAGGCAGGCGGATTTCTGAGCTCGAGGCCAGCCTGGTCTACAGAGTGAGTTCCAGGACAGCCAGGGCTACACAGAGAAACCCTGTCTCGGGGAAAAAAAAAAACCAAAAAACCAAACCAAAACAAAAAAACAAAAAAAACAAAAACAAACAAACAAAAAACAACCTAGGTCTTATTCTGTAACCCAGGCTAACCTGGGGCCCAGACTGGCCTCAAAGTCCCTGGGAGCTGGGATTATACTTGCCACTGCACACAAAGGGGAAAAAAATGAGACATTACTCCAAGAGCACCCTCTCCTCACCCCTACCCTCAACTCACCCTGACCCTGACCCTGGGTAACAGACAGAACAATGCAGAACCTGGCCAGTGCGGAGTCTGCCACCAGCTCAAAACAAAAAACTAAAACAAAACAGTTCTGTAGCAGGTGCTAGCTTAACCACGAGACTCTGCTACATAGCCATACTAGCCTGTCTACACGGCCACCTTCAAAACACTAGACACCTGGCCTCAAAGAATAGACTACTCAAGTCTGGGGTGGGGGAGGGGGTGAAACACCAAGACCAGCAATCGATCTACCTAGCAAGCACTGAACTTGCTCAGGACCCTGGCTCTGCCTCTCCACACTCCCACAAAGTCCCACATACCCTATGGCTTAAAGCACCAGGACTTAATCATTCTCCTGTTTCCAAGTGAGAGCCTGTCTTGTTGGGCTGAAATCAGGGATACTCAGAGCCTGGCTACTCCCTGAGGCTCAGGAGACTCATGGTCTGGTCCTTCTTTTCTTTGTACCTGTAAGACAAGCACTGCGGGGCTGGAGAGACGGCTCAATGGTTAAGAACACTGACTGCTCTTCTAGAGGTTCTGAGTTTGATTCCCAACAACCACAGGGTGGCTCACAGCCATCTGCACTGGGATACATTGTCCTCTTCTGGTGTGCCTGAAGATAGCAACAGTGTATTTATAAGCATAAAATAAACAAATAAATCTTTTTTTTTAAAAAAATGACAAGCACTGTGCTGAGCGACAACCCTGGCACTGTCCAGATTCCTTAACACACAGTCCTTTCTGTACCCACTCCACACTCTGCTCCTGTCCCCGTGCCAGGGCCCTCTGCTCACCTGATCTGCTTGTCACCAGGCCTCCTGAGCACACCGGATCCACCTGCATAGCTCAGGACCCTCTTCGAGCTCAGCCTGCCTTGTTTGTCTGTACGCACAGTCTACCATGCCAAGGAGCATCCCAGGTTCACGGGTTTTTGGGATTTGCGGAAGGAGGTCACTATTCATTTCTACAACCTCCCCTCCCAGGCCAGTGGCCTGCAAGGGGAGTGGGAAGCCTTTGTCCCATTCCCTCCCTGACAGGCACAATGATGAAGCTACCAGAAACCAAGGACAAGTCTGGGACACCAAGATGAGAGGAGAAAAGAAAACGGAAGAGAGACAGGGATGCTAGACGCAACGTATCCGCCATGGGTCAAGGACAGCGCCGGGAGGTCTGCTGTCATCTTCCTCATCATTGTGGCTCAGAGAAGTTATGGAGCCTGACCCGAGGCACACAGCTTGCAAATGGTAGATTGGGGATTTGAACCTGAGCCTCTCTGACTTTCATTTTGTGATGCCCTGAAACCAAACGTTTGGATCTTTTTTCAAATCCCTTGGGGATTCTTTTGTTCCAAAAACTTGTTTGCAGTAAAAAAAAAAAAAAAAAAGAAACAAAGAAACAAAGAAACAAAGAAACAAAGAAAGAAACAAAGAAAGAAAAGAAAAAAAGAAAAAAGAAAAAAGAAAAAAAAAACTTTTCTTCTGGGTAGGAGGTTATGCAAAGCATCTGCCACTGCCCCCACTGGCTTGGTGACTTAGAAGATGATCTATTTTGGGGCTTTGTGCGCCACTGACCCAAAGCTCCCCACCCTCCACTGCGCCTTTTTTCTACACAGCCACTTCCTGGGGTTCAAATGAAAGGCTGGAGGGCCAACCCTGCAAAGGCAAAGCCTCACCAAGCCCATCAGAAAATCAGGACCCGTCTCAAAACAAACACCAGCCATCCCGGAATAGGCAGAGGCTGCCCAGGAACCTGTGACCCAGAGGAAGCCACAGAGCCATCGCCAAAGGCTGCACACCTCCAGGTGGACAGCGCCAACATGATCTCATCCACACTGCCCTCCAACATCCTCCTGTTGGGTTTTAGGGCAGAAGAAGAGAGGGAGGTTTAGAGTGAGAGATGCTAACGGATCTCTCGGGCAAGAGGTTTCTGGTTGTCTACAACAGACAATAAGGAGGCCTCTAGGAGAGAATTTCTGCCCCGTGGGGCAAAGCAGGGTGCCTACTTTTAAAGGTCTCTGAGTGAAGGGGAGGTCTTGCATCACCAGGAAGCGGGCTTAGTTAATATGTGCTACGTGATCAAAGTAGAAGAATGAGGCTATGTGGCAGGGTAGAGGAGCGGGGCTCTGATAATGTGTGGGCCACACAATATGCCATTAGTCAGGCTGCCTCAATCCCCTGACAAGCAAGGAGCTGAGCTGAGCACGTCGTTGCCCTGCTTGCAGCCCTTCCTGGTTACCTGAAGAGCCTGGTTTCTCTTAGGCCTCCACTACAATTTGGAGTGCTTTAATACAGAGCAATAGATAACAACCATTATGCTGCTATCCCCAGCGGCCACGCAGTTAGTATGTGTGCCAGGCGTGGGCCGTGCACAATCTGGTCCCTCAGATCTTAACTCACTTCGTCCCCACAGCAATCTGATAAGGCGGGTTCACACTGTCCCCTGTTTTATAGGCGGGAAAGCTCACACATGAGCATGTCTTCAGACCCGGGAGTGCTCCCCTGCAATGGGGAGTGCTCCTTTGGCTTCCATTAGCTAGTCTATAGCGGAGAACTCAAGAATGAGTAGTGGAGGGCGATTCTTAACAACTTTGGGCCTCTGCATGGACTTACACACACATGTACACATGCCTACACACGTGTGGACTCACGCATACTCACACACGACACACATACATATGAAAATGGGAAGGATCAGGGCAGTGGTGGTGCATGCCTTTAATCCCAGCACTTGGGAGGCAGAGGCGGGTGGATTTCTGAGTTTGAGGCCAGCCTGGTCTACAGAGTGAGTTCCAGGACAACCAGGGCTATACAGAGAAACCCTCTCTTGACAAAAAAAAGGAAAAAGAAAAAAAAAGAAAGGAAGGAAGGGAAGGAGGGAAAGAAGGGAGAGAGAGAGGGGGGGAAAGGAAAGAAAAGGAAAGGAAAAGAAAAGAAAATGGGAAGAAAAAAAGAATTAAGTGTTCCACAAGCAAAAACCACTTCAGCACTAACTCCCATGATCCTCCTCTCCTTCTCATTGCTCCCCTGAGCCAGAGAGATGGTTTGGGCAGCCCAGAGTTTCCTTGGAAACTCAAGACAAGGGGCATCCTCACACAACCTATTCTAACATTTCCCCTGCCCACAGCGCCAGCCAATCCTCCCACATCTAAAGAAGGGTGTTCCCGACTAGTTGGCTCTGGCCTGGCTCTCCTCCAGGCCACAGAAACTTCTAGAAACTTAGCCCTTGCAGAAAACACACAGAGCTCCACTTCGCTTCGGCAGATAGGTGTCCCTGAGGCCAGGGGAGCCTCCACAGGCTCAGTGTGTATCATGTGCCTGGAATGTGCTCGTCAAATGAAGCTTTAGGACAGCAAAAGCAACAAATAGCCCTTCCAAGAGCTGACTGAAGGAGGGAAACATCTACCCATACAGATGTGTAATTATAGGATGACCAAATCCCAAAGCAAAGGAAAGAGACAAACAGCAGAAGGAGCAGGCAGGAGACTGAAAAGAAAGAGCATCTGAGCCTTGGGCTTCCTCGGGCAGAAAGGGCCTCCCTCATGAGAAGCCCTGAGACTCAGAGAGCTGTGGAAAGAGCGGCGCACAGAAACCCCTCCGGTCCCCACAACAGCCCTGAGAAGCAGGTGTTGCAACCCCCAAAGAGCGGGCCAGGCATACCAGCCGCAGAGAGGAAGTGCTGGAGGTCCCACGAGAGGAAGGACCAGAGAGGAGATGACAACCAGGTCCCTCTTTCTCCCTCCCTCCCAACATGGGACTTCAATTTCCTCTCAGATTCTAGGCCCCATGTGGGCCCCATGTCTGCCAAGAACACAGGGTCACAAGACCAATTGTCCAACAAGGCTTACCTTCCCAAGCCTGACACAGGGTGTGTTCTCAATAGACATGTGAAAACCATATGGTTCAGTTGGTAGAGGGCTGAACTAGTGAAGAGGCAGGAGAATAGGATCCTTAGCTGCATAACGCTTTCAAAAGATCCCCTGCCAGGGATAACACGATCCTGTCTCAAAACAAGCAGGCTGAGGAGATGGCTCAATGGGTGAGAAGACCTAAGTTTGGATCCCCAGAGTAGATATAAGAAGCCAGGCCTGGCCACACCTATAACCTTAGGACTAGAAGGCAGACAGGAACAGAAAGACCACTGCAACCCAGAGGCCAGCAGTTTAACCACCAAACTACAAGCTTCTGGTTCAGTGAGACTGAGGCAGACAACAACAGTGAAGACGGATCACACGGAAGGGCGTCAGGTGTCCTCTTGCCTGCCACAGGCATGCACACCCATTCACACGAACATGCACATCACATATAAAACAAAAATTAAGTTGGGCGGTGGTTGATGCCTGTAATCCCAGCACTCTGGGAGGCAGAGGCAGGCAGATTTCTGAGTTCAAGGCCACCCTGGTCTACAGAGTGAGTTCCAGGACAGCCAGGGCTACACAGAGAAACCCTGTCTCAAAAAAACCAAATCCAAAAAACACTCCCCCCAAAACAAATCAACAACAACAACAAAAATTAATTAAAAGAAAGCATTTTGTGTTTGCTTCAAAGAGGGAGAGAAAGAACATAAAGTTGGGTGGGTAGGAGGTAAGGAGGATCTAGAAAGAATAGGGGAGGGGGGAATAGCTCAAACTATATTATATGAAAACTTTAAAAAAAAAAAAAAGTAACGAGAAAACTATGCATGAAACAGAAGATTCATGGTGTCACCTCTGATGCTCATATACGACACCGGTGTCTTGAAGGACAGGTGAGACCTGGAAATTTCTCTTAGCTTGTTTTCTGAGGCTATCACAGCAACAAGAAAGCCCTGAAGTGGATCCAAGACCACTTCAAAGCCCCCATGAGATACTGCGGGTAGACAGCACCTCCCAGGTCAGCAGTGGACAAGGAGGCCACCATAAGCCACTGAAACACAAGGAGATGGCTGCCACCTCCTTACCGACGCCACCAAATCTCCTCAGCATTAAGACCCACTTTCTCCATGAAGAGGACAAGACAAAAGTGAAACTGTCACTCAGAGCCCAGGCCTCAAGAAACCTTGTCCCCACCAGACACACTCTCCCATCATGACGGTGTTTAGTGCTATCGTCTAGTCAACCCCAAAACACCAAAGTCAAGGCCTGGTGAGCCGCTCCCGCCAACACAGTCTCTGCCATGAGAACCAGCCCTGTGGTTGGTTTGACTGAGAAGACATGGCAGCCCTGTCTACCTCATGAGAGGACATGGCAGAATGACCCACAGCTTCTACTGTCACATATCCTCCACCCCAGCCTTCAGCACACTGTGTCTGGGTGAGAGCCTCCGGCCAACACCAGTTGACACACAGACACGCTTGCCCATTGATGGGCCTGTTCTTTGATGGGTTTTGCTATGTTGCCCAAGAAAATTGATACCATCCCTAATTTGTTCTTAGACCCAAGAACACATTCTCCTCCAGGGTGACCAACATGAACACTGGCCTTGCCCTGCACCCCAGAGAAGCAAAATTGTCCTCTAAGGAAAGTCCTGACAATGGAAATACTCAGATGGAGTGCTGAGCCCAAGGGTTCACACACCAGGTCTCTGGTTTTCCTACAGGCGTATGAGGTGGGTACCACTGCGCCACCGCTTTGCTGATGCCTTCCTGAGAAAGGTACAAAGCTTCCCAGGGTCCCCCTAAAGCAGCAGCAATCACCTTCATTTTCACTAGGACACACCCACAATGTCTGCTTGCTTGTCCCCAAAGACGGAAGAATTAGGTGCACTACACACACCATGTGTTCTTCTGTCAACTCAACAGTTCCTAGCTCCTTGGTGGTGAAGCGATGGTTAGTCAATGGACTAGAATGGATAAAGAAGGGAAGAAGAGATGACAAAGGGAGGCATTATGCTGAGAGACCAGTTAAACAGTAAAACTGGGGCGGGTAAGGTGGCTCAGCAGGTAAAAGATACTTCAGTCAAGCCCGATCTGAGTTAGATCTCTAGAACCCACTGCTGGAAGCTAAGAATTGATCCCTTCCAGTCATCCTCTGACCTCCAAACACACACTAAGGCATGCTTGCATCAACATATGTCACACACACACACACACACACAAATAGGTGTGATAATGCATGCCTATAATCCCAGCACTTAGAAGAATACTGAGTTGTAAGCCATCATGGGTTACAAAATTAAACCCCTAAAAAAAAAATAAAAAATAAATAAAAAATAAAAATGGGGCTGATGAGGTGACTCAGAGGTTAAGAGCACTGACTGTTCTTCTGAAGGTCCTGAGTTCAAATCCCAGCAACCACATGGTGACTCACAACCATCCATAATGAGATCTGACGCCCTCTTCTGGTGTGTCTGAAGACAGCTACAGTGTACTTACATACAATAAATAAATCTTTAAAAAAAAAAAAAAATTAAACCCCTGACTCAAAAAAACAAAAACAAAACCCAAACAAAATCAGTGGATTTTGAGGAATTAGTCAGCCAAAACGATAATGTAAAATGTTAATGGGACAGGAGGGGATGGCTCGGTGGTTAAGGTCTCTTGCTACTCTTGCAGAGGATCAGGGCTTGCCCATTGATGGTCCCAGCATGTAAATGGTAGATCCCAACTATCTATAACTCCAGTTCCAGGAGATCGACTGACCTCTGTGGGCACCAGGCATGCCCACAAAATGGTGCACAGACATACATGCAGACGAAACAATCATATGTGTACAATAAATAAATATTTTTTTAAAAAAGGGCTAGTGAGTTGACTCAGTGGTTAGTAGTGCCTGTTGCTCTTGCAGAGTCCCTGGTTCAATTCCCAACACCTACATAATGGCTCATAACCATCCGTAACTACAGTCTCGGGGTATCTGATGCCCTCTTCTGCTCTCAGCAGGCACCAGGCATATACACAGTGCACATACATACACACACAAGGAAAACACTCATACCTATAGAATAAAACTTTTTTTTTTTTTGGATTTGGTTTTTTCGAGACAGGGTTTCTCTATATAGCCCTGGCTGTCCTGGAGCTCACTCTGGAGACCAGGCTGGCCTCAAACTCAGAAATCTGCCTGCCTCTGCCTCAAAAGGTTGTGTGTGCCAGTTACCTTGTTTGTTTGGTTTTTTGTTTTTTTTTGTTTTTTTTTTTTTGGTCTTTTTGTTATTTTGTCTTTTTTTTTAACAGAGCTGAGGACCGAACCCAGGGACTCTACCACTGAGCTAAATCCCCAACCCCGAATAAAACTTTTTAATTGAATGCTTCATTAATTATAATACATATGTTAAAATAACACTTTAGTTATACTGCATTAATATAACATATTTAGTTTCAGCTACTACTTCTAATTTTTTTTTTGATGTGTTAGCTAGCAGGTTTTAAACTGCACACATGACCTACACTGGGTCATGCACACATGACCTACACGGCTGCATGCGGCTTCACTTTTAATTGGGTTGCCCGTCCTTGGTTGAGTTTTGAAACTCCTTGTTTTGGATACAAGTCCTTTGTTGGCTGTGTTTTGTCAACATTCCTTCCCAGCCGGGAGCTTTTGTCTTTTCCTATCCCTTCATCTAAAGGTTTGGGCAACACAAGGTGACAAGGGACAACTGTCCATGTAGTTCCCTAGAGAGCCTGGTGACTTTGTTGGGTCCTTCAAGATCATTTTGTGGATTAGTGAAATGGTAAGAGAGTCACAGGCTGGGGGTGATACCCACACGGGACACGAGAATATCCACATACCACATGGTTACAGGTGCCCAGGTTACAGGTGCCCAAAGGGAGGCTGACACGTGACAACTGCTCCCTCAACTCCTTCAAGAGCACCCACGTCCCACCCTTTCCACGCTCTTCTCGGGTACACTGACAGAAGAAGGGCAGACAGAAGAACCTGGGGCGTGTAGCATTTAGGAAATAGGTAGACAGACATCTTTGGTCATACAGATATGAGGTATATATGGTCACTAAACACCCTTTCCACACTCTCGGGGACGCTGATCAAATGCCAGACAGAGGAACTTAGGGGTGCAGGGCATTTAGGAAATAGGTAGACATCTTTGGTCATACAGATATAAACACAGATACCCCGGGCTGAATCACCAGACCTGGCATGAGGAGTGTCTATGCCATAGACACACACATACACACACACACACACCCTCCTGTGACATCTGAAGTTGAACCTGTATTGAGCAAACAAAGGCAGGTTGGCATTTGCAAACACTGTGCCATGCCATTGTTTGGTAGAGCAGTTGCCTACCAAAAGGTGTGCATGCATGTACATAGACGGGGACACACACACACACATACACGCACGCATGCGCGCACGCACGCACTCACTCACATATGCGCACACACATGGGGGGGGGGTTCTTTTGTCCCCTAAAAGATCACATTAGGTAAGGGCTTCTTATAGCTCAGAAGCAGAGCCCTTGCCCAACATATATAAAGTTCTGAGCTTAATTCCTAGCACCAAACAAAAGAAACAAGAGAGGTAGGGAGTTACTCTAGACTCCAGCAAGGACTCACTACTTCTCCCTCTCTATCTCTTATCTGCCCCGCCCACCATGTTTAGAGGTCAGAAGATAACCTCGGGCATCCATCCTGGCCTTCCATTTCTGAAAGTCTCTTGTTCATGCAAAGCTAGCATGCCTGTGAGCTTCTAGTCGTCACCTCCCTTCTCAGCCCCCAAAACACTGCGATTACAGGCTACTGTGCCCAGCAGGTTCTGGGGATTTGAACTTGGGTCCTCACGCTTGTGCGGCAAACACTATACCCATGGAGGCATCTCTCCAGCCCAGAACTCATGCTCCATCGTTCCATGTTCATGTCCATGTGCTTGGTGCTACGCTTCCAGAATATTCTCATCAACTCCGTTGTGAGCGCCACATCTGTGTAAGATGGCCGCCCTGGGGCCCAAGGTTAAAATAATAAAAACATAATTCCCCTGCTGTAAGCAGTGGTTTAGCTATAAAGACTGTTGATTTTAAAAAGTGTACAATAGCTGGGCATTTAATCCCAGCACTCAGGAGACAGAGATAGAGGCGGGAGGATCTCTGTGAGTTTGAGGCCAGTCTGATCTACAAAGTGAGTCCAGGACAACCTGGCTCTGTTATACAGAGAAACCCTGTCTCAAAAAAACAAAACAAAAAAAGTCATATAATAAATTATTTGGGGCAGCAGGGACTAAGGCCTGAACCCATGACTTACTACATGCTAAGAAAACCCTCTACCACTGAGCTATATTCCCAGTCCATTTTAAAATGTATCTGTGTGAGGGTAGGTCATTTATGTCTAGTAGGGGTGGGCCTGGGAAGTAGGAGGTGCTTGCCCTTGCAGATGCGTGCGAAGACCAGATACCCAGACACTGACCCTAGGATGTGTTCCTCAGTAGCTCTTGTTTATTTATTTATGTATGTATGTATTTATTTATTTATTTTAGAGTCAAGGTCTCTCAATGAACCTGCCGAGCCCTTACAATTTTTAAGATAGGATCTTACTAAGTTGTCCAGGCTGGACTTGAACTCACTCTATAGTCCAGACAAGCCAGACCCTTGTGAGCCTCTGGCCTCAGGCTTCTGCATAGCAGGGGCAATGAAGGCCAGGCCTCATGGCCAAGCCTGGCTACTAAAACAACGCAAATCAGAACCACAGCAGGACACAGCATCCCTCCTCCTAGGACAGCCATCATCAAACATAACGTAGTAGCGAGTGCTGGCAAGAATGTAGCAAAGTCGGAACTATGACTAAGGAGAAGGCAAAGTGGGTGACTCTTCTGTAGCCCGGCATAAAGAAGGGCTTAAATGATCCACGCAGGTTAGGAATGGCGTAGCAATTCTACCCTGAGGTAGGAGGCCAAGAGAAACAAAGACAAATATTTACATTGAACTTGAACGCATGTGTTTGCATCAGCATTACTCATGGTGACCCAAGACAGGAAATGGCCTACGTGTCCATCAACTGTCGCATGGGCAGACAGCACAGGGTCCACAGTAGGGAATAGTACTCAGCCGAGAAAAGGAAGGAATGAGCACTGTGGTGGAGTCCAGCTTCAGAATCACAGGGCTAAATCAAAGCAGCCAGGGGCAAGAGCACACACTGCATGATTTCGTCATATGAAATGTCCACAGTGGGCAGACCTATTAGAGACACTAGGCACCAGCTGGGGAGGAGAAGTGATATCAGAGCTACGGGATTGATTCCAAGGGAGAAAGAACTCAAAATGTTCTAAAATTAACTGTGATCGTGTTTGCAGGACTCTGGCTGGACTCACTATCAGATGCTTCAGGCAGTGATAGCGCCAGAGGCAGGTGGATCCCTGAGTTCGAGGCCAGCCTGGTCTATAGAGCCATTCCAGGACTACACAGAGAAACCCTGTCTCAAAAAAAAAAAAGTGCGATTCACTACCTGGTGAGTGAATTTCATGGCTGGCAGGGGAATCAAATCTTGGTGAGGCTTTTTGTTTTAAGAAACAAAAATGAGAAAACAGAGAGAAAAATTAGTTGAGAGGGATGTGGTGGGGGAGGTCTGGAGGGAGTAAGAGGGGCATGGGAGTAGTTATGACCAAAAGGTGTTGTATGTATGTAAAAATAGGATCGAT
This sequence comes from Apodemus sylvaticus, assembly GCF_947179515.1. Taxonomy (NCBI): domain Eukaryota; kingdom Metazoa; phylum Chordata; class Mammalia; order Rodentia; family Muridae; genus Apodemus; species Apodemus sylvaticus. The sequence continues at coordinate 11,949,410 of NC_067492.1, forward strand.
AAAAATCTATAAATTTCTCTAGCAGCAATAAAGTAGTGCCAGCAAGATGATAGCTCGTCATACTGACTCACTGGCTGCTAACCCTGCACACCTGAGTTTGATCTCCAAGACCCACATGAAAATAAAAAAGAGAAAAATAAGTTTCTTAATTTGTTCTCTGATCTCCACATGCACAACTTAGTGCCTATACATACACATACACACACCCCTACACATACACACATGCACACACCTACCTATATGCACACACCTATACACACAGTCACACCTACATACACACACATACATGCACACACCTATACATACACCTACATACGCACCTACATATATACACACATCTACATACACACACATACCTACACACACCTACACACACCTATATACACACACCTACATACACGCGCACACATACACCTACATATATACATACACCTACATACACACACATATACCTACCTACACACCTACATACACACCTACATACACACCTACATACACACCTACATACATGCACACACCTATGTGTGTATATATACACACTAAGTAAGTGTAAAAAAAAATTCAGTGGTAGTTGAGGGACAGAGAATATGTTCCAGTCTGGCCTGGGGGATAGGGGGATGATGATCTAACAGTATACATTCATTAAGCTTCTTCTGAGAACCAGTGAGGCCAGAGCTACGAGGAACCACCCACTCCAGACAGCTCTTCTCAGCAACTCTGCACAGCCCTGTCCACAACCACATCATCATCAGAAAGTCTTTCAGAGCTGGGCAGTGGTGGCGCACACCTGTAATCCCAGCACTCTGGGAGGTAGAGGCAGTCGGATTTCTGAGTTTAAGGCCTACAGAGTGAGTTCCAGGACAGCCAGGGCTATACAGAGAAACCTTGTCTTGAAAAAACCAAATCCAAAAAACCAAATAAAAAAAAGTCTTTCAGGCCTAACTCTGTGTACAGACTATGTATGCATATTGTCTAAGTTTCAGTTTTGTTGCTGGGATAAAAGGCAACTCAGGGAGGGGGAGTTCCCATTCGCTCACAGATCCAGGCCACAGTCCCTCCGTGTGAGGACATCTTTGTGGTGGGAGCTGCAGACTGACAGTCACACTGTCATCTCACTCCATCAGGCCTTTCCTTTCAGTGCTGGGCCCCAGCCTGTGAAATACTGTGGTCCTCCTTCAGAGATGCCCTTTCCTTCCCAGACCAACCCTCATCGAGTTGCCCTTCCCAGGTAGTCCTAGAGTATGTCAAGTTAACATCTAAAACTCACCCCAGGAGCCAGCAATGGGGCTCAGCAGGTAAAGGTGACTGCCACTAAGCCTGACCACCTGAGTTTGATCCCAGAGCGGGGAGAAAACAAGTTCCCCAGTCACCCTCTGACCTCTTCACATGTGCCAGGGCATACTCACACACGTACACACACACAAACACACACGCAGAACAAATAAAGATGTAAGTTTAAAAAGATCATATAAAACATGGACATCACACATGTCCGTGTATGAACAGTTACACATGTGAATATATGCATGTTCAGGTTAAAGCTGTTGTGATCATAAAAAGAGAAAGTGGTATAAGAATACATTCTATGGGTGTGTGGGTGAAGGGATGTCTCCGCATGGGCCCACCAAGGCACCCCCTTCCCCCTGAGGGATCAGGATAGAATAGAGTTTATTTAGGGCATGGGGAGGGGAGTTAAGAGGGTAGTAGAGGCAGAGAAAGGCAGAGAGAAGGAGAGAGTAGAGAAGTAGAGGCCGCCATGACCACGTGGAGGGAGGGGGGGAAAGGGAAGGGGGAAGGAAAGAGCCCAAGAGGGCAAGAGAGATGCAGGAGAGAGAGAGGAGGGGCCAAGCATCCCCTTTTATAGTGGGCCACGCCTACCTGGCTGTTGCCAGGTTAACTGTGGGGCGGAGCTTAGACAGACAGAATCCTAACAAAAGCCAGAAGTCAGACTCGGGTGTTGTTCCTCAGGAGCTACCCATCTTGTTTCTCTCACCTGGAGCTTGCCTGGTGATGAAACTCTAAGGGGAGATGCGCCCCCCCACGCCCGGTGGGGAGCAGGGTGGAGTGGCTCTAAGGGGAGATGGCCGGTGGGGAGCAGTAGTGTTGCATACATACTTGCAAAGGAGGCTGGTCAGTAAGGAATCCATCTCTGTTCCCCTCCCCAGCGCTAGGATTCCAAACATCGTGCCAAACTACCCAACTGTTTTACTTAGATGCTAAGGTCTTCATGCCAGTCCCTAGCCAGGACTGCCCGACTTCCCTCAAACCAGATCTCTAACCCTAAGAAGACTAGAAAAGCATCTATTTCCCAGACCCGACATACGGATTGGAAGAAAGGCTGGGCCTCAAACACAGGAAAGGCTCCAAAGTCTCCCCATTCTCCATACTGCCTAGCAAGGCAGGCTCTGCAGCCCTCCAGCCAAAAGGAGTCTTTGCTCCAGTCCTGAGGTTTGGAGGCCTGGGCCAGAACAAACACCCTGCAAGCTAGAAGAAAGCATCGCCACACCGGACTGCAGCAAACACAGTGTCTGCTACTCAACTGCAGGCCTCTAAATGCTGAAGCCTGGGCCCTGGCGAGGGTGGATGGTGGGGCGGATGGTGGGGCGGGCGGGGGACTGAAGGTACAAACTAGGATCCTTAGGAAAACTGACCCACCACGCAGCTGTGTTTAGAAATCTATCCACTGAAAACCACAGAGAATTTGCCTAAGTTTGGCTATTAAAAGAAAAAAGAGCTCCCAGAAACAATATTTGATACAGGAAAACATGGGATCCCATAAGAACCCGAAAAGTCGACACTGGCTTAAGAAACAAACCTTAAAAAACGAGACTAATTTCAAACAACATGAGAGGAAGACTGATGCAAGGCAGATTTTCACTACCAAAAGAACTGAAAGGCCAGGTCTAGCACATAGATTTGTTGAGAGAATTATGTTTAAAGTATCAGGGAGGGCTGGAGAGACGGCTCATTTGTTAAGAGGACTATCTGGTCTTCCAAAGGTTCCGAGTTCAATTCCCAGCAACCACATGGTGGCTCACAACCATCTGTGATGGGATCTGACACCCTCTTCTGGTGTGTCTGAGGACAGCTATAATTGTGCTCATACACATAAAATAAATAAATCTTTTTTTAAAAAAAATTTTTTTAAAGTATCAGGGAGCTGGGAGAGGTCTCAACAAATAGAGCACTTGCTACGAAATTGTGGAGGACCTGAGTTCAGATAACCGTAAGACAGAGACAGACAGAGAGAGAGAGAGACAGGGACAGACAGGGGGAGGACTGGAGGGCCCCAGCAGCTCCCAGGCAGCCAGCCTAACTGAATCAGTCAGGTTCAGTGAGAGACTCTGCTTAAAGGAACACAGTAGAAAATAGTTAAGGAAAAAGTCCTCTGACTTCCACGTGTGCGCGTGCACGCACACACACAAACATAAAAGAAATTTAATACTAAATCTTCTAATATGTACATAAATAATCCTCAGACACAGAACAAAATGCAAATTAGGGACTGCATATTACCCAGGGTTTTGTCCTTTGTTTTTTTAGAAAGACAAAATATGTGTTTATTGTCAATTAAATTTTCATTTTGATGAGACAGGTAGCATTGGTTGACCTGGTACTATGTAGACTAGGCTGGCCTGATCCTATGTAGAGCAGGCTGGCCTTAGACTTGCAGTGATCTTCCTGCCTCTGCTTCCCAAGTGCTAGGATTACAGGTATGCAATGGTCACTAATGATTCGACATACGGGTTTTTAGAGAGGGAAGGAGGGTATATGCAAGACCTAGGCGTACTTTTATTTGACTTCATAAGACTAGGAAAGGCTCAAAGCCAGGAGTTCAACTTATCCACACTGGTCAAGAGAACACAGTAGTTTCCATTCTGGTGTACAGAGTAGGTGAAGACAACTCAAATCTCACATCTCTGAGCAGGACGGTTCTTTGTGAAGGCTCAGGAATTAGTTCCCGTGATTCCTCTAGTATTTAGAAACTGCCTGCATTCCTTGGTGTGTGGCCCCTTTCTTCAAAGCCAACAAAATACCATCCGCTTCTCCCTCTCAGACTTTGGCCTCCACAGTTCTAAGAACCCTTGTGACTACATCAGTCCTAGCTCCACCACCCAGGATCATTATGATATCTCAACATCCATCCCATAATCCCCTCTGCAAAGAGCCTTTCACCAGGTAGGGCAAGACAGTCAAAGGTTCCAGGGTTTAAAGCATGGACTTCTCCTGGGAGAGGGCTTTACAGATTTATTGCTGTGAACTCAATAGTATCTTATTCACCTTGGGTCAGTATCAAGCACTAGCTCATGGTGTGGGTTATATCTAACTCCCCTGATATCTCACTCCTCTAATCCTCCTGATATCATACAGGTGAGCCCCAAAACGTCCCATTTTACAGATGGGAACAACAAATCCATGGACAGAATCTCTCAAATCAAAGAGCCAAAACTTAAAGGCAGCCAATCAGGTCCTGACTCACTTTCCTTTTCTTCCTATACACCGATTAGCTCGAGGATCTCTAGGATGCTAGGCAAACGCTCAACCACTGACCTATAACCCAGCCATGCCTCCCTTTCATATTATTTATTTGTGTGAATACCATGGTTTACAAGTGGAGGTCAGAGGGCAGCCTGGGAAAACTGGTTCTCTCGTCCCACCATGTGGGTCCCAGGACAACCCATGTTGTCACATCTGACAACAGTCCCTTTATCCACTAAGCCATCATGCCAGCCCAAGCTGTGACAATGCAACTACACACTTTAATTTTTTTTTTTTTTATTTTGAGACAACCTTGCTACGGCTGCCCAGGTTGACATTCCATTTACTATGTCTTTTGTCTTTCTTGTTTTGTTTTACTTTGAGAGGAGGGGAAGAAGGGTCTTGGGTAGCTCAGGCTGCCCCAAGAACTCCCTGTGTAGCTGATCAGACCCTCCTCCTCCATCTCCCAAGTGCAAGGATTAAAGATACGAGAGAGAGCCCAGCTTTGAACTCACTCTGTAGTCCAGGCAGGCCTTGAACCTGTGATCCTCCTAAACAGCTGGGACACCAGGCCAGGGGGAAGAGAGCCTAATGCCCTGAGGCCTGGCTAAGCTCTGCTCTCCACACAGAGCATCTGCCACACTGCCTTCCATCTCATATTCAATATTTAAACTAATTCATAATTATGCAACGAAATAGCCACAAAATGGGAAAGGGCATATCTGGAGTATATTATAAACGATAGCATTTTGTAAAAGCAGACTGAGATCTTACATTTTGAAAGGAAACAAACAAGCCGAGCATGGTGGCACACGCCTTTAATCCCAGCACTTGGGAGGCAGAGGCAGGCAGATTTCTGAGTTCGAGGCCAGCCTGGTCTACAGAGTGAGTTCCAGGACAGCCAGGGCTACACAGAGAAACCCTGACTCAAAAAAAAAAAAAAAAAAAAAAAACAAAAAAAAGAAAGGAAACAAACAAACAAACAGGAGGGGGTTTGGTTTGGGCATTTGATTGCATTTCTCCCAGATGGAGAACTAAGTGAATGCTCCCGCCCAGTTGTAGTTTTAAAGGCATTTACCGATGAATTCTTGAAACGTCTCTACAGCAGGCTCCTTTGGGTTGGGGTGGGTTTGGTTTGGTTTGCTTAGGGATGATAAAGCCAAGCAGAGGGACTGCTCTGAGGTCTACTTCCACAGTAAACCCTCAGGACACCAGACCTGGTACTCCTTGTACCTCAGGGACACGAGCCTTCTCCACACAGTCAGTCTGGATAACTCTCCTGGAGTGAGGCTTGCAGCAGGCCAGTCTGCAGATGCTGCAGAAACCAGAGAGCTCTCATCTCCTGACCCAGCCTCCCCACCTACTCCTCCTGTCCCTCCTCCTTCTCCCCCTTCCTCCTCTCCCTCCTCCTCCTCTCCCTCCTCTTCCTTGCCCTCCTCCTCCTCTCTGGGAGGTGTAGTACCGACAAGCCCCTCCTCCTGCTAAGGCAATGTTGCTACTTTCTTTTCTACAGATTACTAAATTCCCATTTTCTTCTTTCTCAGCACAGAATCCTTCACCCCAGCACTTCACATACACACACAAAATGTCCGCCCACCCACGACCACCAACTCAACTTAGAAGTGCAAGCTGCAGCTCCCCAATTCCTCTTGCTGCTGCAAAGATATGCACTGAATTGACCCCACCTGAGCCACCCACAGCCTGTGCACACAGGAGGCAAGGAGCCAGGCTGCCCACCAGAACACAGCCTCACATCCTAGACCCTACTCTGGCAGGACCCTCGACTTGGCTACAGAGTAGCAGGAGGCGGACCCCACCAAAACATGCAAGCTACACCTGGGGCTGTTTCCATATCCCATGCACTGGTACCTGCTAGTGACCCAGTGTTCCAGCCACCCATCTGAGAGGCTGAGACACACCCTGTGAAGAACCTTCCATCTGCCTTATTACAAACATTCACAAAGTCAGTCCCATGACCCCCTGGGGACAAATATACTCTGCTGTCAATACCAATAAGAAAACTGAAGTCCCAGAAGCTGTGTGTGGTAGCACATGCCTGTAAGCCCAACATCAGTGGGGATAGAAACGGGAGATGCTCTACAGGTTTAGGGGCACCATGAACTGTAGAGAAGGACTCAAGGGAGGAAGAGAAGGAAAGAGGAAAGGAAGAATGGAGGGACAGAAGATGGGGACAGGGAGGAGGGAGGCCAAAACAGAGTCATTGTGTGGGCGTAGTCACTGTCTGTGTCTGAAATCCAGATACTGATATATTCACGGACCAACCTTGGGAATCAAGGGTACATGTGGCTCCTTTTCCTGATTGGTTTATTGTGTAGATAAATGGGTGGGGGTTGGACTCTCCCCTCTAAACAGACTGTCTCCTCCCTCCCATGCCCACATCGCCAAGTAATGTGTGGCCCTGAGGCCCAGCACTGCCCACCAGCAGGGCAGTTGGCACCAGGACATCATCTAGTTTCATTCACAGTGGCACAGGGCTCTGTTGTCTCGGGGGTGCAACCCCTGATCATACTCAATATAGATGGGTGGTGGGGACAAGATCTCTCCAAAAGGATTCACCAAAGGCTGCCATTTGGAGCTGGGAGGGGGAGGGGTGTGGATGGCTCTGTGATGATGTGCTTGCTGCATTAGCATGAGAACCCAAGCCCAATTCCCAGTAGCTGTACGCAGACGCCTGTGTCCTGAGGGCAGGCACTTGCAATCCCAGCACTGGGGAGGAAAAGTGAGAGAAGAACCCCAGACCTCCCTGTTGACCCCCAGGACCCACGTGGTAAGAGGAGAGGATCAGCTCCTGTAAGTTGTCCTCTGTCTTGTTCATACACGCCATAACTCGAATACACACAAATAAAGCAATTACTATAAAGAAAAATCATGTGAACTCTACAGTAGGGACCTGGGGACATAGCTCATTTGGTAGATTGCTTGTCTACTATATACAATAGATAGATAGATAGATAGATAGATAGATAGATAGATAGATAGATAGATAGCAATGTTGAGGTACACACCTCTCACCCTAGCTCTGACAGCTAAAAGCAGGGAGATCGTAAATTGAAATCATCCTCAACTATGTTCCAAGTTCCAGGCTAGCCTGGGTTGCATGAGACCCTTCTAAAACAATGAGACCTCTCTAAAACAAAGAGGGGCAAGATCCCTCAGTGGGTGAAGGTGTTTGCCGCCAAACCAGATAACCTGAGTTCTGTCTCCAGAACCCTCACGTAGGAGAGAGCCAACTCTCATAAGTGGTCCCCTGACCCTCACACAAATGCTATGAGCGTGCACACCAAAATGAATAAGTAAATAAAATTGGAACAAACAAACTCACACTAATTAGTAAGAAGTCAAATTAAAGCACACATCTGCAACTAAAAACTCCATTTGCTACAGTCTCCTCAGAAAGCCCCAGATCTGAGCCAACAGCCCAGTCCCTGTGAGGTGACAAGAGACAGCCACCAGGACCAGAATTTCATCCGAAGGCTGCAAACAGATTTTTTTTTCTTCCCTTTACCTTTAGACACAGAGCTCCTTGCTGCTGTGATTTGCAAAAAATAAATAAATCATTAGGCATTTGGCTACCAGGCTCCCAGCCTCCCCAGGCCCCACAGCCAGTGAGCCCTTCAGAAGCCAGACAGCTCGCTAACTTTAGGACCAGATGACCCCTGCTGCTGTTTCAATATCAGGGCCAAGTTGACCAACTGAGGTTGGTTTCACAAGAACTTCCCTGGATCAACTTCCCCCACCTGCTCTCAACCTCACCCCACCCACACCCACACAAAGTGGAACCAAATGGGGCTGGAGGAATTGCTCAGTGGTTAAGAGCACTGTCTGCTCTTCCAGAGGACCTGAGTTCAATGCCCCCCAACCACATGGTGGCTCACAACCATCTGTAATGAGATCCGATGCCCTCTTCAGGTGTGTCTGAAGACAGCTAAAGTGTACTCATATACATAAAATAAATAAATACATCTTTAAAAAAAAAAAGGAATAGACCAAATCAACATTCATCCTGACAGATGAGGTGTAAATAAAGTCGGATGAATGAAGAGGTGCTGCTCTGGTGGGCAGGGCAGACAGCCCTCACTCCCCTGCCCGGCAAGTACTTACAGAAGCCTTCGATCTTGTCGGCGGTCTTACTCCACGCCACCTGCCGAGTCTCCATGATCGTCTGTACTGTCCTGCGCTCTGGGGTGGATTTGCGGGCGCTGAACACGGTCATCACCGTCCCTAGCTCCAGGGCTCTCTTGATCTGACTCTTCTCATATTCTGGAAGGGTGTCCACGTTGACCGTGGTGGTCATTGTCAGCCGTTCCGGGAAGACGGAAGAAGCAGGAGAAATAACGGAGGCTGCGGGGGGGCGGGCAGGATAAAAGAGCGATCTGGCTTAATCAACTGAGGTGGGTGAGTGAATTGGAGTGTCAGGGTCGGGAGCCGAGGCCCTGTCTCATGCCTGAGTTTAAAGGTGAAGGTTCTAGTGCCGAGCGCCCGTGGCCACTTTGAGTGGGCAGGTGGAAGGCACAGGTTTAAATAGAGTCTGAGTGGAGAGGGGGAGGGGGACTGTTGACCTTGACCCCACCGCTAGATGGGCTTTGAATAATCAAATCTCCACCCTCTCTTCTTACCCAAATTTGAATATCCAAAGCAGTTCAGGCAGGATCAGTAACCTATCTAACCTGCTAGAACCTAAGCAACATTTGTAACAAAATGAGAGCAAGTGGTTCCTATCCATAACAAAGAGGCCAAAAAGATAGAATGCGTCCTAGCCCCCAACAAATCCTGGTGCAGGGTCCGGCTGACAGTGGCCTCTCCACACCTCTGCTTCCGTTCTACCCCTCCACAAGGGGAAAGTACTGGCCATTCCTAAGCCCAAAGGGGAGCCCGCAGCCTCACGTCTACTGCAACGCTGAATGTCTTAGGAACAGCGCCCTCCTGCGGACAGTTAGTGGTTAAGTATCCCAGTCTTTGGGCTTTCAGAATCCAACATTCTTCCCTCTCCCTGCTTCTCCGCAGAGCCCTATACCGGACCCCGCTTCTTGCCGTGAGCCCCTGAGAATTCCAGTCCAGTGGCTGGCAGCATTTTAAAACGCAAACCCAATCTCATCACTCCTCAGCTCAAAGCCCCTTGAGCCTGCTGGATGCGGAGCTGGGTGCACCTGTACCTAGACACCACACCCTTTGGACCTCATTTCCAGCCCTACAAAGGAAGGTAACGTTACCTGCCTCATGAAAGACTTTGGAAGACCTAAATAAGATAACCTATCATCCCAGGCCCCTAAAACAAGGACACGAGCCAGCTAAGATAATGCCTGGTAGCGGGGTGCAGGAATATCAATTCAGGGTCAACCTCAGCTACATAGTAAGTTAGGGGCTAGCCTGGGCTACATAAGACAGTATCTCAAACAAGAAAAAATTAGGGGAGAAAGAGTTGAGTGGAGAGATGGCACAGCAGTTAAGAGCACTTGTTGCTCTTATCGGCACCAGAATTCAGTTCCCATCCCCATGACCAGGTAGCTCACCATCACCCAACTCCAGTTCCGTGTGTGTGTGTGTGTGTGTGTGTGTGTGTGTGTCTGTGTGTGTGTGTGTCTGATACCCTCTTCTGACCTCCACAGGCACCAGACACACACTTGATTCATGTCCATACATGCAGGAAAATATTCATATACATTTTTTAAAAACTTTTTTTAAAATAAAAATCAACTAAGGGGCTGGAGAGGATATGGCTTAGCAGTCAAGGGCCCTGGCTGCTCTTCTAGAGGACACGGGTTCAATTCCCAGCGACCACATGGCAGCTTACAACTGTACTGTTTAACTTCAGGTCCAGGGGATCTGACAAACTGACACAGACATAGGCAAAAAACCACACCCTTTGGACCTCATTTCCAGCCCTACACCAATGCACATATATAAATAATATAATTATATATATATTGCATATATATAATAAATACTAATAAGTAAGTAAATACTTTTTTGGTTTTTTGGTTTTTTGTTTGTTTTTTGGTTTTTTGGAATTGTTTTTTCCGAGACAGGGTTTCTCTGTATAGCCCTGGCTGGCCTGGAACTCACTCTGTAGACCAGGCTGGCCTTAAACTCAGAAATCCACCTGCCTCTGCCTCCCAGAGTGCTGGGATTACAGGTGTGCGCCACCACTGCCCAGCTAAGTTTTTTTTTTTAAATCAACTAAGAGGGTACTCAGTGGAACTGTGTGACCTCAGCTCCTCCTGCCTGATCCCACAGTTGTCACTATATCCATCAGGATTACCAAGCAGCACTTGAGAACTATCCCAGGCCAAAGACCAGGAAGTAAGAAGCAGGCCCTGGACTAGGGCTGTCAGGCCTCCAACCTGCTCAGTCTCTAGGCAAACTGCTCTGAACCCCAACCATGTCACTTGCAAAATGGGGACAAATTACCCTGGGGTGTGGATGGTGTGATTTTGGGGAACTGAAAGCTGACCGATGGATGCTAACCCTGGATTCGGCTCATCTGTCCATCAGCCAGGTGGGCGGAGCTCTGAGTATCAACTCTGTTCCCCCCCCCCCCCCAACTGGGAACTAGGATGCAAGAGCCAGAGAACAAGGAGAGGCTCAGACCTTGCCCTTTGCTCCTTCCCTCAGCCACACAAGTCACAGAGGCAGAGAAGCGCCTCTGTGGGAGCGCTGGCCATGAGAAGACATTCTCACCACCTGTTCCCTGACTACAGCTTGGGAAGCAGGTATGAAACAAGAGTGCAGAGCCAGGTGTGATGACACTCTCCCCACCCCCACCCCTACTCCTTCCCCTTCCCACCCCCACTCCTACTCCTCCCCCTCCCCTCCCCCTCCCTCCTGCCCCTCTCCCCCTTCCATACTCTTCCATCTGAACTCCATCTTGTAAAATGATGAGGCGGCTGGGGTTGTGGCTCGGTGGCTAGAGTGCTGGCCCAGCATGCATGAAACCCTGGGTTTGATTTTTTTTTAATTTATTTATTATTATATGTAGGTACACTGTAGCTGTCTCAGACACACCAGAAGAGGGCGTCAGATCTCATTACAGATGGTTGTAAGCCACGATGTGGTTGCTGGAATTTGAACTCAGGACCTTCAGAAGAGCAGTCAGTGCTCTTAACCACTGAGCCATCTCTCTAGCCCCCTGAGTTTGATTCTTACAGCACCACATAAAGAGAGTTTGGAAGCCAAAGTCTATAAGCCCAAAACAAGAGAGATATGGGGGGGGGGGGGGGGAGAGAATCCGAAGTCCAAGGCCATCCACAGTTAAGGCCAACTTGAGTTATGCTAGACCCTGCTGAAATGAGACAAAACACCCAACAAGGCACACAGCTATAATCCTAGCACTGAGGCAGGAGGGTTGCTAAGAATTCAAGGCCAGCCTGGGCTACAGGGTGAAAAGCTGGTGGAGGAACAGTCATCTAACCTGGGGAACAGGCTTCAACACAAGCCAGGATGTGACCTCACAGGATGCATATACGCTGAGCTCTCCTGTCCACTTGGGAGCTACCCATACCAAATACACTGCTTGTACTGACATGATCAGTTAAGCAGGCTAGACACTGGAGATGAGAAAGGGGAGCTTCCACTGGGGCGAGGGAAGGACAGAAACAAAGGCCCCTGGAAAGTAGCTGTTAATATAAGCCCCCCTAAGCCGGGCGATGCTGGCACATGCCTGTAATCCCAGCACTTGGGAGGCAGAGGCAGGTGGATTTCTGAGTTTGAGGCCAGCCTGGTCTACAGAGTGAGTTCCAGGATAGCCAGGGCCACACAGAGAAACCCTGTCTCAAAGAAAAAAAAAAGCCCCCCTAGACATGACACCGGTTTACCCTCACATACCTCACAGACAAATAGATGCCCGGGGTACAGCTTAGGGGTAGATTGCTTTCCCAGCAAGAGCCAAGTCCTGAGTTCAAGTCTAACACTGTGGGCTGGAGGGGGGGAAAGGAGGAAAGCCCATAGCTGGTTTTTTTTTTTTGTTTTGTTTTTTGTTTTTTTGTTTTTTGGGGGGGGGGCGGTTGGTTTGGTTTGGTTTGGTTTGGTTTTTAGGGTTTTTTGTTTGTTTGTTTGTTTGTTTGCTTTGAGACAGGGTTTCTCTGTGTAGTTCTGGCTATCCTGGAACTCACTCTGTAGACCAGGCCAGCCTCGAACTCAGAAATCCACCTGCCTCAAGCCCATAGTTTTAAAATCAAAATCCATCCAGAGAGGAGGAAATTACATGACCAAGGTCACACATGCAGACGGCAGACACACAGTCATTTGAAGCTGACCCTTCAGTGCTTGCTTTTTGCAGCCCAGCATTCTGGCAGTATTTGGCCACATGCCAACAAAACTGGCTGACTCTTTGAAGAGCCGGTAGGGGGGGACTGGCTTGTCCAAGGTCACCCAGCTTACAAAGCAGAAGAAGACCCAGGTCCCCATTGCACAGTTCTGCTCTATACACAGTGCTCCATTGAGGTCATCCAGACTGTCCCCCACTGCCAGGTGCCCAGGAAAGGAGAGATCCCAAGCCCTGAAGCAATACCACACTGGAAGCAGATTCCAGTCAGGGTCCCAGGCAGTGGCCAGCTCAGGCAGAGTTCCAAGCTTCAAGGCCCAAGGCACGGAGGTCTCCAGCTGAGTTGTATTCCTGGAGCAGGGCAGGGCCCTAGCCATCAGGATAACCCCTTCTTTGCCTCGGTTTTGTTCTTTCCAAAATTAATGAATTAGCCTGGACTCCTCCCCCCCCCTGCACCCCTTCTATGGGTAACCTGATCAATTCACACAGTCAGTACAAACACGGCTGGAGGTAAAGGTGAGAAGAAACTTCTTTTTTTCCCCCCACATTTCTATGTCCTTCACACTTCGAAACCAACTTCTCACACACGAGAACCCCAAAACAGGAAACAGAGACTGTCCGTCTCTTGAACACTCTCTACTTGTGTGGGTCAGTGCTGGATTTCAGCCAAAAGCCCAAGAAAGAGCCCTGCTAGACTCTGGCCCAGCTGCCCTTCCCACTGCACCAGGGATCCTGGGGTTCATTTGACACCCATCCTAAAGTATGGGACGTCCAATCCAAGAACCAAGCAACGTCCACCTGTACACATGGAAGTGAAAACGGTTGACTTTTTAAAGGACATTTGTGAACGTCTCTAAAGTATAAAGTTGACCCAGCAAACACTCATGTGCAAAGCGAGACATCCGGAAGAATGCTCACAGGACCGTAAAACCAGAAACACTTTGCTCCTCAGCTCTGGGAAGTGGGGGTGGGGGGAAGGGCATCCCCTACAGGCCAGGAGTGCTGGCACATTTAAATCACCCCAGCACTTGGGAGGTAGATGAAGGAAGCTCAAAAGGTCAAGGCTAACCTGAACTATATGAGACTGTCTCAAAAATAATATAAAAAAAATTAAATGTACAGATGCTACCGAAGAGAGTGAATTTATAAATGATTATAAGCGATTTGATCTTGGGAGAGTTGTAAGCTATTTTGCTAAAAAGAAACTTACAAATCAATGAGTTATAACATAAATGTCATTAGTGCTCTATATAAAAAAATTGTAAGTATCGAAAATGTTTGCTGGGTGGGGGGTGGGGCATGCCTTTAATCCCAGCACTTGGGAGGCAGAGGCAGGTAGATTTCTGAGTTCAAGGCCAACCTGGTCTACAGAGTGAGTTCCAGGACAGCCAGGGCTACACAGAGAAACCCTGCTTCGAAAAACCAAAAAAAAAAAAAAAAAAAAAAAAAAAAAAAAAAAAAAAAAACCAAAAGAAACAAAAAACCAAAAAACAAACAAACAAACAAAATATATATATTGCTTGCAAATCCAGAGGAGTCACTGTCAGAGGATGGGAGAAGACACAGTAGATGGGTCCACTTTATGTTAATTGAAACAGAAAAGCCCTTTGGGGGGGGGGGCAGGGCAGGGAGAGGGTTGCCTATTTTTGAAATTAAATATTTGCAGAAGTTTTCCCACCAGTAACTTCCTACCAACTCTACCCAGGGTATGAAAAGGGCCCCCGCGGGGGCTCCTCCAGAAGACCCCATACCTTCTGCCTTGCCTGGGAGGCCAAGCACCCAGTAATTTTAAGCATCAACCAAAATCCCCTGGGGCTACTACACTGCTGCCCACAACTGTGCAAAATGGGTAACAGCCTAGGGCTAGTCTCGACCCCAACATCTTATAAGTGTCTCGGAGAAGCAGAGGCAGGGGCCGCGACCTATGCCCACCAGGAAGGGCCTTTGCCACCAGGGTCAGGAACTGCGGAGGAGTCTCTTTCATGGCCCGGAAAACAGGCTCTGGGCTAGTACGGGGCCCAAGAGAGAAACCCGGACTGAGAGGGGCTCCTCTCTGTGTGCTGTGTCACATAAATGGAACTGAAATTCAAATTTAGGTCTCAGAGAGAAGGCCACCTGTTTCCAGGGCGTGTCGCCCCCTCGCCCAGCCAGCTTCTTATCAGTTCGAGATCAGGGTACGGAAAGGGCCTGCCTCTGACAGTCCGGGCATCAACCTCCTAAGTCCGTATACAAGTCACCCTCACTTCGAATTCTGGTTCCCCGCGGGGCACATGCCCCCCCCCCCCGTGAGATCCCCAAACGGAACCAAAATAAATAAATAAATAAATAAATAAATAAATCAAACCCCACACATTTCTGAGTAGAATTGCGGTAGGGGCGGGTCCCAGAATCGCGTGTGGAGAAAGAGCTACTCCGCCCCACCCTGGAGCCACCTGTGTACTACTGGGAAGTACTGTCCCAAGTTCAAAATCAAGGGGTCAGAGCTGTCCCACGAGCACGGACGCGCCTCCCGCGCAGGACTCTCAGTGGCGAGAATGGAAGGCGGACACTCTGGCTACCCCAGCACCAGGAGCTGCGTTTCTCATTCAAACCCTAGTTGGCCACTGCACACCCTGGAGAGGTGGCGCCAGCCCCGGGGGAGGAAGTGGCCGGCGGTTGGGCCGGGCCCGGCTGTCCCTTAGCAGGGTTCCCCAGGGCATACCCGGCCACCTGCCCGGATCGCGCACCCCAGTCCTGCCGACGCCCGCTGTGCTCCGTGGCAGTCCCCACCCAACAAGGTGCCAGCTCTAGGGTCCCCACACACGCGCACGTCCCCGGGGAGCTCCATCCCTCCGGGCCACTCACCTGGCGGTACCCCCGGAGCGCAGCCACCCGCACAATCCCTGGGCCAGCCAGCCACGGGTGGGGGGGACTCAGGGGTCCCTCGCACAGCAGCCGCCTGGGGCCGGAGCAGCACGGCAGCACACGTCTTGCTCAGCCCTGCTCTTACTTCTGCTTTGGAGGCGGCCGCGCCACGTGACTCCTCGGGGCCGCCCCCCTCAACGCGCCGCCCTGTCCCAAGGCGGGTCCCGACCAGCCAGAGCATCACAAGAGCTCAAGCCCCGAGTCATGCCTTGCCCGAACAGGGGGAAACTGAGGCAGCCCCAGTACTACCTGCCTGGCCGTGATCACTTAGCCAGGTGAACAGAAATTTCCCAAGAATATCAGAGTTTATGGGGCGCCTACTGCATACAATGCATGCATTGACAACCTTCAGCCACACGGGGTTGACAGAGCCGGATTTAGTAGTACATTTCTCCTTACCTTGAATGCCGCAGCCTCAGTTTCCCTCTCTGCAAAACAGTGCCAGGCCCAAAAGTCTGTTTCAAAGAGTAACTGGACCCTAGAGAATTGGTGTCTTGGTTTTTAAATTAGAAGAATGTGTTCTTTAAAACTAGTTGCCTTTTTTCTCGGAAAAAAAAAGTGTTTTTCACTTGACAGTCCACAACCTTTAATACCAACATTAGGGAGTCAGAATGACATCTATGAGTTAGTTCAAAGCCATCCAGGGGTATTTGGTGATACCTATGTCTAAAATAAATAATTTAGTATTCTTTTAAAATTATGTGTATTTGTGTGTTCGTGTGTGAATTCATTGCTGTGGATAAAGGTGGCCAGGGAGGGCAGAACACACAGATGAGATCCTTTGGAGCTGTTGTGATAATGTGAGTGGCTGGGAACTGAACTCACATTCTCTGTCGAAGCAATATGTGCTCGAAACTGCTAAGTCCCCTCTCCATTCTGCCTGCCCCCCCCCACCATACACACACACACACACACACACACAGACATACACATACACATTCAATTTTGGGCTGGTAATCCCAGCAATCCTAGCACTTGGGAGGCGAAGGTAGGCAAATCTCTGTGAATTTGAGGCCAGCTTGGTCTACAAGGAAAGTTCTGGGGCAGCCAAAGCCACACAGAGAAACCCTGTCCGAAGAAAAAAAAGCAAGGAAGGAAGGGAGGGAGGAAGGAAGGAAGGACAGAAGGAAGGAAGGAAAGAAGAAAGGACGGAAGGAAGAAGAGAAAGAAAAAAAGAGACAGAGGGAGAAAGGAAGAAAGAGAGTGAGAGAGAAAAAGAAAGAGAAAACGAAAAGGAAAAAGAAAAGGGAAAAAGAAAAAGAAAAAGAAAAAGAGGTGGTTTCTGCTGCGTGTACTGGTACACACCTTTAATCCCAGAACTCATGAGGCAGAGGCAGGCAAACCTCTGAATTTGAGACCAATCTGGTCTACAGAAGGCGTTCCAAGACAGCCAGAGCCATGCAGAGAAATCCTGTTTTGAAAAATAAATAAATAAATAAATAAATAAATAAATAAATAAATAAATAAGCAAGCAAACAAACAAACAAAAAGACTTGGTTTAATGTAGCTCAGGCTACCTCAAACTTTTTTTTTTTGCTTTTTTTTTTTTTTTGCTTTCCTCCCCTCCCCCCAAGACAGGGTTTCTCTGTGTAGCCCTGACTATCCTGGAACTCACTCTATAGACCAGGCTGGCCTCAAACTCAGAAATCTGCCTGCCTCTGCCTCCCGAGTGCTGGGATTACAGGCGTGCGCCACCACCGCCCGGCTACCTCAAACTTTCAGCAGGGACCATCTTCTGATCCTCCTGCCTCTCACTCCCCAGGACCACAGGTGTTCAGCACTGCTCCCTGTTCACATTGTGCGGAGGATGGAAGCCAGGTGTCTAGGCAAATGCTTTACCAGCCTCGTGCCGAGAGCCACCTTACAACTGTCCGGGCGCTTAGGTTTCTTTCCCTCGCTCAATGAGAAGTCTCTCAGTGACAGCAGCTCTCGACCTATGAATGCTGAGACTGCTGAACAGGTCCCACAGCGGCCACTGCCTTTGTTCCTGTCACCAACCACTACCCCGTGGGCGTGCATCCCTTCCGACACAGGGTCTTCCTATGCAGTCCTGGCTATCTTGCAGCTCAATATGTAGCCTAGGCTGGCCTCCAACTCACTGAGATCCTCCTGCCTCTGCCTCCTGAGTGTTGGAATAACAGTTGTGAGCTACCACATATGGTTTTGGGTTTTTTGTTTGTTTGGTGGTTTTGCTTGATGTGTGTGTGCACCTGCGCCTGTGTGTGTGTGTGTGTGTCACGCTGTGCATACATCTTACTCTCCCTGTGCTCCTCTAGGCTTGGACATGTCTGGAACTGTCTGAGAGAGAACCTCATGAGGACCTGGAGCAGGTGTGGCTACAGCTTCACCACAGTGGCTGAGCAGGAGATCTTGATCATCAAAGAGAAGCTGTGCCTAGGCACCGGAACTTCACTGGAGCATCCTCCTCTTCCCTTAGAGGTGGGACAGATGCTCCCTGACGGCCACTTCCGGCCTTGATTATGGGGCATCCATCTTTCCATTCACGCACAGCGAGATGGCTCAGAGGGTCAAAGCACGTACCACAAACTGAGCCTGCTAACTTTCCCCCTGCCCACCCACCCCAGACAGCGTTTCTCTGTGTAGCCTTGACTGTCCTGGAACTCACTCTGTAGACCAGGCTGACCTCGAACTCAGAAATCCGCCTGCCTCTGCCTCCCAAGTGCTGGGATTAAAGGCGTGTGACACCACCGCCCAGCTGCTAACTTGTGCTGTGTTCCAGGAAACCCACGTGGCAGAAGGAGAGAACTGACCTCAACATAGCTGTCCTCTGACCTCCACAGCTGTGCCATGACACTCGCAGACTGCGTTATGAAATAAATGAATCCTGAAAGATGAATAAATAAATAAATAAATAAATGAAAAATTATTTATTTTTAATAATGAAATGAAAAATTTTAATGCAAAAAAGAAAAAGACTTAAAGTCACCAAATGCAAGGGGATGGGGGAACAAGGTTAAGTCACAGCTAAGCAAGCCACACCCCTCTCTTTGCTGTAGAGCAGTGGTCTCAACCTTCCTAATGAGTTGACCCTTTAAAACAGGTGACCCCCCCAACCATAAAATTATTTTCATTGCTACTTCATAACTGTAATTCCACGATCACCAAGAATCGTGGTGTTGATGTGTTGATATTTTTGGAAATCAAGGTTGACTAGAGGGGTCGGGACCCACAGGTTGAGAACCCCTGGAATAGACCATGCTAAGCCCACAGAACCTCATACTTTAGCTGAGAAATCATGTGGCAAGTGGATCACACAAGAGGCTGTTGGCTTAACAGACTCAAAGGGTGGTGTGCTTGACCTGGCACAAACACACCAGTGAGCCACGGTTGCTTGTTGGAAACCTGAAGGGTCTGTCAAACCTGGGTATCCCTTCCCCCATAGTGGCCACAATGACTAACTATCTTGCCCCTGGGGCCTTGCCAATCTTAACCCACATTCCTGCCACCAAGAGCAACAAGAAAAAACCCAAGTGCCTTTGAGTCTGGTTTCTTTTCCTGGCATTGTTAAAGTACATAGCCCTTGGGGACAGGCTGAGTCCCAGTTGCTTAGTGGTGGACCTCTGGAAGAGGAAGTGCCACCCAGAACGGGTGTGCAAGCCTGGCAGCTGCCACAGCAGGGCGGTCCAGCTCTCTGACTCTGAGGAGAAGCAGAGAGGACCTCTGGCTTTGTGGCCCTCCTTGCAGACCTCTAGTTTCTCAAGCCAGGGATCCTGTTGAGATGTGGTCAGCCATTCAACCAACACACTCAGGGCTTGGGGCTAGGGGGAGGAGGGTACAGCGGCAACCATCACAGCCCAATCTAGTGAGCTTGGAATGGGTTAGGAGGAAACACAAGGGAGCCCTGAGTCAGGTATCAATCCAAGTTCTAGTCCTCACCCCTGGTAAGGCCCTGTATAAACTGACTATGAGACTGCTGCATAGTATGGTTGAGGCAAAGGTTGTTATTGTAAATGTGAGAGAGAAGGGCCAGAGGCATCTAGAAGAGTCCAGAGCAGAGAAAGAAAGAAGTAGAGGTGGCCTGGCCCTGGTGCTGAGAGAAGCATGCGCACGCGCGCGCACACGTGCACACACACTCACACATACAAATGGGGGAGGGGTGCATAATACAGGAAAAGTGAAAGGAAGTGGGGGACAGAAAGAGGGAGACACAGTGGTGGTTTGAATATGGTTGGCCCAGGGAGTGGCACTATTAAGAGGCATGGGCTTGTTGGAGTGGGTGTGTCACTATGGGCGTGACCAAAGAGCCCCTCCTCCTTCTAACCACTCAGAAGCCAGTCTTCTAGCAGCCTTCAGATGAAGATGTAGAACTCTCAGATCCTCCTTCACCAAGGCTGCCTGGACATTGCCAGGTTCCCACCATGATAATGGACTGATCCTCTGAACCCGTAAACCAGCCCCCAAAATGTTGTCCTTATAAGAGCTGCCTTGGTCATGGTGTCTGTTCACAGCAGTTAAAACCCTAACAAAGACAGACGCAGAGAGAAAGTATATCAAAAAATAGCAGGGTTATAAGGAGAATGAGTAGCTGCCTGGTGGGAGGCGGGACTGTGAACTAGAGGAAGTTTAGGGTGAGAAGGGTTAGGGTGTCAGTGTGAACTCAGAAAAATGTGTAACAGGTGCTTTAGTTAGGGAGCTGAAGGCCATGCTTTAGTATGCTAATAGGCACCACAAAATAGCCCATTGTCCTTTCTGCCAGTGACAAGCAGAACGGCTCCATTTTGTAGAAGGGAAGAGGCTTCACAAGTTCCTGAGGACTGTTGGCTTTTGTCTAACCACCAAAAATCCTCCTGTAGACCAGAACTGCCTTTTGGAGTTTGGGGGGACTGGAGTTTCCTCTGGACACGAATTCTTGACATTAGCAAGCCTCATTCCCCCATTGTGGAATAGAGCTGCTGTGTAGGGGTGAGTCAAGTGAGCAGGCTCAGAGCTGGGCGTGTCCTAGGAACTCCTGGTTCTACAGGACTCTAGGGATGGGTGACACTGCAATCCTCACATGAGGGCGAGGGCGACCAATGCACTGGCCTGCTGGGCCGAGGTGCACGGTGCTGTGTGTGAGGTCAAGAGCAATGGTTTACAGTCAAGAAAACCAATATATTTTAGCCAGCCAGGCTTGCACATGCCAGTAAGCCTAGCATTCGAGAGCCGAGGCAGGAGAATGATGAGTTCAAAGCCAATCTGGAGTATGCGCAAAGATCCTTCATGTTTGCTTGCTTGCTTTGTTTTGTTAGAAACAAGGTCTCGAGCCAGGCAGTGGTGGTGCATGCCTTTAATCCCAGCACTTGGGAGGCAGAGGCAGGTGAACTTCTGAGTTCGAGGCCAGCCTGGTCTACAGAGTGAGTTCCAGGACAGTCAGGGCTACACAGAGAAACCCTGTCTCAGAAAACAAAAACAAAAAAACAAAAACAAAAAAAGAAAAGAAAAGAAACAAGGTCTCACTATGTAGCTCTCAGGTAAAAAATACTGACCTAAATTCACTTCCTGGGATCCACGTGATGGACAGAGAGAACAACGCCTGCGAGCTGTCCTTTGACCTACACACATGAACCATGACACATGCATACCCGTGTACACACAGACACACATATGCACATACACACATACAAAGGTACCTAAAAATATCAAAGAGAGGGAGGGGCTGGGGTGTGGCTCAGTTGGTAGAGGGTTTTCCTGGCATACAGGAAGCCCTGGGTTCCATCTCCAGCACTTCATAAATCCAACGTCTTCATTTTCTTTTCCTGTGGCTGTGATACTATATCTTGACAAAAGCAACTTAGATTTTAAAGAACTGATCTGGATCCTTGGTCCTGACCTGGTGGCACTATTTGGGGGTGGCTATAGAATCTTTAAAGGGTGAAGCCTGGCTGGAGAGAGTGGGTCACGAAGGTCAGGCCTTTGAGAGTTACAGACTGGTCCTGAGCTCTGCCTGCGAGCAGCCTGTGTCCCTAACACCTACAGGTAACCAGGAGCACCGCCAATGTCTTCCCCACCAGGACAGACTGAAGGTGCCGGAAACCAAGAGACAAAGCAAACCCCTCTTCCCTGGGGCTGTTTTTGTCAAATATTTGGGTAACAGAGATGCAAAAGGGACTCTCATGTCTGCCACCCTTGGCCACTGGACTCTATAGAGCTTTAGAGAGGCCCAGAGACAGCAGTGCCCTGGAAGCCTCTGCTATGGGTGGGTCTCAAGCACCAGCTGCCTCAACTCTCCTCAGTCTGGGCACTTGGGATGAGGCCCCCTCCCCCACTTCATGTAAGGGCTCCTGTGGGTATGTGACCAAACAAGAGAGCTGCTGGTGGGGTTGCGGGGAGAGATGGGAAATGACATCACATGTGCAACCCTCAGGGTCCTCGGGTCTCAAGCAAGACCATGAAGTGGGTCAGAGGAAGAAATCAGCTCAGCACCTGTTCTCTCTCTGCCTGCCTCTTCTTTCATTGTACAGTGTTGTCATCTGTTAACTCCAATGGTCAACTTGACAGAAGCTAAAATCACTTGGGAAGAGAGTCCCATTGAGAGACCGTTTAGATCAGGAAGACATGGGAACCTGGGACGGAACTCTGGTGCTCTGAAAGGAAGCCCCAGGCCAGTAAGAGACTATCTCAAAAAACAAGATGGATGGCCAGACAGTGGTGGTGCACATCTTTAACTCCAGCTCTTGGGAGGCAGAGGCAAGGGGATCTCTGTGAGTTTGAAACTAGGATGGTCCACGGAGCAAGTTCTAGGCCAGCCAGGGCTACACAGAGAAACCCTGTCTCAGGAGAAAAAAAAAATAACCAATGAAACAACAACACAGTAGCTAGATCCTGAGTGACGAGGCCTGAGGTTGGCCTCTGGGCTCTGTAGGCATGCACAGACTCGCAAACACACACCTACACCTCAACAGAGGGAGGGAGAGTGGAGTGGAGCAAGAGTCAGCCGTGCTCACGGCAGGGAACATGTGCAGCGAGTGACCAGAAAGCACAGGGCCTGCACTCTCTTTGGGCAGTTTGTAGAAAGCTGTACACACGTTATAACATTTCTCTTGCATACATAAAGGTAGGGTCATATATATGTATGTATGTATGTGTCTATATATGTGTGTGTGTGTATGTGTGTGCGTATGTATATGTATGTGTGCATACAAGCACACATGCATATACATATATACATATATGTGCATATATACACATATATACGTATATGCAACATGCATATGCACATATATATATACACATATGCATACACATACATATATATATGCAGGAGTTCCATGCATAATTATTGCTGGCAATTATGGGATCTGCCCTCATGTCTCTCAGCTAGCAAAGGGCAGACAAGTGTTCTCCCGGCAAGGAGAGAGAGAGTGATGGCCAAGCCCGCTGAGGGTGGTCAGCAATGCCTCATGCAAAGTGAAAGATGCTACAATCGAGGGGTCACAAACACTGTGAGTCTGGTTTGCTGTCTGGAGGGTTCTTACTTGTTCTTGTAGTGCTGGGAACAGAACCCAGACCTCTAAGTGTGCTAGGCAAGCGCTCTGCCACTGAGCCACTGAGGCACTGAGCCACGGTGGGGGGTGGGGGCGATTCTTGGCAGGAGCCTTACCAGGGAGCCACATCCTCCAGCTCTGATCTTGTTCTTTTTTTTTTTTATTTTTTTATTTATTTATTTACTTTGGCTTTTTGAGACAGGGTTTCTCTGTATAGCCCTGGCTGTCCTGGAACTCACTCTGTAGACCAGGCTGGTCTTGAACTCAGAAATCTGCCTGCCTCTGCCTCCCAAGTACTGGGATTAAAGGTGTGCGCAGCCGCTGTTGCTGCCGCCGCCACCCAGATCTTTACATATTTTTTTAAATTTATTTATTATATTTAAGTATACCGTAGCTGTCTTCAGACACTCCAGAAGAGGGTGTCAGATCTCATTATGGATGGTTGTGAGCCACCATGTGGTTGCTGGGACTTGAACTCAGGACCTTCAGAAGAGCAGTCAGTGGTCTTAACTGCTGAGCCATCTCTCCAGCCCCTTGTTCTTTATTTTTAAAGATTCATTTCTTTACTTTATGTGTATGAGCACACTGTCACTGTCTTCAGACACACCAGAAGAGGGCATCAGACCCCATTACAGATGGAGATTATCATGAGTTCAAGGCCAGCCTTGGTTATGTAGTAAGTTGTCAATCTGGTCAGAGCTACACAGCAAGTTTTCTAAAGATTTTTTTTTTCTTTTAAGATGATTGCAATAAACTGATAATAAACTGATGAGCCAAAGAAAGGGGAAAGGACAGGGTCAAAGCAGGCTGGGAAGAGGGAGGAAGGCTTCCTGGAGGCGGTGACCTTAATCTGAGCCTAGCAGAGGACAGAGTATGTGGGTTGAGTAGGGTTAAGAGGTGACATAAAGCAGAAACAGCAGGCATGCCACACCCTGGGAAGGGACTCAGCGAGGCTGGAATGATGGGTGTCTATAGCCAAGACATAGCATTCGGTAAACTAGACATTGGTTCCTGCAGTGTGCGCAGAATCTTGCTAAGGCAATAGGGAGGTAGAACAGTCTTAAGCAGATTGTCACACTGAACGGAATTCAACTTAGAAAGAATTCTATAAAGAGAAAGGAGGCTGCCAGCCATGCAGTAAGCAGCAAGCATGGACCTGGTCCCAGCTGTATGCAGAGCACTGTTCTAGAGCTGAGATCTGAAAACGGACACAGAAGCGAGGTGTGGCCGCGTAGACCTATAACCCAGCGACTTCGAAGCTAAGTCAGGAGGACCATAGGCTGAGTTCAGAGTCAGTCTGGGCCACACAGGGAAACCTTGTCTCAGAGAGAGAGAAGGGAGAAAGAGGTTGGGGAGATGGCTCAGTTGGGGACATGCTTATTGTGCATGCATGAGAACGTGAGTTCGGATCCCCAGAGCCCATGGAAGAGCTGAGTATGGCGACCTTAGTGCTAAGGCAGGTAAGACAGGAGACTCTTGGCCGCTTGCTGGACAGTCATTCTAGCAGAACTGGTGAGTTCCAGGCACAGTAAGAGACCCTTGTCTCAAAAAATAAAGTGGAAATGGATTGGGTAAGATACTCAGGGTGGGGGCTGGAGAGATGGCTCAGTGGTTAAGAGCACTGACTGCTCTTGCGAAGGTCCTGAGTTCAATTCCCAGCAACCACATGGTGGCTCACAACCATCTATAGTGGGATCCAATGCCCTCGTCTGGTGTGTCTGGTGACAGCTACAGTGTACTCATATAAATAAATAAACTTTTAAAACAAAAGATACTCAGCATGGATCTCTGGTCTCCACAAATACACACATGCACACACATGGTGTAGATTCACTACATATACCCACAAGAGACAGAAAGGTGAGAGTGCACACAGATGTGCACGCACGCACGCGCGCACACACACACACACACACACAGGGGTGAGGGGAGAAGACAGATCATAAACCATAAACAAGGAAGTCCGCACATGAGATAATCATCTCAGGTGAATAAGGCGGATGAGGGAGGAATATGGGCACAGGGCCATCAAGGCAACGGGACAAGATGCCATTTGTCTATTACCAAGCAGCAGGAGGCAGCTGACCCAAGGTCTGGTAGAGCAGCCTGGAGCGTTGCACCTCCCTCCTCCAGCCCTCCAGGCTGGAATGAACAACAGCATCAGCCCAAAGCAGAGGAACCGCCTGAGTCAGAACCGGAAAGTTTCCTCTTGGCACTGAAGGTCGTAGCTGTTGCCACCATAAACAGAGCCCCTGTTGATCCAATCACACGGGCTCCAGGACGCACCTGGAAAAGCAGCCCTGACATTCAGACTTAAACCACACAACCCCAAACCAGGGTTAAGGCTGCAAAGCAACTCTCCCTGCATCCTCTCTGCCAGCAGGGCCATCCCCTTCCCTGGCCCTTCAGTCAGGACCCTCCTGGGGTGTCACCACCAGTGTCTCCAGGAGACATTTCATTATGAACTGAGCCTCTAAGTCAGATCTAATGTAGCTGACAGCCCACCCACCATGCCCACTGGGGCATGATGAAATGGAAGCCAGACGTAAGATCACCAGGCAAATGAGGGAAAGGGATGTTATTTGACAGTAAGCTGGACCTGCTTCAAGGTATCCACACATCACCTTGCACTCCTGTAATGGTTTTCTAACCAGAAGAATCACAATCACACACCTCTGAAACACTTATTTGTTGGGATATATGGGCTCCACCATGTTTGGTTTTCAATGACATTGCCTTCCTGTGTTTGGAGCAGCCTTCCATAAGAGGACACATCTGGCTAAGGCAGAAGCCACACTCTGGCTCTCCCAACTCCCGCGCAGCTGAGATACCAACGCTCGCTGTCCTCCATCACTCAGAGGCACTGGCGCTGGGTTTCTGTTCAGAATCCAGGAAGAGAAGCAAGCGTAAAAAGGCATACATCTGAAGAAGGTAGGGTAGAGTCAGTCACCTGTCACCTGGAGAGGACAGTGGGACCAAAGGTGATAGCATCCTTAGACCTCCAGAACCTGGCTAGCACCTGTTTTATGTTTTGAGATGGTGTATCTTATATCCTAAGCTAATCCCCATCTGTAGTCCAAGATCACCTCTGCCTCCACCTCCCAATCACAGTTCCAACCATCACATATGGTTTTTATGAGTTGCCGGGGATTAACCCAGGGCTTTGCACATGCCAAAACCATTACTCTACCAGGTGAGTTACAGCCTGGGTTGTTGTTATCTTCTAGGTTTGTTGTTGTTTTTTTTTATGGTTTTTATTATGTTTTTCAAGACAGGGTTTCTTTATTATAACCCTGGCTGTCCTAGAACTTGCTCTGTAGACCAAGTTGACCTTGGACTCACAGGGATCCTCCTGCCTCTGCCTCCCAAGCACAGGGATCAAAGATGTAAGCCACCACATGCCATCTTTTTTTATTTTGGTTCATTGCTATCTTTTAATACATTATTTTTGGTAAGACTTCAAAAATACCCAGCTCTGGCTTCTCCCAACTGATGGATACATTGTATTTCAAAAACAATTCTTACTAGATAAGGAAACCCCTTGCAAAGCCAAGACTAGGAAGGAACTGCTTAGAGGCAGGCTCCAAGCATAACTGATACAGAACTGATGGGGTAAGATCATTGTAGGGGATGGATCAGTCCAGGGCTAGGAGGTTTCAAATGCCCGAGCCATTCCCAGCATGCTCCCTCTGCCTGGCAGTTGTCTCAAGATATAAACTCTCAACTCCTGCTCTAGCGCCTCACCTGCCTGCCTGCTGCCATGCCCCCCACCATGATGGTCACAGATTCACCCTCTGATACAGGAATCCCAAACAAACTCTGTCTTCTATAAGTTACCTTGGTTATGGTGTCTCACACAACCATAGAAAAGCCACCGAAACACTGTCTCTCCAGCTTCTCAATTTTTTAGATTTTGTTGTCTATTTTGGTTTCTTTCTTTCTTTCTTTCTTTCTTTCTTTCTTTCTTTCTTTCTTTCTTTCTTTCTTTCTTTCTTTCTTTTGATAGTTTGTTTGTTTGGTTGCTTTTTTTTATTAACCATAGCTGACCATAGCTGGGGACTCAAGACAAGAGAAGACAGGACAGACCTTTGAGATTCTGTACCTGATCCTTCGGCCTCCGGCACCCAAAATGCAGAGTCTCTGCTGATCATGATACTTAGGATAAATGATGGCTGAGCGCACAGCCCTAAACAGGGCATTTATAGCATGCCTCCCCCCACCCCACCCCCGACTCAGGGGACATCAAGAGAGAGGGAGCTGGCACAGTGTAAGAAGCAGAATGTGGGGAGAAGGGCTATAGACTGCCAGCTTCTGGGAATGGAACAGCCATTGCAATCTGGAAATCGGCGCAGCTGTCTGCCCTGGGGCCTGCCCAGGACTGGACCGGCCAAGAGTCAATCAGGGGTCAGGGAAGGACTCATGGGACTGTATCCCAGCTCACTTAACTACTGGTTTCTGGGGATGAGGGAGTCATTGTATTTGTAGACCACCACAGAGCCTGCCAGGCTCTGAGGGACAGTTCCAAACCCAAGGTCACACAGATGGTCCTGGTTAGAGCCTATGGGTCACAAACGAACAGTGTGGTTGTGGGAAAGGAGCGAATAGGGAAGAGGGAAGAAGACAAGTGTGGGAGAGGGATAAGAGACGTCGGAGTGAGAGTGTCCAGACTGCACTATATACATGGACAACACTGCCAAAGACAAATTTGACTTTTAAAAATGTACCTGTAGCTGTCAGCAGTGGTGGTGGCTCAGGCTTAGGGGATAAAGCAGACATATCACAAGTTAGAGGCCAGCCTGGGCTACATGACAAAATGGGGATTGGTGGGGATAGAGAGATGGCAGTTATGAATATTGGCTGTTCTTCGTGGGGACCTAGGTTCAATTCCCAGTATTCACATGATGGCTCACAATCGTCTATAACTCCAATCCTGGAGGAGCCAATGTACTCCTCTGACCTCCGTGGGTACAAGGCATGAACTCAGTACACAGACACGCATGCAAGCAAAACACTCACATACTTAACAATGATAAAATATTAAGAGGGTACTGGGGTGGGGTCATTTGGCAGGGCTCTTACTTGTCTTGCAAACGCCTTAGCTTAGATCTCTAGCACTGAATAAACCCAGAGTTTATTCACACTTGTAATCCCAGCACTGGGGAGGCAGAGGCAGTTGGATCAGAAATTTAAGGCTGGGCTGGAGAGATGGCTCATCGGTTAAGAGCACTGACTGCTCTTCCCGAGGTCCTGAGTTCAATTCCCAGCAACCACATGATGGCTCACAACCCTCTGTAATGAGATCTGATGCCCTCTTCCGGGGTGTCTGAAGACAGCTACAGTGTACTTACATAATAAATAAATAAATCTTTTTTAAAAATTGAAGATCATCCTAAATACTAAGGCCAGCCTTGGAATCACGAAACACCTCTCCCCACCCCCAACCCACCACACAACCCAAAAAAGAAAGAAAAAAATCTAGAGGCTGATGAGAAAGCTTAGCACACAAAGGCGCTTGTCACCAAAATCGATGACTCAGAAGCCCGAGGGGGAGAACTGGCTCTTACAAGTTGTCCTCTGACCTGCACGCATGGCGTCTGTAAACACACACATACAATAGAGACACGTTTTTCCCAATTTTCAAACCAGACTTTCTCTGTGTAGCCCTGGCTGCCCTGAAACTCGCTCTGCGAACCAGGCTGGCTTCTAACTCAGAGATCTGCCTGCTACCACCTCCCAGCCACAGTATAAAAAATAAACAAATAAATCTATAGCTGTGCAGATTTTACCCATCAAAAAATATATATATAAGCAAATGTGACAAGAAGACAAAATGGGAAAGGACAGATGGTTGTTCAATATTGGGCAGAAAGTTCCCTCCAGACGACGCCTTTCCCACCCCAGTCTGCGTTTCAGCATTTCTCAGACATCAGTATCTGGACCTGTGGACGTCAATCATCAGACAAGGTAACACAGGGAGGAGCCAGAGGCCACAGGACAGGAGATGCTTACAAATCACAAGTGTGATAAGGGTCTTCTGTCAAGGACTCTTTTGTCTGTCTGAGGCGAATTAGATTTTTGCTATGTAGATTATGCTGGCCTTGAACTCATGGCAATCCTCCAGCATCAGTCTCCCAGTATATGGACATGAGTCACCACACTTGGCTTAGAATGAATTCTATAATTAAAAGACAACACAATTAAATGTGGAAAAAGAATGCAAAGAGATGTTTTCTCACTGAAGAGAGACACATGGCCAAAAAATACACATAAAGATGGCTAGAGGATGCCACAGTGATATGAGAGGCCACTTCACACCTGCGAGGTTAGGAAAAAATGTATATGTATGTGTGTGTGTATGATGTAGCTGTATATGTATATGTATATGATGTATATATGTATGTTTATGATGTATATATGTATATATGTGTATGTATATGATGTATATATATGTATGTATAGGTATATATGTATGTATATGATGTATATGTGTGTATGTGCATGATATATATGTGTATGATGTATATGATGTATATATATGTGTATGTATGTGTATGATATATATGTGTATGATGTATATATCTGTGTATGATATATATATGTGTGTATGGTGTATATATGTGTGTATGTATATGATGTATATACATATGTATATGCATATGATATATGTATGTATGTGATGTACATATGTGCATGTATATAACATGTGTGTATATGATGTATATCTATGTGTATGTATATGATGTACATGTATATGTGTATGCTGTATATATATATGTATGCATATGATGTATATGTGTGTATGTATATGATGTATATCTATGTGTATGTATATGATGTATATATGTGTGTATGAATATGATATATGTGTGTGTGCTGTATATATATGTGTATGTATATGATGTATATATGTAATGTATATTATGTATATCTATGTGTATATATATGATGTATATATGTATGTATATGATGTGTATCTATGTATATGTATATGATGTATATATATGTGTGTATGTATATGATGTATATGTGTATGCTGTATATATATTTGTGTGTATGTATATGATGTAACAAAGTCTCTCTGTGTAGCCCCGCCTGGACTAGAACTCTCCATCCTCTTCCCTCATCTTCCCAGGTACCATAACCATAACCCACCACATCCAAGTAGAATAGCTAACTGGGAAAAAAAAAACCAAAACAGAAGCTGGGCCTGGTAGCTCAAACCTGTCATCCCAATTACTCTCAAAGCTGAGGCAGAAGGATCCTGAGTTCAAAGCCTGCCTCGGTCACTGAGTAAGTTCAAGCAAGGATAGCCTGAGCAAGTTAGTGAGATCCTCTCTCACAATCAAAAGTAAAAGGGGGTCTGGAGATACAGCTTAGAGCACTTGCCAGGAATACATGACGCCCTGGGTTTCATCCTAGTAGGATCTGTAAAATGTATAGATCTAAAAAAAAAAAAAAAAAAAAAAAAAAAAAAAAAGAGCTGATGTCAAATCCTGAGGAGACTGCGTTGAGGGAGAAGGGAGGTTAAGATGGTGATATTGCTGTCAACGCACCTGCTAGCTGTTCCAAGGCTAAACACAGACTCCTGAGTGACTCAGCCATCCACTCCTAGGTAAATACCAAGGAAATCAAGGCATGTCCACACAGAGACTGGAGCATGAATAGCTGTGCTATTCATAGTACCTGAGACTGGAAAAAACCCTGATGCCCATCCATGGACAGACAGGTCAATGAGAAGTGGCCTATTCACGTAACAGGATATTGCTCGGTCATAAAAAAGAAAGGAAGTGTGCTTCCATACTCTAGCACCGACTGATTGTAACAACACAAAGCTAAAGAAATTAGTCAGGAACAGAAGGTGGCTCCATTTTACATGCAGTGCCCAGAATGGTGCCACACACCTTTCCTCACAGAGAAAATAGGGTTGGGATTGAAGCAGGAGGCAGGAAATAACCTGGGGCTACTGCTCCGTGGGAAAGGTGTTCTCACTGGTGATGGAAAGGTTCAAAGGCTGTGGTGAGCACACATGGAATTTACACACTTATATGGCCACTGCATAGAAAAGGACTCAACGAAGCTGTTTTTAAATAGTCGAAAAACAAAGACAAACAAATAAACATGGATGGCTGTAATCCCAGCACTTGGAAGGTCAAGGCAGAAGAATCAGGAGTTCAAGGCCACCTTCAGCTACATGGTAAGTTTGAAGCTAGTCGTACATGAGATGCTGTCTCAAAACTAAAGAGAACTAGGGAGATAGTTCAGTATATAAAATGCTGCTTGTGAACCTATTTGATCCCTGGAATGAACAAGAGAGAGAGAGAGAGAGAGAGAGAGAGAGAGAGAGAGAGAGAGAGAGAGAGAGAGAGAGAGAGAGAGAGAGAATGGAGGAAGGGAGGGAGGAAGAGAGAGAGGGAAGGAGGGAAGAAACTAAGAAACAAGAGAAGAGACACAAAGAAACAAAGAGACAAAAAAGAAAAGAAAAGCTGGCCGTGGTGGTACATACTGCTACATTCTTATAATCCCAGCACCTAGGGGCGGGGATGGAGACTCCAGGGTCCTGAGCTCACTAATCAGCCAACAAAACCTTCTCTGCACATTCTAGGCCAATGAGGGACAAAACCAAGATCGATGGCATCCCAAGGAATAATGATGTTTACCTTTGGTTTCTACATATGTGTGTATGCACCACACATACATCTACAACGATGGACACCGACACACTATATATACATATCTACACATTAAATAAACGAATATTTGAAAAGCTGGGGACGCAAGCATGAGTACTTGGGTTTAGAACACACTGGGCATGGTGGCACACACCTTTGGTCCCTCTGACTCTAGGAAGGAGAAGCAGAAAAATCTCTGTGAGCTCAAAGCCAGCCTGGTCTACATAGGAAGTTTCAGGACAGGACAGCCAGGACTACACAATGAGATCTTCTTTAAAAAAAAAAAAAAAAAGAGCAAAATCGATTTCCAGCACCCATGCATCTCATAACTGCAAGACAGGAGGCTGAGTCCCGCAGAGCCTTCTGACTGTCTACAGCATGCCGGGGTGACAGTTGTGGGTTGCCACGCCCAGTTTCGTGACATACTCCTGCTCATAGGGGAGGGGTCAGCATGTACTTAGTCTTGCCCCTTTATAGGAAGCACTGGGTGGATCAGGGGTCCACATTCACAAGCTCCACCCCAGGCGCCGTCAACCCTCCCCTGAAGCAATCACTGCACGGCAGCGGCGGTACCTTCCCAGATCCTGATGCTAACACTGGAAAAAGGAAGTGCGCTGCTTTCTGGATTTCCAAAAGGCCCGCTCCCAGCTTGGTATGAGATAAAAGGAGCAGAGAAGCCAAGGATGCAGACAGAAGAACACGCAGTGGGAGGGCAGGGTGAAGTCAGAGAGATAACAGGGGGCCAGGGCAGATGCCCCATCCCCTGCACTGCAGGCACAGTAGCAAACCCAGTCTGAGGTCCTCAGGTCATAGACCAGGCAAGATGCCCAAAGAATAAAGCCCTGCTGGGTGGGGCCTTGAGTTCGTCCTGCGGTTACTGAAGCCAGAAGGACACGGATATGATGGGGATAGTAACCTCATATCAGCTTAATGCCCGGTGGGGCCCCCCCTTCCTGGCCTGGCTTATTCCCTGCCGGGTTGCCAAGTCTGCTCCACTGGTCTCCGGATCCAGCCCCGCCCCTCCAGCCTCCCCATCCTCCCTCTGCCCTCACTACCTGTATCTCACCAGCGGGCATGTGTTCACCTCTGGGTGGTTCACACGCACTCATTCACACACATACAGATCTCAGGAACAAACGGCCCCAGAGTCCTCCTCGATCCCCGCCCTGGGTCTCTGCAAGTCTCTGCCCCACCCGTTCCAGTTCCCTTCGCTGACAATGCCACCATTAGAAGCTGCCTCTTCTAAGCTTGGTTCTCCAGCTCTGGGCCTTTCTTGTGCTCTTTTTCTCTTTCTCTTTCTGTTTTCTTCCTTTCTTTCTTTTTTTTTTTCTTTTTTTTTTTTTTTTTTCGAGACAGGGTTTCCCTGTGTAGCCCCGGCTGTCCTGGGACTCACTCTGTAGACCAGGCTGGCCTCAAACTCAGAAATCTGCCTGCCTCTGCCTCCCAAGTGCTGGGATTACAGGCGTGTGCCACCACCACCTGGCAGCCTGCACTTGTATCTGAACGCTGACCCACAGACTGTAGGAACTGCACACCGGTGACACTATTTCCCACCACAGAGGAGTGGTGGAGCCAGGTCTGACCCCATTCTAGGTGTCTCTTGATTTCCTGCAGCCCTGTCCAGGGAAGGATGTGATTTCCCAATGATTGCCCTGCTTAGTACCCCAAACACTTTGGACGTTGGTTGGGGAGAGGCAGGGAGATGAATCTGTGAGTTCAAGGTCAGCCTGGTCTACAGACCTGGTTCCAGAACAGTCATAGCTACACAGAGAAACCCTGTCTCAAAAGAAAGAAAGAGGAGGAGGAGAAGAAAGGAAGGAAGGAAGGAAGGAAGAAAAGAAAAGAAAAAGAAGGAAAAGAAAAGAAAAGGAAGGAAAAGAAAAGAAAAGAAAGGAAAAGAAAAGAAAGGAAAAGAAAAGAAAAAAGAAAAAAACAGTGTTTCACTAATCTGGAAAACCTGGAAGACGTGTGTGTGTGTGTGTGTGTGTGTGTGTGTGTGTGTGTGTGTGTAAAACTACTAATCTGAAATCAAGATAAAGTCAATAATTCTAACTAATAACCACAGGATTCAATGAGATAAAAACAATAATTGAAGCAGGGAAGTGACTTTAATCCCAGCACTGGGGAAGCAGAGGCGGGTGGATCTCCGAATTTGAGGCCAGCCCATTCTACAGAGGGAATTCCAGTACTGCTACACAGAGAAACCCTGTCTTGAAAAACAAACCAAAAACCCCCAATAATTTAAAACATCTCCCAAATTAGCCCAGAGCCAGACAGACTGAGGTCAGAAATTTACCAGACCCTATAAGAGAACTAACACCAACACTCGTCAAAATGTA
This sequence comes from Apodemus sylvaticus, assembly GCF_947179515.1. Classification (NCBI taxonomy): domain Eukaryota; kingdom Metazoa; phylum Chordata; class Mammalia; order Rodentia; family Muridae; genus Apodemus; species Apodemus sylvaticus. Next base: position 11,983,566 of record NC_067492.1, read on the forward strand.
CCAGAGAATAGAAACTGAAAGAATATTTCCAGTTTCTTTGTTGTTGTTGTTGTTGTTGTTGTTGTTGAGGGCAATATTACCCTGATACCAAAACCAGATAGACTCAAACAACAAAAGAAAATTATACGCCTGCATCTCTGATGAATAGGAAGGCAAAAATTCTTGATAAGACAAAGAATTCAGGAACGCATCAAAATATTATCTACCATGTTCAACTTGGTTTCATCTCAGAGATGTGGTGATGGTTAAAAATATATAAATCAATAAATTTAATCCACCACACAAATAAATTAAAGAGCAAGCACCCATTATGTCATTCCATGAAGAAAGGCCTTTTGACCAATTCCAACGCATCTTCTTGATAAAGTCCACTAGAGCGGCTCCCAAGAGTTCTCGAGGCCCCTTTGCCCTGCCACGGCCACTGCACACAGCCACAGCTACCTCCCTCCTTCCCTCCACCCAGGGGAAGAGGAAGTGGTCAGGGGCCAGCAAGGGAGAACCTGAAGGAGGACGTGTCCCAACCCAGGCCCCTCCCACCCTGCTGCGGAAGAGTGGACTTGAGCTGGGGTTCCCAGAGTTTCCCCACTAGGAAAGACAGAACTCACTGAACTCTAACACTAATGTCCAGGCCTCCAGACCCCAGAGTGGGGGAGGGGGATGAGAACCCCCAAACCAACACCCAGAGCTCTTCAGGCTCAGAGACATGAGGATGGAGCCTTGAAGACTACATATGCCTCTGGAGCTGGGTGTTTGAATCCTGGCTGGGGGAGGGGGGGTTGGAGTGCTGTTGGCAGAGTCCTTTCTGCTAACAGCTGAAGTGAGAACCCATGAGGTGCAGACATAGCGTGTTCAAGGCGTTGATTGGTATGCAGCCAGAGTTAGATAGATGCCAGTGCTGTTGTATACCTGGGCGTCTCTGGGGTCTGGGGTTCACAGGTTCTTTTCTTCGTGACCCTGAAGTGAGGGCTCTGCCTGTTTAGAGTATTTCTGGAAGAAAGCAACTGTGAGTGGAGCAAGAATTGTACAACTCCACATGGGTTGTGTACACACACGTGTCCAGGCGCATATGTATGTGCAGGGAGACCCAGGGACCTTCCTGACTCTGTCCCCTCAGTGCTGGGAATACATACACATGCCTGTGCCTACAATGTCTGGCTCCCCCTCCCTCATTTTTTGTGTGTGTGGGTGTTGAGATACCATCCAAGGTCTTACCTCACCATGTAATCCTGGCTGGCCTGGAACTTGCTCTGTAACCCACGGAACCCAGGCTGGCCTCAAACTCGCAGCGATCCGCCTGCCTGCTGAGAGCGGTGGAATTAAAGGTACACACCACCACACTCAGTATGGTGCTTGGCTTCCAGGGATCCAGACTCAGGTCCTAGTTCTTGGGCAGCAAATATTACTCAATGAGTTCTCTCTCCATCCCCATTCTACTCTCCAGACACTCTTAAGGACAAGCATGAATAACCCCATTATTTGCAGAGATCCACTCTGAGCCCCTTAACTACACTATCTATTCACCAAATACCTTCAGGGCCTCAGGGGGAGCAGAGCCCTGCTGCCTCCCCAGATGGAGTCAGTCTAATCAAGAGAGAGTGAAAGTGGACAGATCTGAACAGGTGCTAACACACAGCTGTGTGCAACTCATTGCGTGTCCTTGGATATGGGGACTTGGGAGTCACACAAACAAATCCTATTCAGAAACTCCAAATCCAGATTCAAAAAACTTCCCCAGAATGCACCACTCTGGACTACATTTCCTAGAATGCAGAGAGGTAGAGGTCATGGTACTGCCTCATTTCTGAACCTGGTGACTTCTGGGAGTTGTGATCTCCACCTGTACTAGAGACAGAAACCCATGGGCCTCGTGTGGACAAATAGATGTGTTTATAAACCAGGAGACTCTGGGGGACCCAGAGGCACCTTGCATCCCATCTCAGCCTACAGACTGGTTTGATTTGCAGCCACTTCTGGGTCTCATGGGGGCTATAAAAGCTATCACAACATCTTGAGAGCGGAAAACGTGTATATTCATCTCTTTCCCTGAAACCTAGTCACATCCCAAGCCCAAACTGGGACGCCTTTGGAGTAATCACCTCATAACCAGTTGTCCGTGACCAGTGGTCCGTGAAGGAGAAATTTCTGGCTATTTCAGGTGATACAGACTCACATATTGTTTTGCTAAGGCAAGAATGTTGGGAGGACTGGCGATATTTGGAGAGAGTGTAACTAGAACTCAATGGACACTGACAGCATGCTTGCATGGTTAGCTTTGCAACATTTTGTTAGTGTCAAAGTATTCACCCTTTCTGATCTTCACTTTGTTGAGAGAGAGGCAAGGCAGAGAACATCTCCTGGTGTCCCAGCTGGTCCTCGTTGCTCCCCTAACTGATGCTGATTTGGAGGAGGCCTGGTGGTTTCTGCTGGATTGTTCCACTGCTGCTGATTCCTGTTTGGTATCCAGACACTACTGAACTGGACTGCTGGTATCCTGACTAAGATTTTGGAATCACCCCAAGGAACTACTTCTCAACAGGTCCACATCCCCTTGTCCTTTGTCCTACTGGTCATCTTTTCTCCCCTACCTTTGGACAGTGGGCTAGAAGTGGGTGGGGGTTCAAAGCATTTGAGAACCCTTATTAAAAGTAGGTTTTTTAAAAATCTAAGCCTACAAGTCTAGTCACTGGCCAATGCTATTTTGAACACAGCTCTGAACTATATTTGCCTCCAAGTGCTCCTGAACAGAGTTCAAAATTAGAAAGACAAGAGGTGATCTAACAGGAGGATATTCTGTCTTAAGAGGCTGCCTGGGGCTGGGGAGACAGCTCAGTGATCTGCAAGCCCATCCACCTGAGTCGGATCCCCAGTGGAAGGACTAACTCCCACAAGTTGCCTTCTGACCTCAACAGATGTAGTGGCATGCCTGTCCACACTCACACACATCATACACACAATAATCAAATATCCAGTGGTCACAAGCCACCAAATAAGGACACCCTCCTTCCTATGCTCTGGGGCACTGAGCCCCATGAGGTCATGTGACTGTCCTGTCCAGTGAATGGGAACTGAAGGAAGAGTGGTTCCTGGCTCAGAACAGTGGAGATCCACTAATGTGGGACGCCCTGACCTGGGCTCTGCCAGGAGAGGAGCCTTCAGCATCCTGACCAGAGAGCCTTTCCTCTCACGGTCCAGGAGTGACCAGGGCACGAACCCCAGTCATGTGCCTGGGTTCATTACAGCAAGTACTCTGTGGTTCTCACATTCTCTCCTGAAGGTTAACAAAGCAACAAGAAGGCTCCAGAACATTATTATACAACATCCCAATATTGAGATGAAAGTGATGTCTTTTTGCTCAAGGAAACCCAGAATTTTTCTTCTTTCCTCTTTCCTTCTCAAGCTGCCCAGGCTAGCTTGTAACCCGCCATCTTTCCACCTCAGCCTAATACTAGGATTACAGGCTTGCACCACCATACCCAGCGAGGAATCTAATCTTGTTTTTCCCTCTTTCTTCTGTCCTAGAGTCTTTCAAGAATTCTACTTCCTAGCCCAGCGTGCCACCAAATGCCTGCAACCCCAGCATTACAGCTGTGGAGAGAAGAAGATCACAGGTTCAAGGCTAGCCTCTGCTACCTATCAAGTTCTAAGCCAGCCTGGGCTACATGAGACACTGTCTTCAAAGTAAGCGATGTGGCAATCCCTTCCTGATGTTACTCGGCACAGTTCACGCTCGTTCTGTCTCTTCCCAAGCCTCCTGTCCTCAGCACCGAGAGTCCCATTTATAAAATACCAAACCATTTTGGAAATGTAGGGTTACAAGTAAGGAAAATCACTCCTCCTGGTAAGTGCTTCATAGAGTGTATGAACTATTGGACCTGGGGAGATGGCTCAGTGGGAAAGAGTGCTTGCTGTGCAAGCATGAGGAGCTGAGTTCAAATCCCCAGTCCATATGTTTTGTTGTTGTTGTTGTTGTTAAAGGAGGGCTAGAGAGATGGCTCAGCGGTTAAGAGCACTGACTACTCTTCCAGAGGTCCTGAGTTCAAATCCCAGCAACCACATGGTGGCTCACAACCTTCTGTAATGGGTTCTGATGCCCTCTTCTGGTGTGTCTGAAGACAGCTACAGTGTACTCACATATATAAAATAAGTAAATTTTTTTAAAAAATAAAAATTAAAAAAAAAGGAAGGTCTGGGTTTGGATGCACGTGTACCTGGAAAACTAGCACTGTAGGGTTTGGAGACAGGAGAATACCTATGAGTTCCTGACTGCCAGCCTAACTCCAGGCTCAGTGAGAGACCCTGTCTCCAGGGAATAAGGTACGGAATAAGCAGGAAGGACAACTGATGCCCCCCTCTGGCCTCTGTGTGAGTTTGCACACTCATGTGAACATACACACACACACTCACTCACACACAGAGACACACCTTATTTGCATAGTGCTGCTACTATACTAGGTCTTCTACAGAGGATTTCTACTAGAGATGGTTTACTGCACACAGGGGAAGTGTGAAGGTCACATGAAAACATGTGCCCTTATACATAAGGGACACGAACACTCAAGTTTTGGGTATCTGTTGGGGAGAATGGGTCCCCATGTTCTCAAAATGTTCTTTAGAGAATCGTCCCTCAGGCCCCCTGTGCAGGGAAAGCCCATGCATCCTTGAAGGACCCACCTAAGAGATAGGCATGCTCTGTTCAAAGCCAACACCAACAGGGACATCACAGCCACTCTTACCATCTGAAGATCATTTGAGGTGGACTCTGGGCCCTGTGTTGAGATCTTCTCCTCACTGTCAGAGGGATGCTCCTGGGTGGCTAGTGAGCTCCCTGACACTCTGGTCACCTTGGCCTTGACCTTCCCAGTGCATAGCCCTGCATCCTCTAGGGACTGGGCACAATGTCCCGGGAAGGCTTTCAGAATCGATGTTAAATTACATTCAGTTATCTGGAATCTTCCTATGACTTCTAGCCCCTGCTGGCCAACCCTAGTCATGCAACACCTCAGTCCTATCTTTCTACCACTCCATACGCCCTGCCCCACCAATCCTTCAGGGCTCCAGGCCTTTGGCCACACAGGTCTTTCCACTGGGCCCTAGTCTATGTCAGGGTAGATATCAGGTAATGAATCGCATAAAGAATTGCTAACCAGGAACTGGAAACTGACAAGATTCCAAGTCCCCATGTCACCCCACACTGCCTCTCTCCATCAGAGGACAACCCTGTCATTCTAGGTTATGCTGAGAACAAGGGTGTCATGTCACTCCACAGAGCAGTACTGAAAGCATCTTGACTTGGGAGAACTCCACGTTAGTGTGCAGCCTGCTTTTAGGATCCGTTGGAAAACTCTGGAGACTCCCAGAGAACTTTCCAGAAAAGGAGAATTCTCCTGAGCTCTGCCCCAGGGGAAAGTCCTAGCCTGAAGGCCTGAAGCACAGTTCTGCCTCACTACCCTGTCATCTGTGTGACTCTGGGCCAGTTACTGCCCTTCTCTGGGCCTCTTTCTACTTCTTGAATTTGGACTAGCTGCCCTGAGGTCGTGGGCATTCTCTAGGGAAAGGCATAGGGGAACTATAGCCTTGGCTGTGATGAGCCCCAAACTGTCTGGGATCCAGGGCAGCCCTGAGTGCTAGAATAATCGGAGGTCAGGCTAGAGAGATGGCTCACAGGTTAAGAGCACTGGCTGTTCTTCCAGAGGTCCTGAGTTCAATTCCCAGCAACCTCACGGTGGCTCACAACCATCTGGAGTAAGATTGGTGCCCTCTTCTGGCCTGCAGACATATATCCAGGCAGAATTCTGTATACATAATAAGCTAATAAATAAGTCTTATGTTTATTATTTACATAATCAATTAATAAATAAGTCTTTAAAAATAATTAGAGGTCTCCCTTTCCCAGCCTAACCCTGAAAGCTGTCACCACAGGGCTTTTAGACTGTGTGGTACGGTTTCTCCACTGCTGGGCAGTACCACACAGCATCCTGAGGCAGAGCCCCACCCCTTGCAGGCCCCACCAAGTTCCTCCGTAGCTTTCACTTCCCTGTCTGTGGTCTCTGCGCTGGTCTGGTATGTGTTCTTATCTAAACAGGTACCCAAAACTCACTGGGGCACTGGCTGTTAATCAGGGTGACTGTGACTCCTAGGTAAGTAAAAACACATCATCTTTGGGACACAGTGACACAAAGAGACATGACCCGTTTATCTACAATGGAATGAAATGGGCAGCCCATGTCTTGCACGCCAGCTCTATGCCTCGGAGCATCTGCCTGTCCGGAGACATGTCTGTCCCACCTGGTAATGCCTCTGGAGACTGATGTCATCAAGGCAAGGGGGAAGGGGGTCCCTTGGCATAGAACAACCCAGGCACAGGTGCCAGGAATGCTGAGAGTACACGCCCACACCACAGAATTCTCAGGACCACATATCCAAAGTTAAGTCAGGAAAGCCAAGGCAGTGCCTCCATTTATTGTAGTCTTGTGCTGTGATTTTCTTCTTTGCTAAAGTCAACGCAGAGCTGTGTAGAGCATTCACGAAAGGGAGGGGCAGCAAAAGAAGGGTGGAGCCCTCCAGGATTCCCCAGGTACGGACACCTCACCTCCAGCGCAGGACACTAGCTGACCTGCAAGACTGTTACTGATGACGCCACCAGGGGGCAGCAGAGACTGGGAAGTGCCTGCAAGCCCCGCCCTCACCAATTCCCGATCTAGGGAGGCACCAGGCTTGAGGTGTCTGCCTGTCTAGTAAGCTGGGGTGCTGGGGTGGGGGGCGACGACACTGGGGGTGGGATTCTATTTCCCAGACAGGGCTGAAAACCACAGATTGGGGGGGGGCACCATTTATGTAGCAATGACCTGAGAGGGCTTGTAGAAAAATTTACCAGTGTGGAGGCCACACACACTGTGGTATACACACTGTGCTGGAAGGAAGGAGGTTCTGATGCACGTTTAGATGATGGCGGCCGGGGAGGGCTCGCTACCTTCCTCTTGATTTACCTGTGAGTCTAATGCTGCCAAGACAAGAGAAACCAGCTTTTGATGAAGGAGATGAAAATATTTGAGAAAGATAATCTCGCTCTGCATGGATTAGAACTATACATGAAAGGCTATAAAATGGCTCAGTGTGGTCAAGGGGCCTGCGGTCAAGCCTGATGACCTGAGTTCAAACCCTGGGACCCACATAGTAGGAAAAAACCCAACTCCCACAAATTGTCCTCTAGCTTCTATGCACTCAGGTCACACTATATATATACATATACATATATATATATATATATATATAAAGGCATGCACCTTTAATCCCAGCACTCAAGAGGCAGAGGCAGGCAGATCTCTGAGTTTCAGGACAGCCTGGTTTATAGAGTGAGTTCCAGGACAGCCACGGCTACACAGAGAAAACCTGTTTTGAAACAAACAAGCAAACAAACAAACAAGCAAACAAATAAAATCACATGGTGCATAACTAGTAAGAGTTTTTTCTTTCTTTGTTTCTTCTTTCTTCCTTTCTTCCTTCCTTCCTTCCTTTCTTTCTTTCTTTTTTCTTTCCTGTTGTGCTGTTTTTGGTTTGGTTTGGTCTGGTTTGGTTTTGACACAGGGTTTCTCTGTGTTGTCTGCCCAGCTAAGGGCTTGATTTTCAAAGGGTCCTGTGAGTGGAACCAAGACCTGGTGACTGCTGGGTGTGTGCGCTTGGTCAGGAGACCACTAATTCCTCAGTCGCAGTGAGCCCATTGTTTACATTCTTAGGGACACTTTAAAAGCCAGTTTCTGTAAAACAGACAATTTAAGAGTTACCAGGTGATCACAGGTGACCCTGACTTCAAAATCCAAAAAACGAGAAAGAACAAGGGAGGAGAGATAAACCCATGTGAAGGTCTCCAAATGCTGAAGATGAATGAACACGAGAGCACATTGGGGGTGTGGGCCTGTGAGATGGCTCAGCATGTCAGGGTGCTTGCGGCCAAGCTTACAACACGGGCTTAATCCCTGGGGAGTCCCACGGCAGAAGAAGAAAACCAACCCCCAGGCATTGTCCTCTTCCTCCACCTGTACACTGTGGCACACATGTGCACAATTGTACACACACACACACACACAATTACTTGTGTCTACACAAAACACAACAATTTTAGGGCGGGACACATAGAGCGAATGGAATATTATATAGCCATAAGAGGATGATAATAATGGCCCACACTACGATAAGGATGACCCTGGAAGACAGTTCCATGAGACAAGCCTGACACAAAGGACTTTGTTTGGTGCCACTTATCCAAGATCCACCGAGTAACAAAATGGAGCAGTTGGAGACACACATCAGAAAGAAATTGTCACACACTGGGAGAGGGGACGGAAGTGAATGAAGAGTTAGTGACCCACATATAGAAAAAAACTATTCAAACAGGGGCTGGGGGTGGAGCTCAGGGTGTGTCCTTAGCATGTGCAAGGCCCCGGGCACCATCTCCAGCAATGTAGCACACAGCAGGAGGTTAAAATGGCGCTTTTAGGACATACACATTTTGATTTCATTTAGCGGCTCCTGGGGGCGGGGCATGCGCACTTTTTAGCACACGTAGTTGTCCTTTGAAGGTCAATTTTGGGGAAAATGCACAGACCTAATTATTTGCGCATGCTAGGTAAGCTGTCTAGCGCTGAGCCACACCCCGACCCTAAACTGGAGTGTTTGGTTTTGTCGTTGTTGTTCTACCTTGCATTTTGAACAACTAGGCGTGTCCCTGGGGCAGTCAAGTCAGAGAGTCCCAGGGAGTCCTCAGAAGTCTCGTGGTCCCCCCTGCAGCTACCACAGGAAGCAGCTGTCCTTTGTTGGACACAGTCTCACATTCCAACAGTTTGATGATTCCATGAATGCATGTGACTTCTAGGACAGAGAACCCATCAAGGGGACCCGGGGGATGCGTAAGGGCTAGCACACACAGGCTTCATCGAGACAATGAAAACATCTGAGATTGACCGTGGTGTCTGTGTGACTCTAAGGCACTATAAGCATCAACGTGTGGACCGTAGGTGTATGTGGCTGATCTGTGTATGAACTGAGTCTCAAGGCTGTGTGAGAGTGTATGGGGGTGTGGGGGTGGAGACCCCATGTATAGCTCAGGGTGGAGAAGCCCTTGCCTAACACACAGGAGACCCTGGATTCCAGCCCTACCTAGCACTATACACAGAAAGTGTGATTTAAATTCATTTTATTACACTCATTCATTGGGGGGCAGGGTCAAGAAGAGCTCGTGAAAAGGGGTTCTCTCTTTCCACCGTGTGGCACCTGGGGAGTGAACTTAAAATGTCAGGCCTGGGGTCCTTACTCACTGAACCATCTCACCAGTGTGTGTGTGTGTGTCTGTGTGTCTGTGTGTGTATATGTGTGTGCTTGTGTGGTGTTATGTGTGTGTGTGTCTGTGTGTGCATGTGTAATGTTATGTGTGTGTGTGTGTGTGTGTGTGTGTGGAGAGAGCATGCATACACATCTATTGTACAAAGGCACCTTGAGGACTCAGGAATGTGTAAAACACATGCTATCTGTGACCTCAGGCTACGCCCAGTCTGAGGGAGGAGGCAGCCACTGTAATCACAACAGCCGAGGGGAGAGTGGATAAAAACACAGGACCTCGTAGGAGGTGCCTGAGTTCGGAAGCTGCCTAAGCCCAGAGATGAACCGGTCTTCCAGGAAGAGGGAAGAACATGTAGGGACACCCTTAGGCAGGGCCAGACTTTGGGAAGGACTGGAGCAACAGGAGGGAAGACCTCTGATCTGCACAGCGGAGGGAGGGCTAAGACCTCTTGAGCCTTTATCCCAGAACAATGAACTGGGGTCGGGTACAGAGTGGGCGCTAAGCGCTACGCTGGGAGTTGTTTGCCTCCCTGGCACCGTCTCCTTCCCCATTCTCATTAAGTGCACATGCGCTCTGGGAGGGGGCTGACGACAACGGAGCGGGAAGCAGGGTCTGTTAAGCAAGCAGCCAGCGGAGGGCACTTTGAGGACAGGCAGCAAGGCCCGCTAGGATGCTCGCACCTGTCGAGGGCTGCTGGCATCCTGCATCCCGTCATGGGTCAGATCAGAGGGCAAGGCCAGCGGCTTCAGCACTCTGGGGTCCCAGCTGCTGCAGATCAGGGCTGAGGCTGGGCCTAGCAGGCCACTGGGGGGGGGGGGGGCGGGAGGCCGCATTCCCAACCTGGGCCCCTGACGTCAATGTTGCCATGGAGACCCAGCTTCCCTTACAGAAGGCAGCTGCTGCAGAGCGTCCCCCGCCCCACAACACACACACACACACACACACACACACACATACACGGAAGGCTGAGGAGAGCAGAAAGAGTAGGTTGAGGCCCACAGGCTGTAGCTCAGCCTGGAGCACAGCCCTGCAAGGAGTCAGAGTGCCAGGAGCAGGTACCTGCTCACCCCTGGGTCTCAGATGTGGCTGCTTTCTTGCATTGGCTTCTGAGGTGGAAGAATGGGAAACTCTGTGAGACAGGAACCTGGATTCCCCCACTTTGGGATCTGGAAACTGTAATCTTAGAATCTCCACTGGGGAAACTCAGTCTCCCTGCAGCAGCTGGGTATCCTGCAGAAGTCCTCCTTCAGAAGGGACCCACCAAGGGCAAAGAGCACCAGTTCTGAGCTATAGCTCGGCAGAGTGCTTCCCTGGCATTCACAAAGCCCCGGGTTTGTTCCCAAGTACCAAATAGAACTGGGCGAGGCGGTAGATACTGTAACCCGGCACCTGGAAGATGGAGGCAGAAGCGTGGATCAGAAGTTCAAGATCATTCTCTTTTACTTAGTGAGTTCTCCCAGGTCAGGCAGGGACAGCCTGACAGGAGCTCACCTCTGCCTCCTGAAGGAACAGTGTCTGTGCATATCCTTTAAAATCCCCATGAACATATAAACATCTGGGGGTGCTAGCTATTTCCTCAGGGTATCAAGACCCGAGACTTGCCCCGAAACTAGCTCTGGTCCCTGTCTGTGTGGGAAAGCCCCCCTCCCCCAAACATTTTAAATTACCTGAGCAAGAGATGTGGCACGTTGTTGTTCGTGGAAACACAGTTTTGTTTCTGTTGCATGCAGTTTGGGCAAGGAGATGGCTCACTGGCCGAGGGCGTTTGCTGCTAGCCCTGACACGCAGTAGGCTTACCATATCTGTGACTGCTTCGTTCTTTGGATTCAACCAGCTGTGCCTGGCATGTACAGAGCCTTGGGGTCACCACCAATAAAGCCAGTCATGGTGGTATTCAGCCGCAACCCCAGTACTCGGGAGATGTGACAATGGGATGAGCAATTCAAGTCTATCCTTGGCTATATGGAGAACCATAGGCTAGCCTGGGCTACAGGAGAGCCAGTTAAAGGGGAAGGTTGAGGGGAAGGAGGAGACTGAGCCTGACCCAAACATGAACATGTGAACTTTCCCCCCTAAACCAGTGGCTCTCAGCCCTCCCATGACACCTGCTAATGTAGTTTCACATGTGATGTCACAGTACAGTTCATAGGTGGACCACAGCAAAGCTATAGAAGCCAACCTCCTCTAGGCTGGTATCATCCAGTAGGGTCAGAGAAGAAAGCCAGCACCAGTTTGGGGATGGTCTCCAAATACAGCTAGAATTTTCTGAGGAGTAACCCAAAGCCACATACCCCATCACGAATATCCAGGCTGGTTGTGCACATTGCAAACGTCGCAGATTCTAATCTTTATTATAATTCCCCAGCAGGTGGCAGTAGAGAGTCTAAAGATCCACCTACTCGGAAGTGACTTGGCAAGGACTGCCTGGCTTCTCCATAGGTGTCACGACAGTGCTGAGAAGAGCATTTGCCTTGTTCCTTAAAATATTCTTGTTTGGCAGGACAGGGTGGTGCACACCTGTAATCTCAGTACCCAGGAGACTGAGGCAGGAGGATCGCTGCAGATTCAAGGCCAGCCTAGTCTGCAATAGTGATTCCCAGGTCACCCAGGACTATTCTGTAAGACGGTCTCAAACAACACCACCAAAATGCAAAACAAAATCCCCAAATTACTGCGCCTCGACCTCTGCCCTCAGTCAGCTGCACAGTTTTGTATTTAGGGTTGGGGAACGTATCGGTAACCTCAACACTCTGGAGGATGTCTGGAGGATTGCCAGGCTAGTCCTGAGTTCAAGGGTCCATTCTGACTCAGTTGAAGTTGCAGCTATTAGCTAAGATGCTTGACACACGATTTGTTGCTTTTGTTTTAATTGAGCTGTAAACACCCGTGACAGCAATAAACATTATACATTCTTTTAATTATCCGTGTGTGTGTGTGTGTGTGTGTGTGCGCGCGCGCGCGCGCGCGCGCGCGCGCGCAAATGAGTGCAATGCCCTGGGAGGCCAGAAGGAGGCGTCAGATTCCATCCTTTTCCCCCAATGAAGTTATGGGTGGCTGCAAGCCAATCAACAGGATGCTGGGACATAACTCTAGTCTCTAATCAAGAGCAGCAAATGGGCTTAGCTGCTGAGCTGTGTCTCCAACCTTGTAGTAAACCTCACAGTGTGCACTTTCTAATGGTACACAGGACCGGCACCACACCATGAAACATCTCCATATCTAACTCCAGAATCCTGCTATCCCCAAGAGGAACCCCTGCACCCATCAGCAGACAGTCCCTGTACCCAAACCCTGACAAACATCAGCTGGCTTTCCAGTCCTCTGTGCTTGCTGATTCTGGACATTTCCTATAAACGGAATCATACCTGGACTTTTGTGTCTGATATCTTCCCCCTCAATGTTGTGGTTTTTGAGGTATATTTATGTTATGGGATATTTCAGTATTTTTTTAAACAATTATTTTGTTTATTTGTATGTGTGTGTATATGCCAAGGCGCATGGGTAGAGGTCAGAGAACAACTTGCGGGAGCTGGTTCTATCCACCACGCTGGTTCCGGGTCTAGAACTCAGATCTTTAGGCATTGCAGCAAGCACCTTTTCCTGCTGTGCCACCTTGCCAGCCCCTTCTTTCCCTTTTGACCAAATATCCCTTCATCTATATGGGTCTCCTACACCCTAGACAAGTGTTTTATCATTGACCTATACCTCTAGCCCTGCTCTATAGATACTTGGTTGCTTCCTTCCTTCTTTTTTTTTTTTTAAGATGCATTTATTGTTATATGTGAGTACACTGTAGCTGTCTTCAGACACTCCAGAAGAGGGAGTCAGATCTAGATATGGATGGCTGTGAGCCACCATGTGGTTACTGGGATTTGAACTCAGGACCTTCGGAAGAGCAGTCAGTGCTCTTAACCTCTGAACCATCTCTCCAGCCCGGCTGCTTCCTTCTGATGCTAATTTTACAAGCTGTTATGTGATAATGATACACAACACTAGTTTGCAGCATACAGCTTGAGTGTCTAGGTATCTGTATCACAGAGACCCAGCTGCAGAGTCCTCAGGTCTCCTCTTGTCCCCACTGTGTCTGTAACAAGCTCCTCCAACGTAAACACCACGATCTCTGCCTTTACAGAGGGCTTGCACCTGCTCAAGAACTCTCTAAAAGTGAGTTCCGTTCTGGTGTCCCTGGCTCCCTTCACTTGGCACGATCTCTCTCATTATTGATGTCACTGTATTGGATGACTTTCTTGCTCTGTAGAACTGTATGTGAATACACTATTGTGTGTGCGTATTCCGAGTTAGCCAGACATTTGACCGGTCCTATTGTATATCTGCCCCACGGTGTGGTGGGCCTGCTTTGCTGTTAAGTCATGCACTACAAACCTTGCTTGTGGTGTTGGACGTGTTCTCACAGTGGCTCAGTTCTACAGCCACCCGGGGACAGAGCTGCTGGCCACAGTGTGCCTATTTGTTTACTTTCAGCAGACAAGCCTGCAAAGACAGCTTGTCCACTCTGGGCTTCCGCCTGCCGAGGCCAAGTTTTCTTAGCTCCTTCTTCCATCAGTGCTGAGACCCAGCGAGCTGGCTCAGACCTTCCAGCGTGGCCAGGCACCACCGAGACCGTGGTGACAGCACAGCTCTTGGGTGGCATTTCTTAAGACTGCCCTAGAAAGAGCTCTCCCTCTCACCTGCTCCTGATCCCAACATGATTCCACTCTCTCATCAGAGTAGTTTATGATCTCGGCCATCCGTTCCTCCCACCTAGTCTAAGCCAAGAAAGAAGCTCCTGAAACACCACACACAGGCATGCCCCTGTGTGCTCGTGGTGGGCTACTGTGATGTGGAGTCGATCCAGCTCTTGAGAGCACAACTTTTGATTGTGTCCCCTTGTCCAGGCCTGTCCTGCTCCATGGAAGAAACTCAAGCTTCTCTGTCCTCACAGCACACACAATGTGTGGCCTCAGCTGGCTGGCTAGCCCCTGGCCTTTCTACTCATGGGACAAGAGGCCACCCAGGAGAGGAGCTGTGTGTGAGGTAGCCAGGATACTCCAGTCCTCGAGTAGGCCTTGGGCTTGACTAGGGCTGTCACATAGGGCATCAGGTTGTCTAGGAGGGCAGACGGAAGGGAAGACAGGGGCATATGATAGATACATGAGCTTAACTCAGGTCAGTGGGGACATCCACAGAGGGCCAACAGTCTGGAGAAGGATGGAAATTATTTCTCCGACATGTCTGCGTGTATTCATATGGAGACTGAAGGACAATATCAAGTATCCATTTATCCTCCACCTTAAGTTTTTGAAACACAGAATGTGGAACTTACCTGTTCAGCTGTGCTGGGCAGTCTGCATGCTTCACAGATCTGTCTCCATCATCCCAAGTGTTGGGATTACAAGTGTATGTATGCCACAGGACCTGGCTTTATATGAGGGTGTTGAGGATCCAATTCAGGTCCTGTACTGGTTGGTTTTGTGTATCAACTCAACACAGACTGGAGTTATCACAGAGAAAGGGGCTTCAGTTGGGGAAATGACTCCATGAGATCCAGCTGTGGGGCATTTTCTTGGTTGGTGATTAAGTGGGGAGAGCCCCTTGTCGGTGGAGCCATCCCTGGGCTGGTGGTCTTGGGTTCTATAAGAAAGCAAGCTGAGCAAGCCAGGGGAAGCAAGCCAGTAAGGAACATCCCTCCGTGGCCTCTGCATCAGCTCCTGCTTCCTGACCTGCTTGAGTTCCAGTCCTGACCTCCCTTGGGGATGAACCCTTTCCTCCCCAACTTGTTTCTTGGTCATGTTTGTGCAGGGGTAGAAACCCTGCCTGAGACAGGTCCTAACGATGCTTATGTGCCAAGCACGGTACCGACTAAGCTCTCTGACTTCTACCTTGCTCTAGCTTTGTCACAGGTCTATGCAGCCTAGAAGAGCCTCAAACTCCAGACCTTCCTGCTTCAGCCTTAAGAGCTGGGATCCTGGACGTATACCACCATACTCTGTGATCTCATGGAGACACACCTGGGAAGCAGCAATGGATGGCCAGGTACTAGGCTAGGGCCGCTGCGACCCTCTGAACAGGGTTTTCCAATATCACAGAGGGCAGTAACATCACCCTGACAGAAAGTCTAGGGGTAGGGCTGGTTGTCACCGTAGGTAAGAGCACTACTAACGGGTAGGCCTGTGTAACAGGCTCAGGCACCATGGTTAAGCACCCAGAGTGAGAAGAAGCCAGTCCTCAGCTGTGTCCTGCTCCCCCCCACATGGGACCTCCCCCCACTCCGTCCTCCACCCCCACCCCACCCCCATAACCACACAGCAAGGCCAGCTTTCATGAGTCACTTACAGTTTATTTTTGCCTGAAAGTATTTCACATCTCTTTGTACACAGCTACGTGACAGTATTTATTATTAACCATCAAGAAAAGCAACATTGCGGGGTGGGAGTGGGGGTGGGGCGGGGGTGGCATGTCTTAGTTCTTCGTTTTTTTTTTCCTTTTTAAAATTTTTTCTTTTTTTCTTTTTTTTTTTTAATTTTTTATTTATTTATTTTTTTTACTTTATTTTATATTTTTTTTATTTTTTCTGCTTCTGCTTCTCTCTGCACCGGGGTGCTGTGAAGTACGGAACCGGGGTTGGGGTCGGAAGAAAGCAACAACAGAAATCAACAGAGAAACAAACACAGACCAGAACTCACTCCACACACACACAGGCACACGCACGGAAGAAAACCTGCCACAGAAAGGAAATTAAGACCGAGACTCGAACCCAAAGTCTCTGTGTTTGTTTTTGTTTTTTTTGTGTGTGGTTTTTTTTTTCCTTTTTTAAAAAAATGAGGGCATAGTTGGAGGAGGGGTGGGTAATAAAGTCTACCTGGCAAAGTATAAAACAACCGAAGAAGCATGGTCTCCATCAAATAAGATTAAATAGATATAAAACAATTAACATCAACTGGTGGGTCTGGTTTGGAGGTGCCAGGGAGGGGGGGGGGGGAAGATTTGTGCTAAACCAACAGAAAAAGGGCTGGAGTCAAGGAAACAGAGGGGGACCCCCATAAAGAATTGTCAAAGGGCTGTTTCTGTACAGTGAGGGTTTGGTAAGAAAAAGCCAACTGTAAAAAGAAATGAGGTTGGTCTACCTCGGGGCACAGTGGGGAGGGAATTTCGCGGTGACCACCACGTCGGTGGAGGAAAGGGTGGACAGTCGGGTCGGGCTGGCTGGGTGACGTAGCTCTTTTCTCCCAAGAGACCATGCAAAGAAGTGGGCGTGGGGCATGCGTTTAGTGAACCACAGGGTGGGGAGGCCACAGGTTGCAAGTCTCAGTAGGGGACAGGGACAGCTTAAAAGGCGGTGAGGAACAACTGCAGGACCTTGGAGGACCAACTCTCCTGGGGGTATACAGAGAGGGAAGGTCAGGGCCCTTCCAGAGTCACAGAAGCAGAGGAGGGGCTGTGTGAGCTACAACATGGAGAACCTATGTCTTTCCTCCTCCTCCCTCCCACCTTGATCCCCCACACGGAAAAGCGGGAGACATCTGGAAACAATACAGAGTAGCAAGTGGGCGGACTGACTGACCAGGAGAGCATTAGCATACAAGAGTCCGGTAAGAAAAAAAGCAATTAAGTTTCCAAAGGTCTTTTTTTTTTCCCTGTTGTTTGTTTCCTTAAAAAAAAACAAAAAAACAAAAAACAAAAAACCCAGAACCACTAGCACTAACCCGACAGCTGACTGGTCCAGACAGTACTACACTCCACAGGGGAGGTGGAGAGGGCAGGCAAGGAGGGACAGGGGAGGGGGGAGGGCCGGTCAAAGACTTCATAAATAAGAGCGGGTCCCAGACCCGCAATTTGTCAACGTTTCTTAAATAGGT
The DNA here is from genome assembly GCF_947179515.1 of Apodemus sylvaticus. NCBI lineage: Eukaryota > Metazoa > Chordata > Mammalia > Rodentia > Muridae > Apodemus > Apodemus sylvaticus. The sequence continues at coordinate 12,000,756 of NC_067492.1, forward strand.
GCGTTATTTAAATCTTATGTACAACAAGAACCACTTTGCATAGCGATGGTGGGGGACACAGGACGATGGATGGGGTGACATGACTGGGTATTCCTGTCCCAATGGTAGGGGCGAGATCTCCGCTCGGTGCACCTCCAGGAAGAAAGCGTCCTCCTTCTGGCCCGAGTGGACAGCAACAGCGTCAGGCTGGATGAATGCCCCCACACACGGTATCACACAACAAAGGCAAAGAAAATCCACACGGGGATCCCCGCCCACCCCTCCCCTGCCCTCCCTACCCCGCTGTTCTTCTTGTTGCCACCAAGGCTGCTTTTGATCAAAGTCAAAGGTTCCAATATGAAGCTCTAAGAATTAGGCGGAGGCTGGGCGTGCTGAGGATTCCCCACCCCTCCCCCCTCTGTCCCCCCCAAGACTCCCCCATCTATCCCGCAGCCAGGTGCTGGGACCACCCCGGGACCCACTGCTCTACGGCTATTAGTCAAGAGTCGGGTTTTTTTGTTTCTTTTTTTGTTTTTGTTTCTTTTTTGTTTTGTGCGATGCCATCCTGTGCACACAGCCGGGGCTTCACCAGGCTTCCGTGTAGCGAACATCCACCTCCTTTAGATTAGGAAGCTTGGCCTGCAGGTGAGAAAAAGGTATCTGGTCAAACACTAGCCAATATCTCCCTACCACCCACACCCTCTCCACAGTGAGGCTGTAGGCTCTCTGGGCTCTGGAAGGGGCTGGCGACCTTAAACAGAGAACAGGGTGGCCTCAGAAGTGGCTACAGGAACCCTAGCCCCAGAGTCAAGACAATTTTAATTGCCGTGTGAGACCACACATCTGACACCCTGAGGTTTGTTTTATGGAGATCACAAGACAGCTAAACCGAGTCCTGTGTATGGTTCCCAGGTGGCATTCAGGATTAACCATAGCATTCTGGGAAAGCCGTGAGCATCGTGAAATAGAATATACTTCCTAGATCCCTTCCCATTGTCAACAGAGGGGTCAGAGTGGGTGAGGGACCAGAGCTCACAAGCAGCCAGCCTGGACTCCTCTCGGGTTACTCCACCCTTAAACTGCAGTATGGTTACACCTGATACTTTCAATACATTATTCTAAGACAGAGCTTCACACAGCCCAGGCTGGTATGAAGGTAAAGATGACCCCTCACTTCTGATCCTTCGGTCTTCAGCTCCGTGGGACGGAGTATGCACTACCTCGTTGGGTTTATATGGTACTGGGCATGGGACAACAGCCAATCAATTTGCAAGATTCTTCTTAGCTCTTCCTTTTTGTTCCTGCTGATAATAGAAGTCTATTCTCTCAACAGCTGGCTTTTTCCTCCACTGTACAGTGGTCTGTAACTCATTAATGGTTTCCTGCCTTCCTAACATGCCTGCATACCCACCAGTCCCATTCAATAATACATATGCATTTCCATGCACACACATGTGCATACACATGTGCATACACATGTGCACACACATGTGTGTACATGTACACACACATGTGCACACACACGTGCACACACACACACACACACACACACACACACACACAGCAGCAGCAGGGGCAGGAGAGCAAGCAATATTTTTTTTCTTTTTTTCTTTGAGACAGGGTTTTTCTGTGTAGCCTTGGCTGTTCTGGAACTCACTCTGTAGACCAGGCTGGCCTCGAACTCAGAAATCCGCCTGCCTCTGCTTCCCAAAGTCCTGGGATTAAAGGCGTGCGCCACCACTGCCCAGCAATTTTTTTTTTTAAAAGACAGTAGGAACTAGAGAGATCAGCCATTGCTGCCCGCATCCATGTCAGATGGCTCATAACCACCTTTAACTCCAGCTCCATAGAGTCTGATGCCCTCTGAGTGTACCACCACACATGTAGCACACATGCTCTCTCTCTTTCTCTCTCCCTCCCTCCCTCTTAATGAGAAGAAACATAGAAGGAGAGTGAGTTTTCCTCATAAGGAGTCTCTCCCACTTGATTCCGGGAGCTCTGTGGCTTTTGGGGACTTGAGTGCAGGACACCCTGATGGCTATAACTCTCAAAGTGCAGCATGCCCAGGCGCCCCCTACCCCAATGTGTTTGTGTGTAAACTAGCTAGGTGTGGGTCCTGGGGCCACATCTTCCAAGCCTGACCCAGTGCTGCTGTGAGCATTGGTCTGCAGAGGCCTCTTAAGTGTGCCTAGCTCTATAGGTGTGGGCCCCACTGTTGCCCCCTAAGTCCTGCACCTTCTGGGATTCAGTGACCTCTCTAGTCACAAATCATGGGAGCTGCTGTTTGGTACAGAAAGACTGGGCTGGACTGCATAGAAAACCATCCGAGCCCTGGGCAGGTAGCCTCAGAGATATTCAAAGTGACCTAAGTCTGTCTGCTGGGCTCGGCAGGTCCCATGTGCATGCCTGGACCAGAGAACAGGCCCAGCTATGGGAAGACCGAAGACCCCAGGGAAGGAGGACCCTGACCACGGGCTTATGGGTAACCTCTGACAGCGGCTTCCAGGATGCTAGGGCATCTCTGGGACTCAAAGGAGGAAGTGCCGAGGGCCCTGCCTTCACCTCCCTAAGAAGCACCGTGTGCTCTGATGGATGACATCTGCTGGCTGTCACACTTAAGTTCTCTGCCCCATCACCATGCCAGGACCCAGAGGGCCTGCTCCAGCCTAGTTCTAGAACCTGGCTTGCTTCTACCCTGCTTCCTGCTCCCACAGTTCATATTCCACACAGCTAAGGTCTTAAAACTAGGACTTGGTACCCACTCCAAGAGACCCCAGGGGTGTCCCTGACACTGGATAAAATCTAGTCCTTCTGTGACCCATGAGGACTATCAGATCTCCTGTTCTTGCTTTCCAGCTAGGTTTGCTACGGCCAGGGCCTGCCTGCCTGCCTTCTCTGCTTCAGAACCTTTGCGGATACCCGCCCCCTCTCACTCACTCTGCACATCCCAGGCTTTTTTAAAAATTTATTTATTATTATATCTAAGTATACTGTCGCTGTCTTCAGACACCCTAGAAGAGGGTGTCAGATCTCATTATGGATAGTTGTGAGCCACCATGTGGTTGCTGGGATTTGAACTCAGGACCTTCGGAAGAGCAGTCAGTGCTCCTAACCACTGAGTCATCTCTCCAGCCCCCATCCCAAGCTTCTTATCTATTGGGTTCAACATTACGCGACCTCTTTTTTGGAAGGAATGGCCCTTGGTTTTCCAATGCCGTTTAGGTTCCCACTTCTAGGCTGTCAACTCTGGCTGGTTTTATCACACTCCCTCTCCTTCCCTATCTGTTTGCTCTTGGTATGCCAGGCTTTGTGCTGGAGATGCATCTCTAAGGGTGGCTAGGGAGGGAGGGAGTGGCCAGGCTAGGGAGGGAAGAGGGTGGCCAGGGAGGGAGGGAAGGAACGAACCGGCAGGGAGGACTCACCTTCAGATCCTCATAGGTGTCAGCCGAGAGCTTGGTGCTGTTCATATTTAAACTGCAAAGACTCTTCATGGCTGGGTAAGCACAGACAGACAGACAGACAGATAGACAGTGAGTCCACACGAAAGCCTAGGGCAGGACGAGGCCACTTAAGCCAACTCTCAGTGTGGATGTGTGAGGGAGCTGCAATGGTTTGAGTTCGGCCATCATGCTCTAGGTCTTCGTGGCCCCTGACCTCTGACCTTCTTTCCCTTTCGGGTCTGGTCCTGCCCCACTGGGGATCTTGGATACTCCCCGGTACTACTGGCTCGCATCTCTAACATTTGGTCGTAGGAGCAAGCATCAAGGTGGGGCTCACTCTGGAGCCGCACAGGTGCTCGCTGCAGACACACCCAAATGCTTCTGCTGAGACCCCGAGGGGACCTGACAAGTGGGGATTCTGCGGTGTCGATTAGAAGCCCCCCATCTGCGGATGCCTCCCAGAAAGTAGGCTCAATATTAATATCAATATTCATCTCCCCCCACCTCAGAGTTCCCACTAAGTAGAACCAGTCCACAGCCTTGGCGATGTCACAGTCACTTCTGTGGTCTACTGTCACACTCTCTGCCTCCTCCCAAGTCTGTTTGGGCCATTTCCCAGCTGAGCCAGAGGCCTCCTGTCTAAGCTCTCAGGTTAGAAAACAGGGAAACTGGAACATGCTGGTTCCCAAGATCAACACCCCTTTGATGAGCTCTGGGAAACCAGCATCCCAGCCCCTCCCCCAGACCCCATGCCCCTGTTACTAAATGCTTCTCAAGACAGGTCCAGGAGCACCCGGGGACCCGGAAGCACAGAGGTGTGTTTCTGCACAAGTAGCAAGGCTGAAGTTGATGGGGGTGGGGGCAGGAGTGTGTGTGTGTGTGTGTGTGTGTGTGTGTGTTGTACCCTAGAGAACTTTCCTTGCAAATGGTTTGCAGTAGCTGGATGGAAGGCACAGGCTAATCTCCTAGACTTTCGCCTTTCCTCTAGACTTCTAATTTCTTCCCTGAGGGCGGCAGTTCCCCTCAGCTTGCTCTCAGGGCCTGGCCTGTGCCAGCATGCAACAGGTCTGCTACAAAATGGTTGTTAACGAACTTTTCCCTTCCCAGGGTGCCCAGCCTGGAGCCAGCCCGCCCGCCCGCCGCAGACCCGGTACTCACAGCTGAGGGCCAGCAAGCCCGCGTCGGTGACTGGGGTCTCACACAGGTTCAGCACCTGGAGCATGGTGAGGTGTTCCGACAGGAGCCGCAGGCCGGCGTCTCCAAACTGTGGAGGTACATGGGTTCTTAGCTTCTCCAGGCCTAGAGGAGGGGGGGACCTAAGGCTGGGGGGCAGGAGTGGGGCGTGGGGTGGGATCTGGCTATGAAATCATGGCCTTCTTTTCAAAGAGTTTCAGATGTAGTTTCTGACAGGGCCATAGGCCAGGCAAGGGTCTCTCTGTGAGTATCTGACCCTAAGGCTCCTATGCCTGAAGGCAGTGCTTGAGGGGTCTTTTTCCAGAGATAGAGGAACCCGTGTATTCCAAAGAGCTAGGCCAGTGTACTAAGTTGGGACCCAGCAGGCCCTAAGAGAATACTCATGTGTATACCTCTCAGTAGCAAGCTGGAGATAAGCTGAACTGAGGTGAACTCTCAGGCCCATGTGTTTCCCGACTCAGGAGTCTGTGCAGGAATTGCCCTGGGGCTTCAGAGTTCCCAATTAGGAAATGGGCACAAGGCCCCCAACCTCCCCTTGTCTGGTGGAGTGGGTTAGGGTTATGTGTGTAGAGCAAGTGGCTGGGCCCACGGACTCTGGGTAGAAAGGTCAAGTGTAGGGGGTGAGGAAGCGGGCAGGGCGGGCGGGGTGGGCACCTGCGTGGACCACAGATTGAGCTGCTTGAGGGAAGGCAGTTTGATGAGGTGCTCGGCGCAGGCACTGGTGACGTTGGTGAAGGCCAGGCTGAGGTTCTCCAGGTTTCCAAAGGAGCCGGAGCTCAGCAGGCGGGCCAGGTCCGCATCCTGCAGTGGGTGGCATGGCGCTCAGGGAAGCCCGCGCTATCTATCAAGTGGGCCTCATCCCCCTGCCTCGTCTGCAGTCAACACCGTCTCGGGACCACCCCGAGGGCTTTGGTGTCTCCAGAAGCTGTGGGGTGGTGGCTCAGCCTGTGAGGTGACTCACAGCTTTGAGTCACAGCTGGGTTATAACCAAGGCCAGCACCCTGCCAAGCAGAGCGTGCACATGCACATGCGTGTGGTATGTGTGTGTGTCTGTGTGTGCGAGCACACCCTCTCGTCAGCAATTTTCCACAGAAGTAGCCAGCCACCACCCTCAGCTCTGAGCTGGCAGAGAGCCACGCATATCAAATGCCTGGGACTGTGAGGTTCTTGTCTTTGACTTTTATGTCCTCTCAATTACAGCTAATTTCCCAGCATTCTTTGCAGCCAAATATGGCCAGGTATTGAATATAGACAGTCATACCAAAAAATTAAAAAAAGGAACTTCTAAGAAAACTCTCCAAGGGAAGGGCAGGCTGCCCCCTGCCGCTTCCTCTTTCCTGCTGGCTGGGATGGAGACACAGTGGCCGGAGCCTGAGCAGGTTTCCCGGTCCAAGAGGAGGAAGTCTTGAGGACATGGGGGTAGCAGGAAATCAGATCCCAAAAGACTTCAGGAAACGGGGGAAATGGTGAGCAGACCAGACCGTACAGGGTTGTAAAAAAATTAAAACCCAGTCCAGCACCTGTTTGCTATTGTTACCATGGTTACCAGCAACCCCTAGGCAATGCTGCTGAGGTCACCAGCAATCTTTTGTTGTTCTTGGGCCTTGGAGCTAGAGTCTCACACAGGCTGAATGGGTGCTCTACTTGCAGGCTGTGACCCCAGACTCTGTATCAACAGAAAGCTTTGGCGTAACATCCTGATTCTGTTTGGTTTCCATTTCTGCCCCTTCAGTCCATCTACCTCCTAGAAGAACTGGCCTGTCTCCCTGTCCTATGGTAGGGAGTTGTCCTGCATCTGTGTCCCCCCCCCCCACCCCCCCATCATCCCTCATCTCAGCGGCTGGACAGCTCACCTTCCTGCCCTGCTCACCTCACCTCACCCCACCCTACCCCACCCTACCCCACCCCACCCCACTGAGACTAAAACCCACTTACCGTGGACTTGGAGGGCAGTGTTAGCCTGGTGGGTCCGCCTTTCCTTTGCTGCAAAAGAAATAAGAGCAGCTGAGACACATGTCTGGCTCTGTCACCAGCTTCATGAAGCCATGGCTACTTCCTTGGGCAGAAGACGCCAGGTTGGCCGCAGCACAGGCAGCTGACGGCGTATGTGACACTGAGACACTCTGGCAGAGGTAGACGTGTAGATGCTCTGATGGGAGGCATAAGTGGCACCCACTTCCACCCAGAGCCCTGGCAGGTGACAGAGGAGTTTTATGTGGATGTCTCGTGGTGGGGCTGGTCACACCTTTTGCCCAGAGGCACAGTGGGGAGGAAAGGGGAGTTCCAGGGTAAAGGACTGCACTCACGGCCCGAGTGTGCACAGCTAGGACCAGGTAGGACAATGACACACCAGTCCCTGCACTGAAGTGGGCAGTGACTTCGACTGCCCGCTTTCTCTCTCTCTCTCTCTCTAGTCATGTGAGAAGTACAGGGAACAATCCCTGACTCTCTGGGTGTGGAGCGGCAGTCGCAAGGGGCTGTCTTATGCTCTCCAGATGGCGGGCAGTTGAGAACCTACCAGCTCCTTCAGTTCCCGCTGCCGGTCACACAGCTGCTCATACATGCGCTTGCCCACGTCTGTGCTCTCCAGCGTGGAGATGATCTGCAGTTGGGTGTCGTTGTTATCAATGATATTGTATTCCAGCATCAAACACAGGATCTGCCAGGAGTCATGGAGGGCGTGTCAGGAATGGCCTGACACAGGACCTTGGCATATGCCATTTCCAAAGTCTGGCGTTTTCTGCTTTGGTTCCATCCTAATGTTTCAATCCTACCTCTGGGGGGTGGAACTTGGGGTTTTTCCTTCGTGTAAGGTGTTCATGTCCTTGACTGATGGGCAGCTTGGTGACATCTAGAGGGTAGAGTGTGGCAAGGTGGTGCTCCCCAATTTTGATGGCGGTTATAAAACCTTATTGCTCATGGGACAGGTGCTCTGGGAGTGTGTGGCAGTGGGACAGGTGCTCTGGGAGTGTGTGGCACCGGGGGGACTTTGTGGAGCAGTGAGAAGAGACAGAGGAGGAACAGGTAGAAGTGACATGAGGTGCCTGAGCTTGTGACACTTGACAACTTGAGCAGTGATACCCCCTCACCCCCCAAATCACACAAAGCAGAGAGAGGCTGAGGCTGCCTCAGCCCTCCGGTTGGAGAAAGAAGTTGTGAAGGATCCCATGGGGCTCTGACCCCCATGAAAACTCTAAGAGACCCCAAAGAAAAACCAGCCCAGGAGAGCCTGACTACCCCTTGGTCTGTTATTTGCACGCGTGCAGACGGTTGCTAGACAGTACTAGGCAATCAGAACGGAAACTTCTAGATGGCTATTACCAACATGCTACATCCCAACTGCAATGAGTTAGCAGCAGTCTGAGAAGGACAGTTGCTTACCCAGAAGGCTTCCACCACACCTGCCTGGCCCACACTGTCTGCTCCTCACACAGATCCCATGCAACGGTACCTGGGGACCAGGGCCTTACCTCTGCCATGGTCTGGTTCCCTCTCAAGGCCAGGAGCATGCAGGGGCCCAGCTTGTTTTCTGCCAGCGAGAGCAGAAACTTTTTGGTCTTGTAACATGAGCCCATGAGGATGTGCACCTGGGAGGCAAGAAGACTCAGGTGAGGCGTCCAGGTTGTCACTGCAGTACCGTGTGCAGTGCTAGGACCCTCATAGCAGCCGTCCCCGGAAAACCAGGAAAACGGTGACCCTCCCTGCTTGTGCCAACTGCCCTGCCTTGTCTCCAGTGACGACCAGACCGTTTTCTGTGAAAAGTGTCCGAGTACGTCATGTTGAGTGACACAGGACATACGTGACACTGGGATGGGGTGCAGGCATCAGGCACAGTCACCCAGGCGGGTGAGGCAGTGTCTGCTGGAGTTGTCCAGAGGAATGGAGGATTAGCATTAAAGGGTTCGGAGGTAAAGTGGGTGAGGACAGAGTATTCCACAGACCGATGATGCTGCTGGATGCAGACCTGTGTGCATGCATGCCGGGATGCTCCAAGTCCAGGTGTTAACACCCAGTCTATTTTGCTACAGTAAAAAACAAACAAACAGGAGTCTCCCTTTTCCTAGCTCTCTTCAAGGGCCACTGGTATTAGGTCCTGCACATTCCTCACATTGAGGGTACTGGGTGGAAATTTCTAGGCAGTCCTTGCTAGGTGGGGGACAAAGGGCCTGACTCCCACAGCAGTTGGCCTGGTCTGTGCTCTGCTTTCTCTGGGATACCAAACCAAAAGCTGTTTTAAGAGATCACCCACCTAGCAAATGCTGCTCCCTCCTGAGATATGCTGGGAATGGTGTGTGTGTGTGTGTCTGTCTGTCTGTCTGTCTTATATTTAGAGGTGACAGCATATGCCTTGTCAACAGAGGCAGGGGAGCCCAAACATCCTCTGGAAGAGACAGCCTAATCCAAGGACCACTTCTCGCCATGTGTATCCATGGAAACAACACACTTGCATTCCTGAGGCTGCCTGCTTCCCTTCCCTGTCTATATATTCTTCTGCCCCAATCATTAACAACTCTGGCACACAAACGAAATCACTCTGGTGGGAGCTCACTCCCTGAGTTCTCTCTCACACTGAGTCCCCTGCATGAAGGGGGGGGGGGGAGAAACTTCACGCATTGCCATGGTGAAACTGTGACATCAGAGGAAGCCAGAGAGGCGACGGTAGGCAGGGTGTGGCGTAAACAGGCGGCTGAGTGTGTTGCTGGGTACACAGGACACTCAGAAAAGCAGGTCCAGGGGAGCAGGTGAGGGGCTTGGAGCAGATGCGTAAGGAAAAGGAGCTAAAAATAAGGCCCTTGAGGTGGTGCCTGAGAGAGAGACCACGCCTATCTATCGTCATTGCATAGATCTCTCCAAATTTAATGTGATAGCTATTTACCATGCAAACCTGTCCCTAGGAGGGAGGGATAGAGTAAGGGAGAGAGGGAGGGATGGAGTAAGGGAGGGAGGGAGGGGGACAGAGAGAGAGAGAGAGAGAGAGAGAGAGAGAGAGAGAGAGAGTCCCTGAATGGCTCAGTGAGTATCTCATGTCTGACACTATACACAACTGCTACCTACGGTGCCCTGGCAAAGCCTCTCTCTGTCTTGTTATACCCATGAGGAAGCTGGAACCTAGACAGGCAAGTCAGCATGCAAGGCCAACTAGTGGAAGACTGGGCAGTGACCCTAGGCCCAGGTCTAGCGGATGCCTGCATTTTCTCCATGTCACATGACCCCAGAAGAAATGTGTGATCTGTGAATGGGGTTGGGTAAGTCAGGGAACTGAGTGCCTGAGGTCCCTGGTTACTTGGGTAAACCTTCTGTTCTGGGAAAAAAGGAATCTGTGTCCCTCTGCTACAGAAGAAGCCACTACCTCTAGACAGTAATCTGATCTACAAAGGGCTTGTAAAGAAAGCTTGTCACGCAAGTCATTAGACTTCTCTGGGCATAGGACTTAGCTGACACAGCTCTGGAGCAGTGGTTCTCAACCTGTGGGTTACAGTCCCTTTGGGGGAGGGGGCGTCAAACAACCCCCTTCTAGGGGTCACATCAGATATCCTGTAGACCAGATAGTCACATTATGATTCATAACAGGAGCAAACTTAGAGTTATGAAGTAGCAATGGAATAATTTTATGGTTGGGGGGGTCACCATAACATGAACCGTGTTAAAGGGTCACAGCCTTAGGAAGGTTGAGAACCACTTGACGATAAGAAAGTACCAGAAGCCACTGTGGATGTTTTAGTGAACTCAATACTTTGATCTGAGGTAGGGATGAGCACTCTCAGTCTGTCTCCCAAGCCTCTCATCATGAGGACTGGCTAAGTACCAGTGGCTATGGAGTACCTTGTGCCAAGATGTATCTATCTGTCCCTTGCACAGAACATCACCATAGCAACCAAGTCCGATCAATGGTTTGTACACACACATGTATATCCAGAGTCGGGGCTGTGGCCTTACAGGGCAGAGCACCCTCAAACAGGCCCTGTCTCTATATTTGCTTTCTATGTTTCCACCTGGGTAGGTCACAACCTCTCTCTGTACCTCCCAGAGCAGGTGACAGGCTCTTGGCCCAGGGAAGCAGGAATTAGTGACATTCTCAGTAGTGGTTTGAATAGGTTTGGCCCAGGGAGTGGCACTATTTGAAGGTGGGGCCTTGGAGCAGGTGTGTCACCATGGGCGTGGCTTTTAAGACCCTCATCCTAGCTGCCTGGAAGTCAGTCTTCTGCTAGGAGCCTTCAGATGGTGTAGAACTCTTAGCTCCTCCTGCACCAGGGATGCTGCCACGTTCCCGCCTTGATGATACCGGACTGAACCTCTCCACCTGTAAGCCAGCCCCAATTAAATGCTGTTCTTGTAAGAGTTGCCTTGGGGGGCTGGAGAGATGGCTCAGCAGTTAGGAGTACTGACTGCTCTTCTAGGGGTCCTGAGTCCAATTCCCAGCAACCACATGGTGGCTCATGACCATCTGTAATAGGATGCAGTGCCCTCTTCCGGTGTGTCTGAAGGGCACAACAGTGTACTCACATACATAAAATAAGTAAGTCTTTAAAAAAAAAGAGTTGCCTTGTTCATGGTGTCTGTTCACAACAGTAAAACCCTAACTAACACAGGTTCCCTCTTCATGGCTAGCACTGTGCAACTCAGGATGGCCCAGTCCAACACCCACCAGCAGCTTCCCGTGGGGACCCCACGTACCATGCTGGCAAACAGCTCCCCATCATCATCACAGGCCACCCCTCCGGGGCTGTAGAGCTGGAACCAGCCATCTTTGCCGGCCCGCACGCTCAGCAGACATGAGTGGACCTTCGGGCAAAGGACAGACACATTGTCAGTTCTAAACAGTCTCCGGTAGCGTGAACAGTATCCAAGCCAGGCAGTCAGGAAATGCACGAACTTCCTTTAGCTTCACGAGCTAAAGGCCTCCACACTGCCAAGTCCAGCCACATGTCTTCAGCTCCCTAGGACAGTCCTGAGGCCTAGGTGGGAAGCACTCTGAGGGATACAGCATGTGTCCTTGTGGGGCAGAGTGTCCCTAAACAGGCCCCGTCTCTATATCTGCTTTCTATGTTTTCCCTAGCTGGGTCACTTCCTCTTTCTTTTCTTTTTCTTTCTGATTTTTTTTTTCCAAGACAGGGTTTCTCTATTTAACCCTGGCTATACTGGAAGTTGCCAGGTAGACCAGGCTGGACTCAAGCTCAAGAGATCTACCTTCTGCCTTCCAAGTGCTGGGATTAAAAGTATGAGCGACCACACCCAGTGTCCTTACTCTCTGCACCTCTCTGTGCCTGAGTTCTCTCTGGCTCCCTGCCGCTCCCTGTCTAGGGTTGGTCACCAAGGGGTATTTGCCTTCTTCTGGTCTATTCTCCGCCTTTCCTGTGTGAGCAGTCGTGCCTCCATCCAGGCCTGGCCATCTCAAGCTCTCTCCAATCCTGCTGTGAGGTCTCATCCTCACCTCTTTGTCCATGTGTCCTTCTCTATTGACATGTCTCTGTCTACAGTAGGAACACTGTCAGGGCCCCCCAAACAAGCCTTCCCTCCCTCCATCCCAGAGCTGTGGTTAGGGACAAGTGCATGGATACATAGGTGTGTTTGGGAGGGATTCCACACCCACTCACACCCATACCTCTCTACTGATCCCATACAAGTACCCATACACATACACACCCACACCTACCCACTGTGATCCCCCCATATATACACACTCACACCTACCCACTGTGATCCTCCCACACATATACACACTCACACCTACCCACTGTGATCCTCCCCATATATACACACTCATACCTACTCACTGTGATCCTCCCACACATATACACACCCACACCTACTCACTATGATCCCCCCCACAGATATATACCCACATCTATACACTGTGATTCCCCCACACATATACACACACCTATCCACTGTGATCTCACACATGCACACATATACACACACCTACCCACTGTGATCACATACACACAGATACATACACACACACCTACTCACTGTGATCACACACACACACACATACACACACGCACACACACACCTACTCACTGTGATCATACACACACACACACACACACACACACTGTGATCACACACATGCACATACATATAGCTTCAGGCTTAAGGACAACTAAGACCATAGCTGGTGACATTTCCTCATTAGCCTTTTTGCTCCCCCCTCCCCCCTCACTGCATCTAAATATGGTATGTAAAACCTGTGATGGAGTTAGAACTTTCTAGAATGAGGTTTCCCACTGCAGCCTGGAGACCATGTAAGAAGCAGGAAGGATGCTTACAACACCTGGTCTTGGTGTTCTGGTGTTCAGGGATCTGAAATCATGAGGGTCAGTGGGGGTCTGCCTTAAAGGCAAGCAAGGAGGTCTGGGGATGGTTTCCCTACAGCATCTAGACTTGGGACCTGAGAGACATTTTAGTTTTTTTTTTTTTTTTTTTTTTGGACAGTCTCTCTGTTTCTTCTGGCTATCCCGGAATTAGCTCTATAGACCAGGCTGCCCTTGAATTCAGAGATCTGCCTGTTCTATCTCCTAAGCACTGGGACTAAAGGTATGGGCCACTACTGCCTAGCTTGTGGGGTGATTTTGAAGTCATAAAGGAATAAGAATGGCTTCCTCTTGGGAGCCTGCATGAGCCTGACATTTGGGCAGGAGCTTCCTCAGCCCTTGGTTTTCTGAAGCTCAGGGCTTTTGTGAGAGCTCAGAGCTCAGCGATTATTCCTTCCCTGGCCCAGGGACCCCGACACTAGCAGCACACAGGACGATAAAGTCGACTGGAAGCTGGCTGGGCATTCCATGGAGGATCCACTGAATCTCAAGCCATGTGGCACGGGGACACTGTCTGCCAGTCTCTGGTTAACCAAAATGAAGTTCAAGATCACATCTGGGCGGCTCCACACAGGGAAAAGAGGCTGTGTCCGCACACAGGGCCAGGACCCTGGATAGTCTGTATAAGGATCCAGTGACTCAGTAGCTTCTGCAAGGAGATGGAGGAGGCCCCCAAACTTTTTTTTTTCCCTACTATAGAAACAAGGTTTAGGTCCCACTCCCAATAAACAAGTAGAAAAAAAAATAAAAAAGAAAAAGACTTACTTCCTGTCTTGGATCTTCTGCAAACCTCTGAATCACGTACTTGAGTTCCCTGGAAGGAAGAGGAGGGTGGGTCATTTGCAGGCCTGGGTGGACAGGGAGGGAGGGGTAGAGAGGGGTGGAAGAGAGGCCAAGAGCAGGTTGGGGTAGCCTTGAGGCACATGGGAGACATCCTAGCAGAGTTTGGATGTGTGTCACAGGGGACCGCTCAGGTGGTGCTTCTGGATGGGCAGGAGAAGGCTGGTGGTGGCTGGGGTGTGGAGGTGGCAGGGGTGTGTGGAGGTGACCGGGTGCAGGGGGCACTCACAGAGGGAGAAGGTGTGTGTGGGGGGCCTCTGACATACTTACTTTGTAAACTTCTCGTGTGCGAGAGCTCTGTATCAAAAACAAAGAGAGAGGCAGTTAGAGGCCTCTGTTACCCAATGATCACACTTCCCCCAATGATCAGCAAAGATAGCTAGAGTTCAGCTCTCATTCAAAGAACGCAGAGAAAACTGACAAAGAAACTTGGGTATCCAATGCGGCCCTCCTTTGACAAGGTGAGGATCACAGTAACATGAACAGGCCGAGCCACCGGTGTCCCCAAAGTCAACACCAGGCCCACACCTGTCAACTGTAGAAGTGTGAGAACGTTCAGGCACAGGCGGGCTCGAGGGACCCAGGTGTGTTTGTTAATTGTTCCACAATTAAGGTGAGGCTGCACTAATTACCAGCGTACATTGCTAGGCAATCAGGGACCATTCTCCCAAGTGAGTTGCATCATGGGCCTCTGTCAAGCGGGTCCCAGGGCCTGTGGGGCCAGCTGCTGTAGCCAATGAGGCCACAGAGAGAGAAGGCTCTGAGGAGTCGGATTTCTCCGGTCTCCATTCTTGGGAGCCCAGAGGGAACCAGGCGGCCAGCAAATGGGGCAATTACTGGGTGTAATGTCCCCCTCCGAGGATCTGCATTCATAAACACAGGCTCACTAATGGGCTCTGCAGAGAGCCCCAAGTGTCTCTCAAGACCCAGCAGCTTCCAATCTGTCAAAACAGACCTGTAGGCATGTGAGACCCACGGCTAAGCTGAAGCCCTCTGTAGGTTGTGACCCACCGCCACACAGCGATGCTTCCCATGATGAATTTCATGTCAGTATGACGGTGGGTGAAAGAGACACAGAGGGTCCATTTCTGATCACAGAGGGTTGTTAGTTAACGGCTATTAGGGCTCCCTATGTGTAGCCAGCCTTTCCCTGTACAGCCCTGAAATGTCTCAGTATGCGGTTTCTTTTCTTTTTGCTTCTTGGTGCTTGGAGATGACTGCAGGGCATTGCACAGGCTAGGTGCACGCTCTGCCACCAGAGTACCTCACCAGCCTTTCCTCCCTCTTTCTTGACTTCATTCTTCTGCAGACAGGGCTTTGTGATGTAGCTCAGGGTAATCCCAAACTGGGATTATAAGCAGCGGTTCTCAACCTGTGTGTGTTGTGATACCTTGCAGCGGATGGGGTGGGGGAGTCGAAAGACCCCTTCCATAGGCGTTGCATATCAGATATTTACATTACGCTTCACAGCAGTAGCAAAATTACAATTATGAAGTAGCAACAAAAATAACTGTATGGTTGGGAGGTCATCATAACATGAAGAACTGTATTAAAGGGAGGTTGAGAACCGGTGGATTATATAGGTATGTGCCACCATGCCTACCTAACACAGTGGTTATATTAACTGTCAATTTTTACTGTTCCCCAGGGAATGAGGTATATTATTGTCCCCACGTGCTGTGTAATAAAAACCGTTAATATGACTACAGGATAGGCATGGTAGAGATGGCTCTGGCCTCTTCTGAGGTAAATGAGTTCCTATGTTGCTGCCATGAGGCCTGAGGCTGTTCCTATCACACTCTTGGTTTTTCAGAGAGGCCCTGAGCTAGGTCACATCTCTAGGTCTTGGCTGTGGGTCCCACCACCCTCCTCACCCCCATGACATCATCATCTCCTGTGGGTCTCCTCCCCTTTGGGCGGGGCCGGGTGGGGTCTCCTTCCCCTTTGGGCGGGGCCTGGTGGGGTCTCCTCCCCTTTGGGCGGGGCCTGGTGGGACTTACTCTTTGGGGAACGGGATGGGTTGAAGCAAGCTGGCCAGAGACGGTCTCCAGTCATCATAGTTGGACCTAGGATTAGAGAGAAACCCGGTGAGGGCCGGTCAGCAGGGAGAGGATTTCCACTTGTTATCCCGTAAGATAGAAACATCCGGGGTTAGCACACGGTATGGACTCTGCTTTGCCCACTTCAGAGACAGCAGCCACAGCACAGCACAAATCAACAAAGAACATTCCAGACTTCCCAATAACAACAGAGGGGCAACCATTCAGCTCCCCGGGATTGTGTATCAGAACTGAGGCGTTCTCTGTCCCTGTTTGCGAAACTTTGAGGCTTCACAGCGGGTGAGGGGCTACTCTGGGTCTCCAATCCCTAAATCCAGGTGGATGTCTGAGCCCATAATGACCTCAAAGTGGGACCTATCTGGAGAGAGAGCCTTTAAGGAGGGGTAATACAGGACCACCAGGTTGGGCCCTGAACCAATTCAAATGACACGAGAAATGTGTGCACAGGAAAGACCCTGAGAGGACATAGAGAAAGGGCACCAGGGTCCGATAGTCCTGTCGCACCCGCACCTGTCTCCTCAGAACTGAGAAGATTCTGTGGTTCCAGCCACATGGCCTATGGAGACGTCATAGCAGTACAAGCACACCTGTCCCTATCGTCTGTGACTGACCAGACTCAGGGGGAAACCTACAGACTGATTCAAGAAAGAAAAAAGAAAAACAAACTAACCAACCAAGCAACAAACACAATTTGGACCATTGTCCCCAGCTACCAGAAAGGTTTTTTTTTTTTCTTTTTAGACAGGGTCTGGAGGCTGATGAGGTAGGTGACTCTTATGGGTAAAGGTGCTTAAACCTAAAGGTCCCCGAGTCTGACAACCTAAGTTCGAGTCCCAGAATTTACATGGTGGAAGATGAGAACTGGCCCTTGCAAGCTGTTCTCTGACCACACACACACACACACACACACACACACACACACACAATTAGGCAGGGTCTCATGTAGCCCAGTCTGGCTGTTTACACAGCTGAGGATGACTCTGGACTTCTGATCTCCTTGCTTCCTGGTCCTGAGTGCTGGGATTACAGGCCCGGGCCACCATCCCATGTCCACGTAGAGGGTGATGCGATCCAAGGGTCTCAACATGCTAGGCAAACGTCCTCAACACGCAGACATTCCTTTTCTTGCTATTAGACCCCCCTCCTCTCTTTTTCCACTGGACCTGGCTGGTAGTCACAATAGAATACTGAAAAGGGCCGAGATGTATTCTTCAGCATCTCCTGTACACCTGCATTATGCAGAGAACTTTAGATCTCCAATTGTTTGCTCTTTGCAAACTCACAGCGAAGTAAACTGGAGAGGAAACGCAAGGCTCTGAGAGATTAAGCAGACTGCCAGAGCTAACACAGTCCTGGCTGAGACAAAGCCTTCAGGCTTCTGACTGGAGCTAACTGACTACCATCAAGACCTTACCCAAAGCAGACATTCGTGTGGTAAGGAGCTTGCACCTTAAGCAGGGACACAGGGGAGGGCCAGACATGCTGTGCCTTGTGGAGCCTTCCCTCCCGTGAGGTGCAGCCTGGTGGCAGTGTGAAGCTATTGCTCAGAGGATAAGGGACCAAGATGTGATATACAGGACAGATGCTTCATGCTCTGCTGCCCCACAGTGCAACTGAGGCTGAGAAGAGTCATGCTTCAGGCCCTGGGGAGAGGCTGCTCTGTGCTGGCTGAGGGGACTGCGGAGTGGAGACATCACTGGGGGAGATTTTAACAAGGTCTCAGTCTGATGGTGGAGTCCCCCCTTCCCCCATATGGGAAAGCTTCCAGAGAACTGTGGGGAAACCGAGGCTCAGAGATGCGTTGTGACTTTCTACAAATCTCCACTGGTAGGTGAGGTGTGTCTTAGGTACTCCTGAAGCCATGATGGATATTTCCAACCCCCAGCACCTATACTGTATTTATACCCAAGTCCCTAACACCGTGGCTTTGAGGGCTGTGCTGAATGAAGAGCAAACCTCAAGGTAGCCTGTTCTCATATCACAAGGCTTGTGGGTTCTGCCGAATGGCTGGGCGTGAATTCTAAGTTGCATTATTGGTCTGGTTCTCCTCTTTTACCTTCAGAATTCAGGCTTCCTGCTGTTATCTGAACTAACGAGGCTCCCCTATTATTTTTCCTTCTTGTTCCTTTCAGTCCCATTCATTCTGTTTGTTTTTGGTTTTGAGGTAGGGATCTCATGTAGCCTAGGTTAGCCCCAAAGTTGCTCCATAGCTGAGGATAACCTTGAACTGATCCTCCTGCCTCCACTTGTCAAGTGCTGAGATTACAGGCATGCTCCACCATGCTTGGTTTGTGCAGTGATAAGCATAGACACCAGGACTCTGCGAACATGCAGAAAGCTCGCTACCGAGTCACACCAGCCCAGTCCTCTGATCTTAACAGCGCTGCCTGCCTGTGTGTCCTGCTTATCTACCTGGGCTTCCCACAGAAATAAAGCAAACAAATGCTTGCTTCTAACAAAGTATGGCCTAGATAACCCTTGGCTCTGGACTATTCCCGACATACCGCCCTCCAAATGAACCCACGATAAAGACTTCAGGACCCAGATCACACCCTGGAAAGGTTCTGAGGAAAGTCCGGAGGCTGGGCAACAACATGAAAAAGAATTACCAGAAGGGTCTGGTAGTGCTAGATAAGTCTGAGCAGTGTTATGGCCGACATCTAGGCACGCACTGTACCCCATACTGGGGCTCAAATTTGTTCACGTCATCTCCGGAACACCCACACGAAGAGGGAGGGACGGGATGTTTGGGTTCAGGTAGCCGGAGGTGAGGTGGGGCATGATAGGGCACTAGCCTGCTGTACTGTGCCAACCGAGAGTCTCCAAGTTCAGAGACTGCAGGGATGCATGCTAGAATGTGCCTATTCCCTGGGTTTCCTGGGGGGGAGGGGGATCCACTTTTTGCAGCTAGCTTGCCTTCCCATGACAAGATCACCGCCACCCTTAACTGGCCCATGGCCTCCAGCACACTGAAACGTGACGTTCTATGCAGCGTTCACTACATGCCACGTGCGGTTTTCCAAAGCCCTCCTGGTCAGTGGGCGTCACGGTCACTGAGTTATAAACACAAATGCTTGAAATGTCAGCATCTCAGCCTGGATCTCAGGTCAGAGCTGAGCCTTGAATCTGGGATCCCGGCTCCCGTCTATGTTCTGCCCACTAGACAGTCCAGTGCCTCACTAGAAGGTGACCAAGCTCATACTGCAGAAGACGCTTATACTCAGGTCTTTTGTTCTATTAAAAAAAAAGCCTTACATAATAATATTTGGAAGCTTGGGTAGAAGGTTCAGTGGCTAAGGTGCTTGCTGACAAAGCATGAAGTTCTGAGTTCGAGAACTTGGAAGCCACGTAAAAAGCGCATGTCTGTAACCTTAGTGTTGTGGTGGGCGGGACCACGGAAGCTTGCAGCCCGCCCACCTAGCTCCAGATTTAGTGAGACTCTCAGTAACAAGGCAGAGAGGGACAGAGCAGGATGCCCAATGTCTTCCTCTCACCTCTACATGTGCGCATGACACACGCATACCACATATATATAAAACAGTACGATCTGTTCTGTGTAGAAAGGCTACTAGAGAACTCGAAAGAGATTCAGACATTCAACTCAAAATGCGGTTGAGGGGGGTGGATGTACACTTCCTGGGGACCTCAGAAGCAGGGGCAACATCCTTTCCTCCTTCACCTCAGCTGCTCTTTCTTCCTGAATGGATGGAAGTCATGGTTTCCTATACCCACAGTCATGGTTTCCTATACCATACTCTACCACATCCTGTTCTTGATGTTTTGGCTTTGGGTACCTGGCACATCTCATATCCTGAGAGACAGGGTGAGAAAAACATCTGCGACCTTTCACATCAAGCACAGACCCTGGCTTAGCAGAGATGTTCAGCAAATGCTTAAAGAATATGTGGCTGGGGCTGGAGAGATGGCTCAGTGGTTAAGAGCGCTGGCTGCTCTTCCAGAGGACCCAGGTTCAATTCCAGCACCCACATGGCAGCTCACTACTGTCTGTAACTCCTGTTCCTGGTGATCCAACACTCTCATACAGACATACATTCAGGCAAAACACCAATTCACATGAAATAAAAATTTAATAATAAAAAGGAGAATATGTACATGGATGAATGTGTGGATGAATAGACAGACGGATGGATGGATAGATGGATGGATGATGGGTGGATGGATGGATCATGGATGGATGGATGGATGGATAGCTAGATGAATGGATGGATGATGGATGGGAGGATAGATGGATGAAGGATGGATGGATAGATGATGGATGGATAGATGGATGAGGACCCTGAAAAAAAAAAAACCTGGACTCTCCCTACTGCAGACCCCAAGCTGGTGTTGGCAACTCAGCCTACTCCAGGCTAACCCTAAGTAGACCAATCCTGATGTGTCTTTGGAATAATTCCTTCCCTGGGCTCTCCAGGCTTGTGTTGACTTTTTAGAGGTGTCCCATTGCAGCGATGTAAAAGCCTACCTCAGGGAACTTATAAGAATTGACTGGCTGGCCACACGAACATTCTCCCTGCAGCCCAGAGTTCTGTGCGGCTTTCTTCACCCTCACAAAGTCCTGTGAAGTGATGTCTCAATCCTACAACATACCATGTTCTCTTCCTTTTCCTTTTATTGGCTTTTTTGAGATAAGGACTGTTTATGGCCCTGGCTGTCCTGGAACTCACTATGTAGACCAGGCTGGCCTTGAACTCACAGACCAGCCTGCCCCTGCCTCCCGAATACTGGGGCTTAAGGCCTACACCGCCACTCCTGGCTCCATCTTCTCTTTCTTAGCTCCCATCTGAACTGTACTCAGTACAGTTCACTCTCACCAAGAACCACGGTACAATGGGGAAAGTCGTCCCGTTCCTGAAATCTCATAGTAGCCTTCCATAGACTATGGCTGAAAGACAACGCGGCTGAAGCCCAGAGGAGACAGGGCCCTGCCTCATGCTACTCAACAGATAAAGCAGTGTCTGTTAGACACTGGCTTCTTAGCACCTTTGTGTCTGTTGATGTCACAGCGTTCATTTCCTAAGTTGTCAAGAAGTTAGCAATGTACCTTACCCTGACTCTATCTTAGGACAGGAAACACTACGCTCTGCATTGATGAGCCTCCCCCCCCCAAAAAAAAAACTGGGTATCCATCTGTGTGTGGTAGTGTTTGCTCTGAGCTGGAGCTACAGGGTTGAACTCAGTCCACATGACTTGGTTTATGTCACAGATTAGTTAGTGGCACCTGAGGGACATACACCCAGATCCACCACCCTGAACCTGCTTTCCTGATGCAACACACTAGAGCCCTCTGTACTGCAGGTGGTTGTTGAGATCTAACAAGTCTGAGGGCCTAGAGAGACCAGAGACCTGGTAGCCAGCTTGGTGGGACCCATCCTGGCTCATCAGATTATATATTCTTAACCTGGACATGACCTCTGACCCCTGACCCTGGGAGAGGTGCAGCAAACAGGAGGTCCAGCCAAGCAGGAAGGCATAGAGTTCTCAATCAGGAACGTCTGTAAGGGAGTTAACTTCTGTGAGTGGTGTGATGTCTCTCAGGCTTGGAAAAAATCCAGGTGGCAGGAGGCCTCGGGTCCATGGGAAACAGCCCAAGGCAGGCATCTCTGGCCTGGAAGGCCTCTACCAGGAATGTAGCTCACAGGAGCCTGGGGAGGCTTGGCGTGCTGGGGGGTTTGGCCAGGAAAGAAATGTGACTCCTCCCTGCCTCATGGAAACCCAGATCCAAGCTCAATGCTCAGATGCTCGGAATGGATTCTGGAATTTTCTTCCTTTGGCTGTAGGACCCGTAGATTGAGTTAAACCCTCCCTCCCTTGGCCTCAGCTGGGTCTGGCACTGATTTTAGCAGGGCCCCCTAGTCCTTTCAAGGGCAACAGGCAATGCAGACAGAAGATTGCCGCCCCCACAATCGCCCTCCACTACAGGAGGGAGTACGCCGCAGATTCCTAAATGCCACCTGGGGGGACATGTACCCAGTTCCATGTGTAACCATGTATAACGTGTACACACATTCAACTTTAGACACCATGGTACTTATCTGGGAACACAGAAGACCCCAACATGCCCCACCCCCTGTTCTGGTTTACAAGTCAGGTGGCTGGGAACACCTCTGCCCTTTGAACTCTGGCTCTAGGTTGCCAGTGCTCGTAACTGAGTACTAAGATGAAATGGCTGGTGATGCTGCAGGGTGCTGGAGAACCCCGACCCGAACTCACAGACACACTTGCTTTTTGGTTTGTTTTTCAGACAGGGTCTCTCATTCAGTAGCTCACACTGATCTAGCACCCACAATATAAAACTCAGGCTGTCCTTGAACTTGCAGCCATCCTCCTGCCTCAGTTTCCCTAGTACTGGGAAACACTTGTACAGTTTGCCGAGCTCTTTAACTCAAGCATGCGCACACACCCACTCCTATGGGGCTCAGGCTAGCAGCAGGACCAGCCTCCCAAGCCCCGCCCCTCTCCCCACCCCACAGTGGGTTCCTGGGTACTTACAGCAGCTTGAGAATCTCCACGTGGCAGCCGAGCGTGCGGCCGGCCTGGGGGCCCAGCTCGATGCTCATAGTACCACATGCTGGGCTGACCATGAGACAGTCAATAAGGTTGGGCTCGCTGTCGTTGCCCGTGCTGGCTGTCAGCGCCGGCTTGGCAGTGCTGGTGCGTTCCACCTCCACGTGGACCTCGCTGGAGGCCACGACCACCGACTTGAGCCGTGGCTCAGACAATGTGGCTTCCTGAGACACCAGGTCCGGGCTGGGGTGCAGCAGGCGCAGAGGTAAGGTGGGCTTCCGGTCACATGGCTGCTGACAGCCGTTCCGGATCTCTTTCAGGCTCGGGGAGTTGTCACGGCTGGACAGGGAGAAGAGAAAGAGCAAAGTGTGGGTGGGTGGGGGCAGCCCTGGCAGCCAGAAAGGGTGGTGCTGAGCGGAGTTTAATGAGTCTCTCTAGGGGCTGGAGAGATGGCTCAGTGGTTAAGATCACAGACTGCTCTTCCAGAGGTCCTGAGTTCAAATTCTAGCAATTACATGGTGGCTCACAACCATCCCTAATGAGATCTGATGCCCTCTTCTGTGTATCTGAAGAGAGCAATAGTATACTCATATACATAAAATAAATAAGTCTTAAAAAAAAAAAAGTTGCTCTAAACTTGGGCCCTGAGGCAGGAGGATGCTTGCCAAGTTTCAAGCTAGTCTAGGGTACTTAGTGGGTCTTTGTCTCAGAAAAAGCAAATTGAAAACTCACAGCAACAAAAACACACAACAAACCAGAAGGCCATTGGTGACACAAGCTCGGACCCCTAAGTGCTCATGCATCAGCTCAGCCGGTTTCCCTAAAACCTCTGTCACAGGGCCACAATAAGGTGGAGCTGTCATGAAGTCCATTAGGAACAAAGATGTGGAGGTTTGCCTTGGGGTAGTCAGCTCAGTACAAGGAGGAACTGGATCTGGAGGCCAGACCTGGCTGCCCGTCTCCATAACCTACCACAGCCCAGCACAGTAGGCACTCAACAGATACCTGTTCAACAAGTAAACACTGGCATAGCTGTAGCAAGGCCACCCCTCTCTGTGACAGCCACCTAGTACCTGGCGCAGCCGTACCAACAGGGACCCGGTATCATCCGATTACATCTGTGACACCCAAGGAGCCCAGTCCTGCTCCCACTTGTTTCCTGAGGTAAAGCTGTCCCTCCTACTTCGATGCCACTATGTCCCTCAGGTGACATTCTCCGTTTTCTTGCCTGCCTGAACCAGGTGAGAGAACACACAGCGTCCACTCTCCTCCTGGGAGCCCACAGCCTGCTTCGATGGCTCCCAAACCCCACACCCTGGAGAGCCTGGAAATCTCCAGGGGTCTTTGCAGGGCTCGCCTCTAAATTCTGGCCATCTTCAACTGCCTGGAGGTTTGACGCTGTGCTTGGTGTCATGAAATGTCACAAGGTGGTGACTGAGGAACTGGCTTTTTGGCCACAGTTGCTTAGAAAATGTGAAGCCAAACACTGATGTTTGGAGCCCCCCCCCCTTTTTTTTCAAAACAGCAGGACTTGTCAGAGCCTTAGCCTGAGAAAGGCCCTTTCATAGTTAGGCCTCATTCCTGGGACAGCATCCTTGGGTACGGTGGTACGGTAACAGGAGCAATAGGTTCTGGGGGCTGGTGCTCGTGTCTTCGGGTACTAGGTTTCACACAAGTGCTTAGAGTTATCATCTCCTGGGAACACGTGAGACAGACTCCACGGGGTTAAGTGATCTCCTGGATGTCACAGCTCATGAATCCAAACAGCTGGATCTCTGCTTTTAGGGCTAAGTACTAACTACCACCTAAGTTGTCTTTTAAGGTCCCAAGACTGTAGGTTTCTCCTCTAGGAAGCCTCCTTTGGTTTCCTCTTCCTGCCATGGACTCGTTCCTGCCTGAACTCCAAAACCATAGCTTTCTACCCCGATGGACACTAGGATATTCCCTTGAATCAGGGAACCTTCAAAACACCCCTCTGCCCCCACCTCCCCACCCCAAACTTAAGGAGTTCATCAGCTCTGGGGCAGGCCAATATAAGCAATTGTCAGCGCTTCCACAAGACTGAGCATGGCACCAGGGGTGACCAGGAACAGCTGCTTTCTGGGCTGGCAAGACGGTTCAACAGGTAGGAAGGTTTGCACCTAAGTCAGACAACCTCAGTTTGATCCTCAGGCCCTACATGGTAAAAGGTCAGCATGACTCTTTTAAGTTGTTCTCTGACCACGTGAGCCTCTCCACAATAAATAAGGCAAACAGATAAATGTAAAGTGCTTTTAAAAAAGAAAAAAAGAAAGAGCTAATTGCTCGGGTCCCCTGTAAACCTGTCCCGTGTGCCGTGCCCCCAAAAAGAAGCAAGCACGTGAACTGTGTACTGGTGTTGCAGGGCTGGGCCTTGCACTGGTGGGCAGCTTCGGAACCCTGAGTCCACTTTGCACCGGCCACGAGCCAGGGCTGAGCACAGCCCACGGAGGGCGCCCAATAAACACATTTTGGCTTTGCTGGGGAAAAAGCAATCACTCGCTCCTATAAACCTGTGAACTCCATAGTGGGCGGAAACCGCCTGTGGCCTGAGAGGCGGGGACCTGAGGACCTCCATGGGCTCAGATCTCTGTGCTTAGCACTCCAGCTCCCCGTTTGCCTCTGCTGGGGTTGAGGAGTGGATTTTCAAGGCCTCTTGGCCCCTCTGGGTGATTTTTCCAGACAGCCACGTTAACCTGGGTCAGGCTGTCTGTTCTTTCAAGTGTGGGAACATCGAGTGCTCACCGGGAGTGGTGCGGAGGCCCGGAGGACACTGGGAGGGATTGACCGATGCGCCAAAAGGAAACAACCTGGCAGAACCAGGCTTGGAGGAAGGGGGGAGGGGCATGCCGTCAGCTGGGATCCCCCAACTTGAGGGCTCCCAGGGGCTCAGCTGTGCACTACTGGGAGCCAAGGCCAGTCTGTGTGGGAGGAAGGACGATCTATCTTATCCTCCCCTCGTGCCTTCATCTTGACAGTCCCTCATGACCGAGGTCCCGAAGCCCATCTCTCACCCTGTGGCAGTAGCAGGGTGGTGGCCGGATGGGCAATCCCATGACAACCCTCCCCTACTTAAATTGTCTGTTGGCTCGCCCGTGTTCTCAGAAAACATAACCCAGGCCAGCCTGCTCTAAAAGTATGTCCTCCTGCTCAGCATCTGTCGGGGTCCCACACCCACATGCTGAACCTGCGTTTACTTCTTATTCATATTACTAGTGTGTGCATGTGGTATAGTATGAGTATGTCTGTTTGTATGCAGGGGAGTGCACACATGTAGGTGCATGCATGTAGTGGCCAGAGGTTGACAGTGGATGTCTTTCTTGATTGCTCGACACCTTATCTATGGAAACAGTCTCTCAGTCAAACCCAGAACTTGCCTGTTTTCCTAGGCTGACTAGTCAGCTTGCTCTGGGAAATCTACCACATCGCTAGGATTATATAAGCGGTTACCAAGCCTACCCACAAAAGCCTGGCTTTCATGTGGGTTCTGGGGATTTGAACTCTGGTCCCCACACTTGTATGGCAAGCACCTTACCCACTGTGCTCAATCTGCTATCAACGCTGGCCCCAGGGAGTCCCTTCCTCCTCAGCTTCTCTGTCTCTGGTCTTAGCTATGCTAACTTCCCTGGGCTCCTACTCTTCAGGGACCCCCACCCCCAACCCCCGACCATGGAGTAGACCCCTGGGCAGTTTAAGCATGTCTGCATAGAACTTCAGCAGGCTGAATGATTCTGCAGCAGGTGTCCGGGGAACACGAATTGAAAAATGCAGTCATCGCCAGCAACCCCATCACCACGGGGCCATTGCATACTCTGTCCCTCTGCCTGGATGCTCCCTTTTCCTGCTTCCTGTCTCCCTAAGTCTAGTGGGTCTTGTCTTCAATAGCATCTCCCTGAAAGGCCCTTCTAACTTATTATTGGCAAGAATTCTTAGCTCTAGCCCTGGGACTCCAAACGCCACCAAGACCCCACCAATTAATTCAGAATGGCACTGGGGGAGGAGGGGGAGGGAGCCTGGGTCCTCCTCTTTTCTTTTTCCCCTAAGTTGAATAGACCCTGTATTGTGCTGGCAAAAGTCCAACAGCCACGACTCCAGGACAAAGGCACTCTGATCGGTAATGTCAGTCTTGCTCTGGGAAATCTACCCCATGGCCTTGGTGTAAATCCCACTGCTCATGACCTCTGGCTGCCCAGGTGATGTCACCAGGAGCTGTGGGATGGGAAGGGACGTACATCTTGAGACAGGCAGGAGCTGTCTTCCTATGGAAAGGGGGCAGCCCAGTCTTAGAGCAGACCCCTGGGATGCAGTTACTCTTTCAAAAACAAGGACATGGTCGGTCATTGTATTGAAAGGTCTCCTGTCAATGGTGGGACCAAGACCGAGGCGTGGAAAACCAACCCTCCCCCCTCATGCCTTGCTACCTAGAAACATCCCTTATCTGTCACAGCCTTATCCTTCTCTGCCTGCTGCTTTTAGTAGTTCCATCCATCCAAGGTCAGAGATCCTCAACGATGCTAGAGATTTTCTGTTGTGAGGATACTTCATTCAGTATCCCTCCCACCCCCAACCACCACAGCACTCCTAGTCCCTGGACAGCAGGGGCCCCTCAGAGCTGTGCAGTGTTTCAACTGAACAATTGGGCAGCGGCAGCACCAGGCCCTGCGTGACCTATAATACTACAGGAAGTAGCTCATGGATTAATGGCGTCTGAGTCCTTCCGTATCCCCCTAACAGCCTTAACCAGAACAGATGGGTCTGGAGCAAACCTTGGAGGATGGGTCGTGAGACACTCAACGGAATAAGTCACACCTAGTTTCCTGTGTCAGAGGTCTCAGCTACACACAGCAGTCACCCGTTTCCACCTAAATCCTAGGCCCTGAGGCTCCTTTCCCGGGCAAACACCCACGGTATCCCCCTTCTGGTCCCTTCACTACTTGGCTTTACCCTGTGCATGGCCTGTCTCCCATCTGACAGGCTCTGGGGTAGTCAGGGATCTATGAGCCCCCTAAGAACATTTGCCTCAGGAGGGGAGGTGACCACAGGCGCAATACCATCACTTCCCAGCTCTGAAAACTATAATCTTCTGCAGCAGGCCCTCGAGAGAAGTGTACAAACCATTCACCAAGACCCAAGTCCCCAGTAGCAGGGCTGGAAATATGCCATAACCCCGCCCTGCCTCCCCCATGTGCACGAAAGTACACACATGTACACACTTTACAGCTCCCCTCCCTCTCAAGTTCTCACTATGTAGCCTTAAACCTGTCATCCTCCTGCCTCAGCTTCCAGGGAGCTAAAATGACAGGTATTCACCCAAACACCCGGAGTGACACACACACTCGCATGTCTGAGCAGCCCCTTTTGCCTCAGCCCTTCAGAGTTACCTTGCCCCCATAGTGAGCAGCCTTCAGCCTAGGATGCCACTAGCTTGAGGCCAGGTGCCCGTGCCCTTGCAGCTTCTGATGCTGGGCGCCATGCCCTGTTCTCAGCCCTAACCCAGGGCTGGGTCCACCCATGATCATTTGCAGAGAGGAGTGACAATCGCTCCTCTTCAGCGACACATTCCCAGGACAGGGTGGCCCTGTGCTCCCACCAAGGCCCACCCAGCTCACGAGCACTGACCTGTTGATGAACTCTTCATAGCAGGAGTAGATGGCAGCCAGACACACAGCCACGAGATTGGGCAGGACCCGGGGGTGTGGGCAGTGCCCTGTGGGGCCATGCATGCTGAAAGAGAGGAGAGGGAGGTGAGGAGGCTGTGGAGCAGCTGCTGGCCTGAGGTGGAGTTTCGGAGGTGGTCCAAATGGGCGATCATCTCTTCTCTCAGCCTGTGCCATGCGATGGTGACTCAGGCCCGAGGTCCTAGCCAAGAGGGGGGCTGGCTCAGTGGCCTAGCTAAGTGCTTAGATTCTACCTCGACGCCTTGAGCTTTGCGCAGAGCGACAGATTCTCCCTCAGTTAGTGACAGAGGGTTGAATCTAGTTCAGATCACACAGCACACAGTGGCTCTGTCCTGGGACAGCCCCATTTATACAGGTGTTTCTGAAATGACTATTCACGAGTGTGCTCTGTTAAAAACAATGTCATTTCAGGTCCCCTTAGCTGAGCCTGGGGCAGGTGACATCACACAGCCCTTAATACGTGTTACCGTACTATTTGATATGGAGGCCTCTGCCATGGTCGTTCATCTGTAAAATGGGCCTGACCCGTGTGTCCAGGATGACATACGGAACCTCTAGGAAGCTGCCATCATGGCTGCTGTCACGGAGACAGGCCTGTCCTGCTCTGACCCCACAGACTAGAGTAGGGGCTAGAAGTGCGTGTGTACTGGCTGGTTTTGTGTATCAACTTGACACAAGCTGGAGTTACCACAGAGAAAGGAGCTTCAGTTGAGAAAAAATGCCTCCATGAGATCCAGCTGTGGGGCATTTTCTCAATTAGTGATCAAGGGGGGAGGGCCCACTGTGGGTGGTGCCATCCCTGGGCTGGTGGTCTTGGATTTCATAAGAAAGCAAGCTGAACAAGCCAGGGGAAGCAAGCCAGTAAGGAACATCCCTCCATGGCCTTTGCATCAGCTCCTGCTTCCTGACTTGAGATCTCATTTCACAGATAAGGAAACTGAGGCAGGAGGAGAACATTTGAAAAGGAAACCTCACAGAACACAGGCCAAGGTGACATTGCTCTTATCCCTGGTCCTTACTCTACTCTAAACACCACCCACAGTCCCCTGGAGCAGGGGCCATAGGGACAGGAACATCTTCACCATGCTAAGGGCTCCTTCCTGGGTTAGCTATTTGCACAACAATCTCCCAGGGATATCAGAGGAAGCAGGATCAACGCAGTAGCAGCAGCAGCAGCAGAGCAGTGACAGGCTCATGGTCACACAACAAGCAAGTAGCTGGGACCATGCAGGGCTGGGAGAGTCCTGTGGAGTGGGCGAGACACAGTTCTGCCCCGAGCTTCATAAACCAGGTATGAAGCAGAGAGAGGGCAGAGAGAGAGGCGGGGTGGCTGGGCGGGGAAATGAGACACACCTTTGAATGAACTTCTTCACCACCTCCATGCCTGCGTTGAGCTCATTCAGGGCAAGAATGTACTCCTGGGTGAAGAGCCTCAGCCTTGGGCACTTCCCGAAGTCCTGAGAGAGAGAGCAAAGGCACAGCTATGGAGACACAAAGGCCGGAAGGAGTTGGAGAAGGGAGACGTCACACATGAACTCACACCTCTTAACGATACCCACGGTGAGGAGGGGGTCCTGATGCAGGCCGTATGTTCCCACCTCATGGATCTGTTATCAGGCAGAGGTCATCAAATCTAGGTCTGTCCTCTCCTGGACCTTGAGGGGCAGATGTTGTTCTGCTTGGCCTCTGGTCACCCTGGCAAACTACAAGCTCTTTTGAGGTGGTCACCTGAACCAAGTCTCTGAGCTGGTGTCTAAGATAGCCAGCAATCAGAGAGATGCCAGTGTAGAATTACATAAAGAGAAGGGAAAGTCATCTCTTAGGGTTGGGAACTGGTAAGGTGGCTCTGGGTAACTGTAGCTCTGAGTACCCTGCCAGAGACATGGAGGAGAGAGACACCAGCTTCCTCCTGAGTCGGGAGAGCCCAGACACAGTTCCTCAGGGGCTTGTTTTGGTTTGGCAGACCTCACATGTCCCTGGTCTCAGGTGCAGGTCTGAAAGAGTGGCTGACAACAAAGATGACAAGCCACCCTCGAAGGCACAGCAGGGAGCCAGGAATGATGGCACACACCTCTGATCTTGAGAGGCTGAGGCAGGAAATTCTGTGTCTGTGGCCAGCCTGGCCTACACAGTGAGGTCTATGCTGAAATGAAGACGCTAGTGGGGACTGGAAGGAGATGTGGGTGTCAGGCGTGGGCGTGCAGGAGGCAGCCAGCGTGTAAGAACAGAGCCAGGGAAGGGCAGTGTGGTTGCGTCATTGAAGACAGAGAAGGGAGGCGGCTGTGGTAATGAAGAGGAAGATGGCCACTTAAAACAGGCAGTGCTCCCAGGCTGGGGGACAGCTGCATCTAGAGCTCTTAGGCGTCCATTTGCGGAGGCACTTGAGGCTTAATTATGGGCTCAGAGCAAGGACAAAGGGATTCTTCCTGCTCTAGCGGAGTGGTGTTCTCTGAGATTGACATCAGCAGGTGTGGGCAAAGCCGGGCCTCCACAGAGTGGCCCAGGGTCTTCTGCTGGCCTGTTCTGGAGAAATGGGCAGCGAAGGAAAAGGAAGCGCTTTTAGGATGGGGCCCAAAATGCTACCCAACTGTGCTCATTCACACGGTCATGGAGGGATGCAATGCTGGGGGCTGTGGGGTACCAGCCCTGACCGGTCTGCCTGCCGCTGGTGTGTGTATAGTCTGGGCCTCTAGTGAGAGGAAGACACACTGGTGCTCCAGCTCTGGAGAAAAATGAATCTGGCCAGCAAGACGTCTCACGGGTGACACCTGAACTCATCTTGCCCCACTCAATGGGACCCCCTTGAAGGCTCAGTGGCAAAACTCTGGATTTGATGCCCAGTATAGGAGTAGGGGTGGTTTTATTTTCAGCGTGTTCTTTAAGGTCATTTGCATGCACACACACACACACACACACACACACACAACTCAGCTAGTCACAGAGTCCCGCAGGACGGGAGGCTCTGAAATACTTCATCTTGCCTTCCTATCTAGGGCGATGCCCACAGCGCCCATGCCGGTCACTGCCATTCCACAGCTCCTGCTCTTCCCCTGCCTGTGCTCCCTACTCAACCTGTATGTGACAAGGTCCTCCCAGAGCTATGCAGTGAGGGCTTGCTTAGGGCCATCAGACTGTCAAACAGGCAGCCGTATAGCTCAGTGCTAAGAACACAAGTAAGGTCCTGGGTTGTTTTTCTTTTCTTTTCTTCTTTCTTTCGAGTTCCTATGCTTGCAGGTGTGAAGTTCCCTCTCAGTTCAGTGTGTCCCCCACCTCCAGCCATCTTTAGGTGTACTTCTTCCAGTGAGGAGAAAATGTCTCTTTGAATTATTAATGACACTGTGATATTTGGTTCTAAAAAAATAAATAAATAAAAGGTGCCAGGAGATCTCCAGAATCACATCCGTTACTCTTAGGCAGTGTCCGTGTGTCCGTCTGTGGTCAGCCAGCGGCTCTTGCTCCCTAAGTCTCTGCATGGAGTACTGAGAGAAGACATTTGCCATGCCAAGTCCTTAAAGGGGACGATTAAGTTCTGTTTTTATGTTTTCAAAAACGAATTTTTGTGAAAACTATGTTTTGGGGCTGGAGAGATGGCTCAGTGGTTAAGAGCGCCAACTGCTCTTCCGAAGGTCATGAGTTCAAATCCCAGCAACCACATGATGGCTCACAACCATCCATAATGAGATCTGATGCCCTCTTCTGGGGTATCTGAAGACAGCTACCATGTACTTACTTATAATAAATAAATCTTAAAAAAATAAAACCCAACAACCATGTTTTGAAAACATAGTTTTCAAAAATTAGGGGGAAATGATGGTTAGATTTCCATCCCTTCCCTATAAATGTGTGTGCCCCCTGTCACCTTTGCTTTTACGTGACAGGGTCTCATGTAGAACAAGCTGACCTTTAACTCATTATGTAGCTGAGGGCGACCTCTGAACTGACTTGCCTGCCTTCACACCCCAGGGCTAGGATTATGAGGTCCATTGCCCACTTGGTTTATGTGGTGCTGGAGATGGAACTCAGGGTCTCATGCACGGCGGACAAGCATATTACTAACTCAGTAACACCTTCAGACCCTGCAATGTCCCCTGTCTGTCTTAGGGTCCTGTTTGGGTAGAGTTGAAGAGTATGTTATTTCTTAAGGTTGGACTGAGGCGACAAGCTACAGGAAGAAAGATCCCCGGGACAAGGTTCCAGAAGTCACCACCCCGAGGTTGACATTTGCTGAAGGCCTTTTTCACCATGAAGCTGCTCTCACCCCCTACCCCACACCCTTCAGAGGGAAGGCAATGAGCCCAGGCTATCCTTCAAGAGTGAAGAGTCCCACTCCACAACCTGGAGAGTGGAGTTCTGCCTGTGTCCCACAGTGGGGACCACTCAGTGGAAGCCATGTCCCCAGTAACAACATCTATTCTGACCTACTGGGAGGAGAGAGATTGTGCTGTCTGCTTGACTGGAGAGAAACAGTCCCGCAGGACAGACTGCACAGGTTTCCGAAACTGCCACTGGCCACACCCAGTCACCCAAGGCTGCCCGGGCACTCACCATATTATGTTTAAGGATCCTCTGAACCACCGGTGTGAACACCTCGATGACCACCATAGACCGTGGCCGCTCTCTGCAGTGCTGGGGAGAGAGGGGTGCAGTCAGTGCAGGTTGTGGGAGGGGGGGAAGGAGAAGCCCTACCCACAGCCCGCTGCTTTTCAGAGGCCACAGGATGCTATCAAGCCCAATAAGGATATAGTTTTCTTTGCTGAATGATGTAGCTTGCTTAGGAAGACCTAATGCTTTAGAGCAGCTGTAATAGGCTCAGGGCAAAAGTGCCAAGCACGGATGTGTTGCAGCTGCCCCGGCTGTCTGTCAACTGTGCACAGTACCACAGTAAACTTGTTTGCAGGTATTTATTAGCCCATACCAACACGTCACAGGGTCCTTAGTCCGAAGTCTATGCTAGGTTGGCCTCTGGGTGCCCCTTCTAGGGGTCTGGACCCAAGGTCAAGGGTTCAAATCGATAGTAGTATACAGTAGTTGCCTTGAACTCTGTTTGGTTTGTACCTGGTCCTTCCCTGAGCCTTTGCAACCACTAAGCTCTGAACCTTCCCAGCAGCTTGGCCCTCCCAGAACTGTATATTCAGGTTAACAGGCGCTGACTGAAATACGCCACCAACGTAGAGTCTGAAAGTAATTTCACACAATGTTTTTAGCGTGGCTATTCTGACAACTTCCTATTTACGATGTCATATAGATAGATAGATAGATAGATAGATAGATAGATAGATAGATAGATAGATAGATCTTAAAACAAAACAAGCCAGGTGGGACAGCTCTATGGTTAGGAAGGCTTGTTGTTCTTACAAACGATGAGAATTTGGTTTTCTAGGACCCACACAAGTAGTAGGTTTGTTTTGTTTTGTTATTCTTTTTTTGTTGTTTTGGTTTTTTGTTTTGTTTTTTTCGAGACAGGATTTCTCCTTGTAGCCCTGGCTATCCTGGAACTTCCTGGAACTCACTCTTAGACCAGGCTGGCCTTGGACTCAGAAATCCGCCTGCCTCTGCCTCCCATGGGCTGGGATTAAAGGCATGCACCACCAATGTAGAGCCCTACAGTAATTCCATGCGATGTTTTTAGTGTGTCTTTTCTGACAATTTCCTACCTACGATGTCATGTCAGCAGCACTCGAAAGCTTGGGGGTTTGGAGCATTTTTGACTTCAGTTTTGGGGACTATAGATGCTCAACCCATAGCTGACATCACAAAGGCACACAGCCTGTGCAGTACCGTGTCCTCACTGTAGCGCTCACAGGGCTTGAGGGGGGTGCTCCCTGTAGGCTTCTCTCAATTACACCCCTTCCTTTTTTGAGACAGAGTCTCACTAAGTAGTTCAGGATGTCCTAGAAATCAAGGTCCTCCTGCCTCAGTCTCCACACCACCGGGATTACAGGTTACCACAGCTGGCTGCTCATTTCTTTGTAATGCTAAGGAAGAGTCTTCTGATGGGACCTGTGGAGGTGACTCAGAAAGTGCTTGTGGGTTTCATCCCTAGACCCCATGTTAAAGCAAACAAACAAACAACAGGCACAGGCTGGAGAGATGGCTCAGTGGTTAAGAGCACTGACTGCTCATCCAGAGGTCCTGAGTTCAATTCCTGGCAACCACATGGTGGCTCACAACCATCTGTAATGGGATCTGATGCCCTCTTCCGGTGTGTCTGAAAACAGCTACAGTGTACTCACATACATTAAATAAATAAATAAATAAATAAATAAATAAATAAATCTTACAACAAAACAAGCCAGGTATGAGTGGGCGGAGCAGCTCTATGATTAGGAGGGCTTGCTGTTTTTGCAAAGGGTGGGAATTTGGTTTCCCAGGACCCACACAAGGCAGTTCACAACTACTTGTAACTCCAAGTCCAGGAAGTCCAATGTCCTCTTCTGGCCTCCGTGGGAACCCACATAATGTAACATGTGATATACATTTACACATATATATACAATTAAAATCAACATTCCTGCAATCCCAACACTGGGGAAAGATGGGGAGTGGGAGGTGGGATGGGTGGGTGGGGCAGTTGTTAGCCAGCCAGCCTAGTCAATCGGCAAGCCCCAGGCCAGTGAAGAAACCCTGTGTTAAAACGTAAATCTGCCTAAGGAAAGGCACCTGAGGTTGTCCTCTGAATTCTGCATACACATGCACATATGTGCATGTATATATGTATGCACGTACATACACACTCAGATTCCGCTACATGGGTTAACAAGGTTAACCGAGGTACACCTTGACTGCTTCAAAATTCGGCAACTGACAAAATCTGCTATACACATCTGTGGGTGGATTTAGCTTTCTAATTGAACTGGATGAAAACCACAGAGTTTTGGTTGTTTTTTTGGGTTTTTTTGTTTTGTTTTGTTTTGTTTTAATTTGAGTAAGGTTTTAAAAAAAAGACACAATAGAATCTTGCGTTGATTTTTCATTTGACCTTGTATGTTTGGACCATTTCAGGAAGGTGTGTTCTGTCTCCAGCCTCATTCCTTATTTAAGATTCAGAGGGCCTGTCTGTAAGCTAGAGAATATTCTAGATGTGGGGCAGCCTCTGACTCAGTGGCTGCTATCAACATCCCACAGGCCAAGCTTGGCTCTTCCTTCCTTGTCACCATGGAGTCCTTCACACGTGAATTTTTTTTTTTTTAAGACAGGGTCTCATGTAGCCCAGGCTGGCCTGGAATTTACTGTGTAGCCAAGGATGACCTTGACACCCCACTGTCTTTCATCTCTTGAGTGCTGGGAATTAGAGGTGTAAGTTGTCATATACCATTTTAGGCAGTGGCGGGGATCAAACCAAAAGCCTCAGTGAATCAGGTACAAATTCTGAATCAGGTACACAACTATGCCTTGCGGGGAAGACAAGGTCTTTTGACCCAGTAACCTTGCCCCACTGACCTGCTTGTGCCTATGAGCCCCTCGGCACAGAAGGAGTTCCATTTGTAACTCTTAGTGAGGTCAGTGGACCTGGGGAGGAAGAGCCCAAGGCTTTTCTGGGAAACCAGAGCAGCAAAATTTTCCTCAAACCTTTGTTGTCTGAGATCTAGAAGTCCAGCAGGAAGGCTCAGAGACGCCCCGGGGAGCTGATGAGGAGGGCTTTGTAGTAATGAGGCGCCTCTCCCAGGGCTTAGCCACCAGAGCGAAGACAGCCTGAGGTCCCCGTGGCCCTGGCTAGGTTCTTAGCTCTTCCATTTAGAAGCTAGCAGAGACTGCCCGGTGTCCATTTTCTCCTGCCTTGCTTTATGCTAGCAGGGACCCCAGGGACTTACTTGGCGCGGGGACTAGTGAGGTTACTCAGTAGGTCAGGTTGTTTGCCATGAAGCCTGACAACTTGAGTTGGATCCCCAAAACTCACAAGGTTAAAGGAGCGCACAGACTCTAACAAGTTATCCTGTGTCCTC
Source organism: Apodemus sylvaticus (assembly GCF_947179515.1). NCBI lineage: Eukaryota > Metazoa > Chordata > Mammalia > Rodentia > Muridae > Apodemus > Apodemus sylvaticus. Next base: position 12,036,751 of record NC_067492.1, read on the forward strand.
CGTACACTCACCTTGGTGCACATAGGCGCAAGGGTACAGAGTAAGTAAATCGTTTAAAAGACTTTAACAAAGGTTTCAGTTTTCTGGATTAAACATTTGTTAACTGTAAAACCCGGAGAAAGGCGTGGGTTCCCTTACTCCATCTGCCTGGGAGCTGGCACTGAGCTCTGTGGCAGAGGCTCCTCTCCTGTATGGGCTTGCCACGCTGGTGACCAGAGGACCCATCGCCTATACCACGTGAAGAAAGGGGCTTCTGTGCTGGGTCCTACACTGCCCCCTGGGTGCCATGGGCTGGCCAATGTGTGAGTCACTGGGAAACGTCTCCTTATAGGAGGAGCAGAGCCAAACAGAACACAGTCTTGCCCCATTTTCCAATGTCTCCAAGAGGCAGCAATGGGGCAGGGATCCCATACAGTACCCAAGGGAGGAGAGCACAAAGGAAATTAGTCCTGTGGTATGGCAGTTACCATGGAGATGAAAGACGCGTGTGTCTTTCTAAGGATATCAAGTTATTAGAGTAAACACTTGCATGCGTGCATTCGTGTACACACACACACACACACACACACACACACACACAGAGAGAGAGAGAGAGAGAGAGAGAGAGAGAGAGAACATAAAGGACAAACAGATCTGTGTACCAGTCTACCCAAGCTGCTGAGCTGTGCTTTCTGGGAAGGCCCTGTCCCCCGGTGTGCCTGGGTATGTTGCAGACGAACTCTGCTAGGAGGTTGGCATCAGGTCTCTGGGCATGCTGCCCTGCCCTGTGGCTCCTCCAAGCTGACCTGGCACATGCTGCCAGTTTCCCTTGTCCAGGGAAAGCCCTGCAGCCGGGCCCCTACCCTGGGCCAGTCAGTGCTTAGAGGAGCCTCAGCTAAGAATAACCCAGCTCTGACGTCAGGAATCCAGAAGACTGGCTGCAAGCTGCCTCCCAAGACAGCCAGGAATAGTCCACAGAGAAGCCAGACGCCTGGATCTTCCTCAGCCTGTCTGGCAGAGGACAGCAGCCCCAAGAACGGGCACCTGGATGCTTTCTGAATGCATCTGGGACTCTGAGCAGGCTGGCAGGTAGGTTGGGCAGAAGACCCACCTAACTCGCACACTGTGGTGGCAGTGGCCTCTGGCAGCCCACTGCAGTGATACCATACCTTGCAGAAGAATTCGCAGAGATCTGGCGGTGGGTGGTTGTTTTCCAGCAGAGGCGCAATTGCCTACAAGAAAACGAACAGCCATCAGTCAGCAGGATCTGGTGGGGGTGGGGGGTGGGGATGGAGTGGGAGGGAGGGGTGTAGCCTGCAGAAGACAGCCACTCTCAAAGAAATGAAAATATCCTTCTACTCTCTCCTGGGTAGAACACCTTTTCAAAGTACAGACCAGAAAGCCCCGGAGTGCAGGAAGGTTCCAGGCTAGACCCACAGTGAGACATCTAACTTGAGGGGCTTCACTCCTAGCTGGCATTTATCCAGACCACCTCCAAGCCCACAACTTCTGACTAAGCAGCAGGACATCTTATTGGGTGAACATGATGATATTTCCAATAAGGGATCTTGGCACCTTCTGTTTCTGGCTCTGTGGGGAGCTGCGCTCCTGGCGGCAAACCTAAGGGATGAGCATCCAAGGCTGGGCAGAGTCCCGGCTGAGACTCTGATCTTACCCCTTCCCAGTAACAAGACCATTGGTGGCTTTGTCTCAAACGATCCTTCAACCTGCCCTCTGAAAAGTGGGGTCCAAGAGGTCTTGGCAAGCGTCCGACGTGCAGTCGTTAAGAAGTGGTGCTCCTTAACCACTAGGTTGACTGTGCTTTGTAGGGTGCCAGTCCTGTGCACCATGGAAGGCCCAGCATAGCTATAACCCTGCCTTGCTAAATGTAAGCAGCAACCCCCTTGCACATGACAACCTCTAAACACACTCCGGTTCTTATTAGAGAAGGGTGGGGTAACCCCTCACTCCTTGAGCAACTGCTTAGAAAGCCTCCTTGGGGCCTGCTGTGTAACACTAGGGGCTCGCTGGTTTTAGGGGTCTCCCCGAAAAGACTGTAATAAAGGAGATAAGCCAGGTCCATGAATCATCCTAGCTGCTCCGGGAGCCGAGACAGGGGAACTGAAATTGAAGGGTCGGCCTGCATTATAGAGTGAGTTCCAGGACAGCCTGGGCAGCGTATGGAGACTTTATCTTCAAATAGCGAGTTAGAACAGAGAAGTGCTGTCGTGCAGCATGGTGGTGGGGTGTTTACTCAGTATGTGTGAGACCCTGGGTTCAATACCTAGTCCCAGAGAGGAGTACAGGCAAGAGACCAAAAGAGAGACTGTGGGTGACCCTCTGAGATGGTCAAGTGGGTGGTCCTCTGAGATGAAGTAATTTCAACAGAGTAGCTATAGGTGACACCTTCAATTTCAACCAATACAAAACTAAAGATTTTTGGAAGAAGGCAAAAAGATATCACCTTGTCATTCTGGTCCCAATTCTATTGCTGGGCAGTCCGAAGCAATTCAGGTTAGGGGTTCTCAGCCCAAGGCACGGCCAATTCCCACCTCTCAGCACTCCACCCCGATAAAATGACAGCATTCGCAATGGTGGTCCCCGGTGGCCTGTGCCAGGCCGTGTGGCTAGAACTGTGGCTTGTCCACGTACGGGGAGTTCCTAATCATCCACTGAGAAGGGGAGTCTGAGTTTAGAGAGGTAGGGAAAGCACCAGCCCAGGGTACACAGCGAGCCAGGAGCAGAACAGGGACTCAGAGCCACTTTGGTGACCTCATGTTTGGGTTCCTGTTCATTCTGTGTATTACACCAAGGAACAGAAGAGAGTCTGGGGACAATGACTACGTTGAAGGAGAGACTGGGTGGTGAGGAACAGCATGAAATGAAAGACAGCGGTAAGCCTCCCAGTGGGCTGAGCAGCCAGTACACCCATTCCTCCGCCTCCTGGAAGCAGATCCTGGCCAGCTCTCCACTCCAGGGCCAAGCGACCCAGCATGGCCCTGCTCCTTAAACAAAGGAAGGTTTCAGGCCACAGTGGCAGCAACAGGATGGGAGGCCCCTTCTCGGCTCATGAGGCACTTCCCTAGCTCCACTAGGGTACCAGAGCAGGGCAGGGTGTGGTCCCTTTGGGTTGGGTCCCTCTAGTTCCTACCAGGCCTCCTTCCTAATGGATGTGAATTACAGAGTGGGGTGAGGTGGGGGGGGGGGGCTTGTTTAGCATTGACAGCAGCTGTCAAGTGCCACATTCCAAGTCATTCCTTCACTGATCCTTAGGCTCAACAGGGACAGATAAAGAGGCAGTGGGTCAGGGAAGCCTCCAGGCCTTAGCTGGTCATAAAGTGATGACCATATTCAAACGCATTGATATAAACCAATAAGCGGGCTCCCATTTTTGTGCAATCTCTCGGGAAGCCATGCCCTTGGCTTGGTGTTGTTTGAAAGGATGGCTCATGGGGAATCCTGAGCAGCCCAAGAGGAGAGAACCAAACTGGCATTTTGAAGAGCCCGGAGCATTGAAGCTACCGGACCAAAAAGAACGGAAGTTAGAGAAAAAGAAGAAGCACAGCCTACCAGAAGCCCTGGGATGGCTATGGATGCCGTTCGTAAGATCGTGAACTTAAAAACAACGACCTGGTAAGATGCTTGCAGAGTTAAGGGATTGCTGTGCAATCTTGGTGACCAGAGTTTGGTCCCAGGGACCCATACAGGAGGGACAACTGAATTGGTTCCACAGGGCTGTCTATTGATCTCCACATAGACACTACATACAGCACACGTGCTCCTGGACCCCATCACCACACACACACACCATGCACACACACAGTAAGTAAATAAGAGATTTTGGTAATTATTTTGGTAACTTGACACATGGCACCCGAGCATGACATGACATGATGACAAAGCTGTGTGTCATGACATCAAAAGGCTTCTTTATAAAGTAGGACTCGTGAGGGTGAGCTGGCCCTAAGGGGTAGCTGGTACACGGCAAGATATTTCTGTCCCAAAGGCCTCTCTCGGGAGTAAACGCCAGAGAGGAAGGGTGTCACCCCCTGACAAGGCCCAAGGTACCTTTGAAATAAGAAACCACCTCTGTGACAGCCACTATGAAGAAGGAGAGGCACTTGAGCAAGAAATTCACTGAAAGTCCTGAAGGTTCTCTGGGCTACACTGACGGGGGTGGGGGTGGGGTAACAGATGTGGAACATGTCCGTTGTTACCCTGCTCCACAAAGAACATGACCCAGGGCAGGAGCTGTTGCTGTGGATGAATAACCTCTGTGGAAGGTAATGGGGTTCTGAGGCTAGACCATCCAGGCGTCACCTGCACTCACGGGAGGTGATGCTCTACCCCCAAGCCACATCCCCAGACCCTCACTATGGGATTGTAGGCAAGGGATCTCCCACTGAACCAATCTTGCCTCCCCCCCCCCCCCCCCCCCCGTGTTATTTTCAGAAAAGGTCTCATTAAGTTGGCTGGGGCTGGACTTGAACTCATTCTGTAGCCCCGGCAGGTTTTGAAGTTGTGATCCTCCAGAGCCTGGCTCGACACCTCAACATCAGCACCAACCACAATGAAATATCAGCCACGTCAAAGCTAAGTCAGAGCTCTCTTCACAGACTTCTCATCTGTGCATCCAACAACCACGGCTCAAAAGTATTTGGAAGAAAAACAAAACAAAACACAAAACAACAACCACAAAAACTCTGTCTCTGGACAGAAAGAGAGACTTCTGCTAATGTTCCGGAGGCTCTACCACGTGACAGCTGGCACCTGTTCACATTGTACCAGATGACCTACACTGAGATGGGGTAATGCACACGGGAAGATAGTCAGAGGTTATGTGTCAATACATCCTGTCTTCCAGAGTCTTAGACACTTGTAGAGTCAGACACCACATCCACAGGCCCTGAGGGGCTTTTTTTTGTTGTTGTTATTTTGGAGGTGCTGGGAATTGAACCCAGGACCTTGCACTTGCCAGCTAGGTGTCCTGGACACCAGACACTGTCTTGTATATGTATGCATGTGCATCATGTGGGTGCCTGGAGCTAGGCATGGTTGTTAATCAACATGGGCGCTCTGCAAGAGTAGCAAGTACTCTTAGCTGCTGAATCATCCCTCCAGTCCAGGGACAACTGTTCTTAATAACACTAAAATTTCCTCAGGTGGGCTCAAGATATGGCTCGGCTGTTAAGAGCGCTGACTGCTCTTGCAGAGGGCTTGGTGCAGTTCCCAGCACCAACATGGTGGCTCAACCACCTCTAGCTCAAGGTCTAGAGAAGCTCACTCAAGTTCCGATAGAAAAGTAAGTATACAGAGAAGGACCAAGCGCTGCTACAGGGGACTGACTGTCAATAGGTTAACTATGAGGACACACTCCGGGCTGGAGGGGGAGGCTCCAGCACCTCTAGGCCATGGGGTCCAGCAGGACTTGGGGACACAACATCCTCTGTAATGCTCACACTGGCACTGACCCAAAGGGTCTCAATGCTGCCTTGTGTATACTGGTCCATTCTATAACTGATGTTCATCAGGTGACATGCCCCCCCACTCCCACCCCAGAAGAAGAGATCAGCTGCCTCTTCCCTGTGTTCTTCCACTCCCCAGAACTGCCCCTGCCCTTGACAGAGACATGTCTTGATTGTGACTGATCTGCTGGGGCCCTGGGATTGACAAAGCAAGACCTCAACGGCAGGGCTGGCCTCTGGTGGGACAGAGCTGGGTTTGGCGCACTCACTGGCTCGGGCAGTGAAGGTTTGCTTACACAAGCTAACGCACTGACAGGATACCAGGAGAAGGGGCTGGAAAGTGAGCGCGGGGAACCCAGGTTGGCTTACCCCATCCTGTCAAGAGCAGTCAAGGCAGCTGTAGTAGGTGTGCACCAGGTGATGGACTGAGGGAGGAGGCTCTACTGACCCCACTGAGCTCTGAAAGGCCAGCAGCTCTCCTCCTGGTGTGGACACAGGGGCCTAGCTCAGCTGAATGAACCCCAGGGGCACTGGAACTGAGATTCTTCCCAGACACCAGGCTGGGGCTCCGGGAGGAGAGCAGGGGATGTCAGGATACTTACCACAATGATGTTCTCGTGCTCCTGAGTGGTCAGGTTTGTGTTCTAAAGAATTGGGTGGAGAAAGAAGGAAAACACAATCAACAAAAATGGGCATTTGATGCCAAGGATCCCCAGCACTGCGGACTCTTTCGAGTGTTCCTAGCTTTCACCCCAGTCACACACAGCAATCACTTTGTCACTCAACATACCAAGACAACTCTGGGACGGGGCAGGAAAGTGGCTAGTTATCATTAAGTCTCGATTGGCCTGTGGGCATGTCTGTAAGGGACAATCGAGATTTGATTGCTGACTGCTGCAGGAGGGCACAGCCCACTGTGAGCGGCACCACACCCTACACAGCTGGTCTTGAGCCGTGTAAGAGGGCTGAGCATGAGCCCCAGTGAGCGAGCAAACAGCGCTGTTCCTCCATGGTGTCTGCTTCAAAATCCTGCCCTGACTTCCCTCCGTGACTGACTGTGACTTGTAAGTGGAAATAAACTCCTTCATTTCCCAAGTTACTTTTGGTCAGGGTGTTGTTTTTTTTTTTTTTCTCCCACAACAGAAAGAAAACCAGAAGAGAGGGTAAAAGGAAAACAGCTCCCCACCCACGCCTCACAGCTCTGAAGCCTGGGGTGACTCATGTCTTGTTGAGACTCTGTTACTACTTTGGCAAATGGGGGTGGGTTCTGATACCGGCAGCTCATGGGACTGTGGTCTGAGGGTTCTGACTGAGTTTTAACAACACTCCTTAGTACCAGAGTGCAGGCTCATAACACAGAAGAAATCAGATCTTTTGGGAGTTCACACTTGGTGCTGGGTAAACCTTTTATTTTAGATCAATGTGATCTCAGTGGCTCTCAAGGTAGGCTCCCAAAGAACACTGGTATCACGACTGTCCCTCAGATGTTCCAGCTATGTGCGCATCTAAGCAATAGACCTCTAAAACAAAACTAGGCTAATAAACTTGTTTTGTTTTGTTTCCTCCTCCTTGATCTGGAATCTGTTAGACTGACTGTATCATTGCCTTCCTGTGAGTGTGTGGTAAAGAGACGGCAAGAATCATGGGAAATTTCAAAGCACTTGCTGTTCTCTTTGACGCCAGTCTACTGTGTCTCTGCTGACGGACCCAGGCTGCCACCGGAGTCTCTTTGCATTTCATAACAGCCACATTTGGAGCTGAGAGCAGCTCCTGACTTGATCAGAGTTGGCACGATGCAAGGACCTTGCCCCTACCCTCACAACAGGCCAATGGGGTGTAGGAGCATTTAGCAGTTCTGCACTAGCTAAGGCCAAAGGACATCTGCCTTTGCCCCAGTGATGTGGGGTACAGGAAATGGAGACAAAGGCTCTAAGCACCAAGCAGGGCCGCCCACCATCTTGAGGGTGAAGCACACACAGAGTGTGCTTCTTTGACTATAATACCATTTTTCCTTCTGTAGGGCCTGTTTCTAAAGGACTCTTAAAAATGCCAGTCACTTTGAGTCATGGCAGATGAAAGCCGGCTCCGCTCTTCCCTTACGGTGGCAATGAGCTTTTAGAGCTTCAAACAATTTGTTTTCCACTCGGTACATTGATTCTGTTCCATTTTTCACTTTGAAAATTTTCTCTGCTACGTCCGTCCGTCCATCCATCCATTGAGCTTTTAGAGCATCAAACAATTTGCTTTCTACTTGATTCACTGATTCTGTTTCATTTTTTACTTTGAAAACTTTCTCTGTTACATTCATCTGTCTGTCCATCCATCCATCCATCCATCCATCCATCCATCCATCCATCTATCCGTCTAGTACGTGGGATGCACCCATGTCAAAGCCAATTAGGTGGAGGTTAGAGGACAATTCACAGGATTTGTTTTTCTCTTTCTGCCCTGGAGATTCTGGGGATTTAACTTGGGTTCTCAGACTTGGCAACAAAAGCCTTCATTCCTCTGTGCTGTGTCACCAGCCCCTGCTGTATGATGACAGGTCTGTATTTTTTTTACTACCTGCTGACTGACTTACTTAAAGCTGATCACAGAGCAGTCACTGACCTGACTGGGGTAGGGACCTGAACCTCTGTCTGGCCTGAGTCCAAAGCTTGCCTCTTTCTTTCTTTCTTTCTTTCTTTCTTTCTTTCTTTCTTTCTTTCTTTCTTTCTTTCTTTCTTTCTTTCTTTCTTTCTTTCTTTCTTCCTTCCTTCCTTCCTTCCTTCCTTCCTTCCTTCCTTCCTTCCTTCCCTCCTTTCTTTCTTTCTATATTTATTCATTTATTCATTTATTTATTTTGGTTTTTTTGAGACAGGGTTTCTTTGTGTATCCTTGGCTGTCCTGGAACTCATTCTGTATACCAGGCTCACCTCAAACTCAGAAATCCACCTGCCTCTGCCTCCCAAGTGCTAGTAAAGGCATGTGCCACCACTGCCTAGCTAAGATTTATTTATTTTATGTATATTAGTACACCACTGTTGCTCTCTTCAGACACACCAGAAGAGGGCATCAGATCTTATTACACATGGTTATGAGCCCCCATGTGGTTGCTGGGATTCGAACTCAGAACCTCTGGAAGAGCAGCCAGTGCTCTCAACCACTGAGCCATTTCTCCAGCCCCAAAGCTGTTATTTCTTTACAGAGCTATAGCATTCAACCCTAGGGCAGTTCCCTGGGCGGGGCTGTGTGGGCACCCATGCATCTCTCTGAGAAGCCCCTGTTGTGAACATCCTATTTGCTGGACAGGGAGACTTCTCCCTTACATAGGATTTTGTTGGGTTGGGTTTTTTTTTTGATATATTTATCTCATGTGTATCGGTGTCTTGTCTGCATGCATGTGCAGGTACATGCTTTGTATCTGTACAATTGTGAGCTGCTGTTTAGGGGCTGGGAACTGAACCTGGGTTCTTTGCAAAAGCAGCAAGTACTCTTGACCACAGAGGCATCCTGAGCCATCTCTCTTTTGTTTAATTTTTGTGGTTTTTTGTTTTTTTCCCCAGACACGGTCTCATGTCTCCAGACTGGTTTGAAACTCACTATGTCACCAAAGATAACACTGAATTTCTGATCTTAGGCAGCCACCCTCAAGTGCTGGGATTACAGGTGTGCACTACCTCAGCCAGCTTCCTCTCTAATCTAGGTTTATGAAGCATAGATGAATCCGAATGTGAGCCTAGCTAACTAATGGGTGAACCTGGGGCCGTCCCTAGCCGGTTATATAGCTCCATATCTTTACAAAGCTACTAACTGCTTACGATAGCTAATGCACTAGCGACTCGGCAGGATCTACAATTGCCGTGGAAACAGGAACCTGGACTTACCTGTGAGAGATTTTCTAAATTTGGGTTAATTGAGGTAAGAGGACCCATCCTAAATGGACAGCACCCTCTCTGGGATGGGTAAGAGAGCCTACCACAGGCCAATAGGGGAGATCTTCTGCCTTCCCGGGGACAGCCCACTGTGCTGGAACAGAAGGGCTGGGCGATGTCCCATCCAGATGCAAGACTCTGGTGGCCCTGGAGTAAAGGTTCTAGGCCAGTATGGACTTGTCTTTTGTGTCCCTGGGTTCTTCTTTATGAGTGAGGACAGTAAGGTCTCATATTGGGTGGAATATGGATAAAAGAGGTTCCTGCTGCCCCGCCTGCCCCGCAATGAGCGAACCTGCTAACTGTGAGCCCAAACAAACACTTCCTGAAGTCCGACCAATGGCAAAACGTGAGATTGGAAATCCATCTGCCTAGCTTCTTGAGGGTGAGCCTCCTTCCCTTACTCTGGGTCAAAAGCCTGAAGCCAGGACTGGGCACTGGGCAGGAGGGCCAGAGACTCTGAACCTTGACTACAGTTCACACCAGCACACGGCCCTCCCCAGAGCGAAGCCCTCTCCCAGCTATATATGCACCCTGCGTGTCTGTCTGCTACCCAGCTCTTCAGGGGAGGGACCCCCCAGCACTCTGCATCGAGAAGGACCTGAGAGTCCCGGGGCTACAAAGTGGTGGCCAGCCTCAGACAGCAAAGGAGGAATGATAGGAGCTTGCGGGAGCTTGCATGGAAGTGCACTGGGACCCAGGGGGTGAAACTCTCCAGAGAGGGGGATGAAGACATCACTTGGGTGGTGACTGTGACTATTTTAAACAGGGAGCCAGCAACCCTAGCATCCCCAGCGGCCAGCTAGGCACATAAACGAGACCAAGTGTGGCTATTTAGGGTGTAAGACACCGTACAGAGGACAGTGCATAGATCCCAGGGGGTGACAGTGAGGTTTGGGACTATCCCTCCTTCCCATCCCCCACCAACTCACTTGGGGCTGACTCATGAGTCCTTTCTGTTTCTGCTGTAGCCCCTGATGGAACCTGGGCTACAGGAGGGGCGGGGACTGATGTCACTCTCCCGCTCATAACTGTTAGCAACTGATACACACTCGAGCACAGGGCTGCCTGGCCAAGTGGACGGTGCTGGCCTTTCCTAGGACAGGATGCTAAGTAACAGTAGCTGCCCAAAGTAGCCAGATTTTCCCGTCTTTAAAAGAGAACCTGGAAATGGCCATTGTGCTGAAGTCTGAGTATTAGGCTGAGTAATAGAACCTTTCTGCCTTGTTCTATTGTTTGACAACTTCATATACGTGTGACAGTTTCCTGCCGCCACCTGCATCACACATACGAAGTCCGTTTTTTTTTAAACCTCGAGCAAGGCAAACAATGCGTACCGGTGGATGGCTGAGGGTGCGTGGGACAGAAAGCTGACAAGGGCTGAACAAAACTGCAATGAGATGCTGCCCCAGCTAGACAGAGTGTAACGGAAGTATCTAGGGCAGTGGTTCTCAATCTGGAGGGGGTCACCAAATAGCCCTTTCGCAGGGGTCACCTAAGACTACTGGAAAACAGATATTTACACTGTGATTCAGAACAGTGGCGAAACTGCAGTTAAGAAGTAGCAACAAAAATAACTGAACGGCTGGGGGTGACTATAACGCAAGGGATTGTATTAAAGGGCTGAAGGGTCAGAAAGGGTGAGACCCATTGCTTTGGTGGCTTAGGGGTCCACAGAGTCGGCACTTGGCCCTGGGAGCTGCTGTGGCTGCTGTCAAAGCCACTATCCAAGTCATGGGTTTGACCCAGGGCTTAGTAGAGGTGACAGTCCCCTACGCCTCCAGACAGGTTGGTGGCAAGTAGAACCGGCAAGCCCCGGTCTCGACGCCCTCAATGGTTTGGTGAGGAGCACTGGCTTCCTTAGTAACCACTGCAAGATGGCACACCACGGGCAGGTCTCTCCTGCTCACTCAGATGGGGCAGAATACAAGATGGAAGTCAAAACAGACAACCTAGAGGCGGAGGTAGGGGGGACCAGCTAGGGGTGCATCTTACCTCCGAGAGCAGTTTCGAGACGATTTCCAGTGGGGCCTGGTTGATGGAATCGTCTTGCAGAGGGGACGTGAGTGCCATGTCTACCAATGTCCGTATCTCCTTCAAGACAACCTCCCAGCGGCTCGGGTTACTCAGGACTTTCTTGTATTTATAAATCTTTTTCTGGGTGGAGAGAGAGAGAGAGAGAGGGAGAGGCGGGGAAAGAGATGGGAATACATCAGCGATTTAGCAAACCACTCGAGATGACCAAAGAACTTCTCCGGCTGGGGTGAAAAGGCTCTGGGAAGTTGTCAACCTGGCCCGGACCTCTCCCCCCAAAAGGAAATGGATGCACGAAGAAAGAAACGGACTCCCATCCAAGGTCAAGGGTGCGTCTGCAGACAGGCAGGCTCCGAACAGCGGTTTCCCGCCCTGTTCCCAATGACACATCAAAAGGAATTAGGAAACTGCTCTTTACATGGAGTCCTCTGCCAAACTCAGTCCCCAAGTCGCCAAGCACGCTAAGACAGAAGGCTTTCTATGAGTGGAGTCTCTGCCTAGGCAGATCCTATGAGGGCTCTTGGCAAGTGGCATTCAGACAAGGAGCTGGAGGATGGTCAGGAGGAAGGCCAGAACACAGCTGCAGCTAGGTGGGGACTGAGTCCGGGCCGGCCGGCCGGAGGAAACCAGGAGAGGAAAACAGAGGCAGGCTCACCTCGCTCAGTGCTGCCTCCAAACCCGAACGGGAGGGCAGGGCTGTGGCCTCCTGGATTTGAGGCGCCCTTAGTTCCGCCTCTCTGACATCATGGAAACAGAGGCCATGGAGGGCGGAGGTCCAAGCCAAGTGCTCCCCTCCCGTCTCTGTCTCTGTGGCTGCCTGCCTGCCTGGCTCTGTGCCGCCCGGCTTGCTGGGACTCTCAACAGAAGGAGCACCATCCCTTAAATCCCTTGCTCCTCCAAGTCAGGGCACCAGTGGCGGTGTGTGTGTGTGTGTGTGTGTGTGTGTGTGTGTGTGACATGCCACAACCTCTGAGCCAAACACTGAAAGAGGTGAGGGGAAGAGAGAAAGGGAGGGGCCCTCGCTGATAACCCAGGCTCAACCTGAAGACTGGGCCATTTCTCAATGAAGAATTATACAACGGTCTTATGACCTGGGCTCAAAAGGAAGTATTTGGAGGGCATATCCCAGCCCAAACAGATAAGGATGGGGCTCCTTTAAGAAATCATTTCACCTTTAGAGCCCCAGGTTGGGACCACATCTCTAGGCAGAGAAATCCATCCCAGTCTCAGTGGGACCCATGTCAATCTTAGGTCCACATAGTTCATTTCCTTTATGAGGTCACCCCAAAGATCACAACCCAGAGAGCAGAGCCAATGTGAATGAAGTTCTGATACTAATTTGTCTCTTTGGACATAAAGAGCATATACCCATCTCTCATCACGCAGTCTCTGCTTTCCTGGTGCTACCTGCTTGCGGCGGATTCCCCGCGGCGGATTCCCCGCGGCGGCCTGCATAAAACTTGTATCTAGGAGGTGTTTTTCTGTTTTGTTGTGGTAGGGTGTCAGGCCTATGGTGGTGTGGAACTCACCCGTGCCTCCACCTCCCAAGTGCTGGGATTACAGGCGAGTGCCAGTGCACCCAGGGCCCTGTGGTGTTTTTAAAATTCTTCCCCCCTCATCCAGTTTCTTCACTCTAGTTGCCTCATTGGCCTGCCTGTCCCATCCCCCAACCCCTCTCTTGACCTCATGGCTCTGTGCTGGAGCCTCTGCTCTCCTTGATCCTCACTCAGAGGCTGGCACCGGCTACATCGCAGGGGGTGGAAGAGAACCAGACTTGCACTTTCTGAAGACAGAAGCAGCATGGCGAGTCCTGCTGGGGCCAAGCAGCCCCAGGACAATTAAATTGGCTGCACTGATGAAGAGGGCGGCCATGAATATGCCCCTAACTCCATTACTTTAATGACAAAATACACCCTGATCCAAATAGGCTGCTTGGAACCTGTTGCTAGTGCCTCTCTAGTGACTGACACACACCCCTCCGCTGAGCTCTGGTCTCACGGATTTCAGCGTGTACTGTCAAAAGATCCTTTATTTATTTATTTATTTTTAATTTCATCACAATGAGGATCACCAGGACAATCCATCCTCAGGACATCCCATGGCAGACTTGACTCGTACACAATGGAAGCTCTCAACGTGGAACCACCTTGGTGGCCAGCTGCAAGCTATTATGTCTGAAAGAATTACTTATTTCTATAAAGACGACAGGCGCTCATTTTAAAGAAAATTGAAACCATACTGAAAAAGCACAAAGAGGAGAAGGAAAAAAAAAAAAAAAACCTCTCAAAAATCCTATAATCCAGAAATAGCCATCATTAATATATGTGGCAAACACGGTCCTGGCCACCCCTCATGTAAATTCTACAAACATGGCTGGCCGTGGTGGCATATGCCTGCAACCCGATTGATGCCCATCTGGGCACCAGAGATCATGGCTCAGCCAGGAAAATGGCTGCAGGGCAAACCTGAAGACATGAGTTCAGATCCCCAAGCTAACCGTGGTGGGATCCTGTGCCTATGGTCCCAGCACTGGGAAGGTGGAGACAGGAGGATCCGTGGGGCTGGCTGTCCAGTCAGTCTTAGCTGAGTCAGTGCGCTCCAACCACAGGGAGAGATCCCGTCTTAAAGGCATGGGAGATAACTAAGAGACACACCAAACTCTGACACCCCCCCCCCACAAACACGTGCACATAGACACGTTCAAAGCCATCATGGGCTACAAAAAGAGACCCTATTTCAAAGAAGACCTCTGTAAAACATAACCAGCCCAAGAGGTGGGCGGCCATGACAGTTCTAAGAACAGATGCCAAAGGGCAGGGATTCTCATGGGCCACCAACCCCTGGGGAGCCAAGCAACTCTTTCTCGGAGGATCGTATATCAGATACCCTGCACATCAGATATTTACATAATGACTCAAGATAGTAGCAAAATTACAATTAGGAAGTAACAACGAAATAATTCTATGACGGAGGGGCGGGGGGTGGTAGTGGTTGGGGAGGGGTCACCACAACGTGAGAACTGGAATTAAAGGGATGTTGTATTAGGAAAGGTTGAGAACTACTACCATTGAGACAGAGGAAGGGAGTTAGAGGTAAGCAGGACCTATCTTTAGTGCCTGAGCAAAGTAGCTTCAGAGACCAATTCCTTGCCTTCAGTGACCTGGCCTTGGTACTGACTGATGCACCATCCCCCCCCCCCCCCCTTTAGCTGAGGGATGACTGTTGTATAATCAGGACACCTGCTTCAGAAACAGAATTCTTCAGAGGCTGGGACAAGGGCTAACACTCACTTAACATCGGCTAGGCGCAGGCACGTTGTTAGCTAGGTTCTGATGGAGCACTGTTGTAAAACCCTGGAAGCTGGTTGGGGGAAGGGGTCTTAGCCCAAGATTAGACCACCCTGCAAGCAGCCTCTCCGCCACGGGACTGAGTTCAAGTAACTTCTGATCGGCAGATCAATGAAAAGAAACTTCTCGGAGAGTGAGAAAGAGTCGCGGAGACCTTTCTCCTCGTAGGCCGTCTGAGGGCAAAATGGTTCTCCAGCGGCTTAACTGGAGTCACCGGGGAAAGTTCGACCAGGCTTCTCACTCTTGCTTCACCTGCGCTAACGGCCACAGCCCAATTTAGAAATATGGGCTGAACAAGAGCCACCCATGTTCCCACCAGCACTTGAAGGACACGGGTTTCGTTAAGTTGGGCTAAGTGACCTAGAATAAATTATTCCAGACCATCCATCTACCCGGTGAAACAGATCATGCTTATCTATGTACATTTAAAAAAAAAAAAACCAAAACTTTAAGACCTTGTGGGGTACAGGGGGTGATGTGGGGGGAGCAGCCAATAAGCAGACACCTTCTACCCTGATGATAGGGAAACCTGACAATGTCATATGTGGGCAGCAGAACATCAGTCCTACTGGAGGCTCTCAGACCCAGGCAGACTCACTCACCTGGAATACAGGAGCGTAGGCCCGCAGACTCCCTTTATTCTAACTCTTCATCTGCCCAAGCCAAGAAGATGTTCTCAAGGCCATAAGTATTCAGGACACTACGCCATGGTGCCCATGGGGACAGCCGCCCATGGGGAGCAGATGGTGTCGGGAGTGGGGCAGTATGGCCGTAGCGTCTGCTGAAGGACTGTTGGAATCCTAACTCACAACACGGTCCCAGGAGGGGGAAGGAACCAGGCAAAAGCCAGGTAGCCATGAAGAATCAAACCGGCCCATGAGTCAAAACTGACTGCAGAGCCTCCAAAGGCTCACCCTTTCCATCATGTCTCTCAGGACCAGTGGTGTCGAGGACGCTTGGTGGCAGGTAAGAGACAGGAATAAACCCATGGGCCGGACGTCAGTGACTAGCGGGCGAGACACATGAGAGGGTGTCTGGGTGGGGCAGAACATCCAGGGTTCCAGGTCCTTAGCCACACCCAGGGTGACACGTTAGCATCATCCCAGGAACTCTGATGAGCTCAGCAGGCAATGAGTCATGGTAGGGCTAAGATGAGGCCACTTCTAGAATCCTAGCTCTCTGGAGGCAACACAGTCTTCTCACTGAGCTTGCCTTGCCAGAAGCCACGAGTGGCTCATGTCCAACCTGTGCCTCATGGGCCACTGGAGTCCTTGACCTGAGTGGCAGAAGAGGGGACAAGGGTCCTGGAGCTATCTGATGACTGGGCACATGACTGATGTTATGAAGGCTTGATAATAACTTAGTGTGGGGCTGGCAACATGCAGCCTGTGTTCAAACCCAGCCTCGGCTGTTTGTACTCAATGGCACCCCCCAAAAAATGGCCCTATGGGTTTTCTAAGAGTTGTAAAATTCAAAGCAAACAGAATATGCAACAGAAATTGAGTGAGAGTGTGGCTCTCAGAGACCCAAAGAGCTGCCATCTGGCCCTTCCTCAACAGTGCTCTGCCAAGGCGAGGCTCATGACTCAGATCCCAGTTTGGGAGAAGACACATGTGCCGCTCACAGCTGGCTGTGGCGGCACACACCTGTCATGCCAACGTGGGGGGAGGGAACAGAAACTCAAGGTCAGCCTCGGCTATGTAAGAGTTCAAGTCCAGCCTGGACTATCTGAGTCTGTGTTAAAAAAACAAACCACCAACAACAAAAAGCAAAACAAACAAACAAAAAATGGGATGATTCGCCCTTATGTTTTGATGGTACAGAAATACCATTTCATACCACTGGGATGTCTGTGATGAAAAAGACAGACAATACCAAGTGTCTGCGAGGATGTGGTTGAACCAATCCTAGTGCACTGACTGCTCTTGGGGGGTGGGGGTGGGGTAAAAATGGACAGTTACAAAGCAAAATCATTCAACTGTCCCTCCTTCCCATCCTCTTGTCCTGGGGATGAAATCCAGCATAAGTTCCTACCACTGAGTTGTGCCTGTCCGTGCCTGTCTGACAGTCTGAAAATGCTAGGTAAGCACTCACTACATAGCTCAGTAATTTTTAAGACACCCCACAACCCCATAAGGAAAAGCCAAGTCGCACAGAGGCAAATAGGTGAGTTTCCCCAAGACGAAGCCAGTCTCCTCCAAAGAAGAAACTCAGGGCTGAACGAGATGTGGTAGAGTTATGTACGGGGGGGGGGGGGGGGGGGGAGAGAAGGGGGGGAGTGAATGTATCCTGTGACAGCCCAGGTCACTTCATGGCAGCTGTACCACGTGACAGAAGTCAAATATAAGGCACAAACAGTACGATTCCTTTTATGTGAAATTCCTAAATAAAAAAGTCCATTTACAGACAGAACGTGAACCAGCCAGTGAGGGGACTGTGCAGGGGCGGCGGGGATTTGCACAGGGCATCTTTAGGTAGCCATGTTCTGAAACCAGATTGGGATAACAGTTGGTCAAGCCCATACGTTTACTAAAATCATCAAGTAGTATACTTCTGATGGCTAAATTTAATGGCATATAACTTATACCTCAAATAAGCTATTTCAAAATACATAAAATGCCGTCATCCTAGGAAGACAGAGGTGGGCAGGCAAAGCCAAAGAGGCAGCATGGCCTGTTAAGAGCATGGGTTTTGCAATAAACAGACTTCAACTCAACACCCAGTTCTGTTTCTACCATCTACCCATTCATCTGACCATCGGCTCTTTTCTTTTTAAATTATTTATTCTTATTTTATGTACCTTGGTGTTCTGCATGCGTATATGTGTGTGTGTGTGAGGGTGTCCCCTGGAACTGGAGCTACTACAGACAGTTGTGAGCTGCCATGTGAGTGCTGGGATTTGAACTCAAGTCCTTTGGAAGAGCATCCAGTGCTCCTAACCACTGAGTCATCTCTCCAGCTCCTGACCATCAGTTGTTCATGTGCCTGTCCTTCACCCACCCACCCACCCATCCACCACTCATGCATGCATGCATGCAACCATCCATTCACTCATGCATGCATCCATCCATCCACTCATGCACCCATCCACTTACCCATTCACCCTCCATTTATCTACCCATTCCTCTACTTATCCATCCATATCCATCCATCCATTTCCCTACTCATTCACTGATCCATCTCCCTCCAATTTATCCATCCATCTTTCATCCAAGAGTCTACCCACTCGTCCATCCAATCCTCACCCATCCACTTCCTGTCTTATCCATCCTTCGCCCATCTATTCACTGCCCATCTGCCCATTCACCCACCACCCTCTACGCACATAACCAAGATCACGTGAAGCCGCCTTCTCCTATAACATGCCCAGTATTGTGTTAAGCCCTAAGGAGACTGGGGTAAGTCAAGCAGACAGGCCTTGGGAATTACAGTCTATTGTTTGTAGTTCTTTATCTGCCCAGCAATAAAAGAATATTTACTTCCAAAGGTTTGCTGTGACTGCCCCTGAAACAACAGGCACAAAGTCCCACATCTACTTCCTGGCTACACAACAACTATAGATAATATCACCTACCAAGTCTTAGGAGGGAGTGGTCCAGAGCAGGCGAGACTAGGCAAGGCTCCCAGCGTCTGTGGCAAAGCCACAGCAGCCAGCAATAAACAGAACCAGCAGGCAGAGCCTCCGGCTTCCCCTCTGGCAGAGCCAGTCACTCCATAGCTGTCCTCACCCTCTCTGCTTGTCAGGGAAGGGACGTTACCTGGGCAACACCAGCCATCTCTCTGGAAACTGTTCCTGCGGTAGAAGCAGGAACAAGACACTGGGGTTCTTGAGCCTGAGAGAGTGGAGCCTCTTAGCTCTTCCACGGGAGACTAGCTGTCATCAGGTGGGTGTCCCTCACCAGGAGGTGTGGCTCAGAATGTACTGGAAACGCTCTTCCCAAGGATTAGGAGGGGGCCCCAGAGCTCTGCTGCCTGCTGCAGCCTCGGAGGCTCTCGTGCGCACAAGTACGCATGCTCCTGTCACTTGTCACGGGTACTCTGAGGAGCTGCGGAAGGGGAGGACGTCCCTGAGGAGATGGAAGCAAGTGAGCTAGGGAGGATGGCTTTGACACTTTATTTCCAGGTCTGGCATGGAGCTGCCTGGCCTGACTGAAAGCTACTGGACCCAGGAGGGGAGGGGGGGCGCTTCTGACTGTCAACTTGATTAGAAGAAACTTTAAGTGGAAGCCCAGCTCTTCAGCCACACAATGTCTCTGCAGCAGCTGGTGCCTGCTAGACAGGGCACACTGCTGTCACCACAGAAGGAGCTATGGGGTAGTGCTCTGCCCCCACTGCCATGCGGAAGGTCCAGCTCATGTGCTGTTTGACAGAGCACACAACTCTACCTGCCTCCTCCTAGAGGGGACATGAACTTCTTCAAGCCCCCAGCTAGTGGGTGTGGCCAACCTTTTGACCCTGCAATATGGTACTGCCACCTGCAAAGTTCACATGAGGACACACACACAGAGACACAGACACACACAACACACACACACACAGGCACACACAAACTAGCCCTTATAATGTTAACATTTTTGCACTACACACTCAAACACACACACCCTCACACCCTCTATAATGTTAAGTAAGCTAACATTTTTGCACTACACACTCACATACACATACTCACACACTAGCCCTTTATAATGTTAAATAAGCTAACATTTTTGCACTACACACTCACACACATACTCACACACCTGTCCTTTATGTTAAGTAAGCTAACATTCTTGCACTACACACATAGACACACACAAACTAGCCCTTTATAATGTTAAGTAAGTTAACATTTTTGTACTATACACTCATATACACACACAGAGACACACACAAACTAGCCCTTTATAATGTCAAGTAAGTTAACATTTTTATACTACACACACACTCACTCACACACTAGTCCTTTATGTTAAGTAAGCTAACATTTTTGCACTACACATTCACACACACACAGACACACACAAACTAGCTCTTTATGTTAGGTAAGTTAACATTGTTGCACTACACACGCATACACACACTAGCCCTTTATAATGTTAAATAAGCTAACATTTTTGCAATACACATTCATACACACATACTCACACACTAGCCCTTTATAATGTTAAGCTAACTTTTTTGCACTAAACACACACACACACACACACACACTTAAGTTAGCAGTTTTGCACGGGGTCACATTTAAAGCAATCCTCTTGCATATGAGTTATGAAGGTGCAGGTTGAACAGGCCTCAACAGGGACCCCCACCTTGGGCTTTTCCTCCAAGGTGTGGTTTCACACAGTGAAATGTCCTCTACAGGTTCATGTGTCTGAGTACCTGGTCCCCAGCTGTGGGCGGTGTTTTGGGGGGTGCTGGGAACGTCTCCATGCAGAGCCTAGGTGTTGGAAGCAGGCTGTTTGGGTGAGGCACGAAGGCTGTAGGCAGGCTGTGCTCCTAGCTCCACCTCTTTGCTCCCTAGTTGCTGTCATATAATAAGCAGGTGCCGCCTGTCCGCTGTCATGCTCGCTTCCCCACGATGGGCTGCAAGCATGAGCAAACCACTGCCCCACCCCACCCCACCCCGGGGACTGCAAGCATGAACAAACCTCTACCCCCTGTGGTTGTTTCTGCCAGTCACTCTTATCACAGTGACAAGAAAAGTTACTAATTAATGTTTTGTCCCCCAGAGTGCCTTGCACAGCCAGCAAGAAAAGCAGGCAGACTGACTGTGCCTACCGAGACTGGCTATGGGCTGCAGACATTGGAGTGGGTAGACAATCGGCCTTCTAAACATATCATATACATGTACGAATGTGCCGTTGTAATGAAGCCCACCGTTGCGCATAATTAGCACGCTAATAAAAGCATCGAAATGCTGCAAAGGCAAGCTGCCTTTGTCACAGGGTGGGCCCGTGTCATCTAGAAGCATTCAGAGATTAAGGCGAACACGATCGCTCTGTTACGAGGAGCCTTCCTTTGTCACAGGCTCGAAGAGATCGTTCAACCCCCACTCACTGAAACTGTCACAGCTTTAGCTGTCAACTTGACAAAGCCCTAGAGTCACAAGGAAGAGGGAATCTCTTGAATGTGGCCCAATGTAAAAGTGCTAACTTACTCGTCGTTATAAAGGGCATGTGTGCTTGTGTGTGTGTGTGTGTGTGTGTGTAGGGGGGTGTGGGCTCTCATGTAGGTTTCTGTGGACATGTCTGAGAGGCATGTTCTTGATTATTAAGTGATGGAGGAAGGCCAAGTCCACGGTGGGAGATGCCATTCCTGGGTAGATGGATCAGGGCCGTATAAGACAACAGGCTTCCGTTCCTGCCTTTAGCTCCTGCTTTGGCTTCACTCAACGATGAACTATAACCTGTAAGATGACATATTTATTGCCTTTCCTCTCCAAGTTACTTTTGGTCATGGTGTTAATCACTGCAACAGAAAGCACACTAAGACAGAGATAGCCTGTGGGCCTGTCTACGTGGAGATTCCAAGCGTGGAGATTCCAAGCGGGAGAGTCAGCCCTGCTGTCTCAGTTGCATACACATGCCCATTATCAAGGCGAAAGTCACACATGACTGATCCACCAATCACCTCCCGGCATACGACACAGAAGTATCATCCCACAGAAGCTGTCATCCCAAAGGAAACTGAGGACATCCAACAGTCAATGCCACGCCCCCTCCAACCTGGCTTCTGGACAAGTCACGAAGCTGGAGTCATACGACAAGTACACGGTCTTTTGAGCCGGGCTTCTTGCACTCAGGGCGATGGCCTGAGAGTCGCCAGGCAGCCTCGTAGGCGCCGGTGTTCTGTTCCTTCTCATGATGGAATTCAGCATGTAGCCAGGCCCCTGAGGCCGAGCTGCTTGTCCATAGATTAAGTACTGCGCTGTTCCTATCTCTGCCTCTGCTAACATCTGGATGGCCACAACCCCATCCTGTGACCACCAGTGAACCATGTGGGTCTTTCAGGGGACCTAGATTTGGCCACCAGTCACTGTACAGTGGCCACCTGCTGGCTCCACTCACCAGTAGAAGAATTCAGCCATGGCTCCCCCCCCCCCCTTCAGGTGTGGGTGACAGGCAGGGAACATGAAGCACTCCAGCAATGCTATCAATTAGATAACAATGGCTTCCAGACAGACAGGAGCAGTTGCAGTGCATGATGGGCTATGATGAATGTCTCTAGAACACCTTCACTCTTCCTTTGGAGGTTTCTATGCTGGTCAGGCTCTGTGCCAAATGCCTAATCTGGTGTGTGTGTGTGTGTGTGTGTGTGTGTGTGTGTGTGTGTGTGTGTGTGTTCCCGTGGGATTTTAAGAGTGCACTACCACACCTGGCTTCTTCACGTGGGTTCTGGAGCCCCTATCTTCCCCCAGGCCTACACATTAACTTCTGTAACCTCAACAGTGCCTCGGAGAGGCGAACCCACATTATGGATGAGAAAACAGAGGCTGAGCTAAGGTTAAGCCACAGAGCTAGCGACAGCCACAGAGAACTGGGATAGCCACATTTGTAACCTGACCTCACATCATCAAGTACCTACAATCCCAGGGGAGCGTACTGGTGCCTTTCTATTGGCTTACGTGAGCACCAGAGACAGACATACATGGAGTCAACGCTGATACACACAAATATAATAGCTTTTAAAATCTGTGCCTTCCATTTCTCAATATCTGTGGTCCCTTCCTGTCAGTTGGGAAGCCCAGCTGATGTGCGCCTGAGAAAACAGCTCCTTGGGAGATGGGTACTTTTTCTGAAAAAAAGGACAGGGCTCAGACACTCTCAGCCTAAGTGACCATCATAGGCAGGCCTCCCTGTAGCTATTACTGCTACCAAGGAAACAGCAGGACTCAGGTGGGTGTCCTGCTCCACTGGCTCTGGGCATCAGCTGGTTGCCTGGGTAACCATGAGTCTGGCTGATGAGCGGATGACCCACCGAGGTGTCAGGCTCACAGCTGGGTACCGCATCCCACTTGTACTGAATCCTGCGCACAAACCGATCATCACACAGGTGAACCTGCGAGCTTCCCACCGAGTTCATGTTCCTTGCGGCAGGGATGAGTCTTTCCGCTTTCTCTGCAATATTGTGCAAAGTACCTTAGCCGTTTGGAGTCATGAAACTGCTGCTGGTAGCTTGTTTAGGGCAAAGAGGAGACCCATAAACCTCAGCATCAGCATCAGCATCAGCATCAGCATCAGAGACACATCCTTCCAACCCCTGCCATGTACGGGGAATCCTGGGGTGGGCGGTTCTGGGCCAAATGAAGACTTGGCCTTGTAGTCTGCACTGGGGGCTTTAAGACAACCCTGGAGACTCCAGAGCCCTCAAAGAAGCCAAGATTCAACCCTCACGCGTGCTGGCTAGCTGTAGGCAGACCCCAATCTGTAGCGTAGATCAGGGAGTGATAGAAGGGACCACTCCCTTATCTAGGGACACCCTTGCTGGCAGTGTGGGCTGAACTGTGACTCCCCAGAAGTTATATCCCAATTATAACTCTGGGCATCTGACTGTGTTCTTATTAGGAAACAGGGTCATGCTGGACTAGGCTGGGTCCTGAACTGGTGACCGTGCAAAACTGCCACATGGAAGCTGACACTTGCGCACACACATACACACATACACACACACAAATACAGACACTCACACAAGACACACAGACACCCACACACACACACACCATACAATATGTGCAGACACAAGCAGGAAACAGAGTGGCATAGTTAGAAGAAGGGACACGGGTTGCCCGCAGTCCCCAGAAGCTGGACAAAGTCAAAGATACTCCCAAGAAGCCTCCAAGGGAGCAAGATCCTGTTCACACCTTGACTTTGGATTTCTGGCCCCCAGAGCTATGGGTTTTGGTTGTTCTAGCTCATCCTCCATTGGAATATGCTGGTTTTTCTTTTCCATAATCATCCTGGAAGTCTGTTCCCTGACTCCTCAGTGGGCCATGAGGCCTACACTACCACCCCAAAGCCTGCCCTGGCCCTTGCCACAGTGCACAAGCCCCAGCCCTGTGTGGCCTCACACAGGCTGGGCACTGGGCCCAGCCACCCACAAACCTGCACACCTGCATCATCCGTGATGTCAGAGAGAGCTACCTGGGGACCTGGCAGGTTGCAGGAAGAACTTCCAGGAGAATTCAGACAGGGACGTCAGCCACAGCTGACGTACAGTCCTTGGCAAAGAGGAGCCACGGGGGAGGATTCTACCAGGCATCTTCCTTCCACAACAGTAGACATTGTCAAGCTACCCACAGATCGAGTCTTCTTCCCACAAGCTTCCCCAGTACTAACACCCACCCTGACAACCCTTCTGAGGTGCTCAATCCTGAGTACACATCAGAAGCAATCTAAGGCTTAAGAGACTCCATGTTCAGGTGGACCCACCCCTCTAGCCTGGAGTGTTGTAGATGGGTGGTACCCTGACATTGGTACTTTTGTGGGCACCAGTGTATTGAAGGAGTGTATCTGCACACCTCTGTTCACAGTAGCATTGTTCACAACAACCAAGAGATGGAAATAATCCAAGTTCACAACCTCAGGAACCAACTGCAGCACACACACACACACACACACACACACACACACACACACAGGAATACTATGCATCCTTCAAAAGGAAAGAAATGCTGACATGTGCTATAGCAACATGACCTAAAAGACATTCTGCTGAGTGACGGATGGCTAAGTCTCATGTGATTCCACTTGTGTTAAGGTACTGCGAGTAGTCAGCTCTACAGGTGTAGCATGCAGGATGACAGTTGTTGGGGCTGGGACCAGGAAATGGGGCATTATCTTTTAATGGGGACAGAATACTAGTTTGGGAAAACAAGGGTGGTGGTCTCGGCAGCATGACTGTTAGAGTGTGCTCTCAGAGGAGCAGGTGGGGCTGGGCTAACTGCCTCAGGGGTGTCATTTCCCACCCTCTTCGCACTACTGAGCCATTACACTCAGAGACGCTCTGGGGTCCTGTGTCAGCTATGACATTAGTGTCCCATCATGATATTAGTGTCCCATCACACGTAGTTCTGAGCGCCTGGCTCTCCTTTCTCAACACCTGCTGGGAACTGCTCCTAACAAGTTCCTGTTGCTTGTTCTCCTGCCTGCTTCTGTAAGCAGGTACATCACACACACTGCCAGAGGTAGTGTTGTGAAAGGAAGATGCCAGGTGGACTCCTCCCCCGCGGCGCCTCTAGAACCTTCTAGGCTCTAGAAGACATTAGAACGAGGCCCACTGAGGTCCTGCCTTCCAACATCAGTTTAGGGATCGCTCTGGCAGTGTTTTGGGCTTGGTGACCTCAGTGGTAGGCCTTCTCAACTGACCAGGACCCTACCTGTGACAAATCAGTGTACTCCCACAGTAAAGGCTACAACAGGGCCTTTCAGTAAGCATTAAAGCCAGGCGGAGCTGGTCGGCGCAAACACTTGTGATGGTTTTTTTGTTACTGTCAACTTGGCGGGATTTGGCACCACCTGGGAGACACTGTGAACCATGTCTGTGAAGATGTGACTGGAACGGGAAGAGCCACCTTCTCTGTGGCGGCACCCTCTCCCGGCTAGGGTGCAGGGTTGAATAAAATGGAGCCGAGCCTTCCTTCCTGACTGCGGATACAACGTGACCTTGTGTTCCTACTCCAACATCACCTCTGCCATCATGGACTCTATGCTCAAGCTATGAGCCAACATGAGCCCTTCTTTAAGCTGCTTTTTTTAAATACTTATTTTATGTGTATATGAGTGTTTTGCCTGCATGCATGTGCACCATGTGTAAATCTAGGGCAGAAGATGGTGTCTCTTGGATCCTTGGAACTGAAGCTGTAGACAGCTATGAACCATGGCACCACATGGATGCTGGGCAACCTGTAGTAAGCTGCAGGCAGGAGAGCCTGTCACAGGAGCCTGGATGACACAATCTGACTCTCTTAAGCAGCCATGAGATGCACTCCCGAGAGCCTCTCTTTAAGAATCTCTAAGACATAGAATCAAAATCCTTTGCGTGAATTGGTTGGGAGGCTTGGGACAGAGGGGACCTGTGTATTTCTATTTAACTCAGACTCTGACAAGAAGAGCCTTAAAAGCCAGAAGCTATGGATGCCTGCTACCATCTTAGCCAGTGTGAAGAGACCCTGACCTTCTGGGTATCCTTTATGATCACGGTCCTGGAAATCTATCCCAACTGAGGACAGATACAGCCCCTTGCAAAGAGTCTGACCCATGCCTTGGTAGATCTGCACTGGTTTTTCCTTCCTTCCTTCCTTCCTTCCTTTCTTCCTTCCTTCCTTCTTTCCTTCCTTCCTTCCTTCCCTCCTAAGATTTATTTATTGTTATATGTAAAAAGTACACTGTAGCTGTCCTCAGACACACGGGAAGAGGGCGTCAGATCTCATTACGGATGGTTGTGAGCCACCAGGTGGTTGCTGGGATTTGAACTCAGGACCTTCGGAAGAACAGTCAGTGCTCTTAACCACTGAGCCATCTCTCCAGCCCCTGCACTGGTTTTCCTACCACACCAGGAACACGTTTACCTGGCACAATGCTGATATCACAGAGCAGCTCAGTGTGTCGCTATGAGTATTTCTCTGCCTGTCTGTGGGTCTCGGTATGTGCTAGGGCCACCCTGGAAACTCAAAGCACCTGATGTCACAGGGGCTTTTGACACCAACTCTGGCCAATTAGCTTCTCCCCAAAGCCCCTTCTTCCCCAGACCTGCACCACTACCCCACGGGGCAAGTCTGATCACCTCTGGAAAAGTTAGGGTGAATTCCTCCGTGTGGACGGTTGTCGCTTTTTTTTTTTAAGTCTCTGTTGAGCCAAGCCAGTGGGCGGGCAGGAAGACGCTGAGGACCAACCCAGAACTGTGGGCCACCATCCTTTCCTCCAGTGGCTACTCAATCACCACACCACCCTGAAAGCAAGACAGCACCCCACTGCCCTCCACAGCCTCCCAAGAGACAGAGGTCATGTCAAATGACGACGCTGCTGACTCCTGGTTATGTCTGGAAAACTCATCCACAAAGAGAAGGGAGGAGGGGGAATCAAATAGAATTCTGCTTTAAAGGGCAGAATGAGGGCTTACCCACAAACCATGTACGTGAAAGCCCTCCCTGTGTGGCTTGGTGACTCATCGGTCCCCATCAACGCGTGTGCGCAAGACACAGGGAAGCTCCAGTCCCCTCCTTGCTTGGAAGGAAAAAGCAACCCACAGATGCCACTTCTTTCCAGAATGCTGGGAGGGCCACCATGCTGTTGCAGAGGCCCAGGCTGGGACAGCCACTGTGCTGCTCCAGAGGTGCGGGCAGGCCTTCGCATTGAAAGGGAAGGGATCTCAGCGCTCAAAGCCGGGTCTCTAGGAGGGCTGGGGAAGAACAGGGGGGTCTGAGGACAGCCTTGGCGCCCCAAGAACATGATAAAGACTTGGCACTTCTGTCTTCTGTCTCTCCCTCTTCCTTTCCCGCCCTCTCTTTTCTTTCTTCTATTCTAGACAAGTTCTCTCAGCAGGATGCGGTGTTTGATGCTCAGGTGAGGCTGGATGATCAGTAAGTCCCTGCCAGTGCTGAGATTATAAGCATGTGCCACCATGTATAAGAACAAGGTGTGTGTGTGTGTGTGTGTGTGTGTATCCCCTGATGGCCCTCTTTCCTACCCATCTTTCCCTCTCCTCCCCAACTCTCTAGCCTTGCTGCTTGGGGGAGATCACTGTTTCTAGTTTGCTTCTGGACGTTTGGTCTGTGGAATAGGGAGACCAGTTCCCAAGGGTGAGATCTGGTTGGCAAGGCCCCCTGTGCTGTTTGTAGATAGCTCAAATCCTCTTCCTTGGTCCTTTCGGGAACCCCGTTGCTTCATATGGATGGCAATGAATTGTTAAAGATCTGAAGCCCCCATCTGGCCGCTTTGAGCTCAACCAGCCGCCCCTGTTCACCTGTGGCCCAATCTCTGTTATACAGGCCCCACAGGACCAGCCAGGGGCCTGCCCACTGGACAAACGCCTGGGAGAAAGCAGCTCCAAGAAGGGAGTTCTTGTTTGGTTCATGGCTTCAAAGGCTGCCGTTCAGAGCTGTCAAGACTCCATTGTTTCTGGGCTTGAGGTATGACAGAAAGACCGAGGGTATGCTATAGGCTGCCTCTCAACTCACAGCAGCCAAGAAGCAAAGAGAAGGACAGAGAAAAAGGCTAGCCCCCAGGGAGGCCCCCAACTCCTAAAGTGTCCATCAATAATCAATTTTCAATAATGTTATTAAATCCTGTTTGGCTTCTGTCAAAGTATTGAGCCATTCAGGATGGCCCCAGGAATCACTCACTTCAAAAAGCCCACCCGCTGGCAGCCAACCCCCTGCATGGCTGTATGAGCCTTTGAGTGACATCTCAGACTCAAACTTTAGCACTACAGTATAAAAAAAAATATGAGATGGAAAGTTCCAGAATTACAATGCTCGTAAGTTTACCATTCAGCACTGTTTCGAGCAATATAAGGAAGGTTAGTAACAACCTGCTCTCGATTCCAGTCAGATGCTGTGCGTCCATGTTGGATATGCCACTAGCCTGTCAGTAGAATCTCCTTAACCAATCGGCTGTTGTGGCGACAGGGTTTGCACTTACCTTGCCCTCCCTGACTTAATAACGGTCTCTGGGTGCACGAAGAAAAGCTTGGGGGCATCAAATAAGGACATATGGATGGACCCTGGCAGTAGGGGTTCTGGAACATGGCAAAACAGGCATGAAGCATCCTAGAGACACAGAGCTCAGGGACCAGCAGGGCTTCAGGTGTCCTTTGGAAGGGCGGAAGCAAGGGATAAGGTGGGCCTATCCCAAATCTACAGACATTCCACCACACGTTAAGAGGAGCAAGGTCCCAGAAAGAGAGTGGAAGAGAATCCTGAGGTGTTTTACAAGGGAAACAGCCCGAGCAGCCTGTCATACCCACTGTCAAGGGCAGCCAGTGGGAAGGCAGGCTTGAGAAGGGAGGCTCCCCTCTTCACTCTTCCACTTCTCTGTAATCTTAAAGGACTGCCATGCACCTGTGCACAGCTCTGTTTTTGTAATTTAATTTTTCACTTGAGCATTTCATACACAAGTTCTGTATCTGCATCACCCCAGCCCCAACAACTCCTCCCAAGTTCATCCTTACTCCTCCAACTATAACCTACTTAGTTACTATTCACACACACACACACACACACACACACACACACACACACACGGACAACTTGTTATAAGTACAGACTTTATATACATACATATAATAGAACCTGAGTCCATTTAGCATTGGTGTTACGGTGATGTGCTTAGGGTGACCATTGGGGATTGGATACGCCACCAGGTAGCTTGTCCCTGAATGAAATTGATTTTCGATCTTTCAGGGGCTACTGACCACCCGCAGTAGGATTTCTTCTGTCCACATTCTTATGACAGCCGATACCTAATGTCTTATGACAGACATTATGTAGGTCTGGTTTAGACAACTCTGTCGTTGAAATCTTGTGGGTACAGCACCCCTGCTGTGCTTACATGCACGCTATCTAACGTATGGACAATCTTTGTCTACCCTCTACCAAAGTTTTCTCCAAGTCTGGTGAATATAACAGTTAACTAACCCTGCACTCGGCAGTGAGGGCCTGGGCACTTTGCTACATATTCAATTTTTTTACGACCATAAAAAGTGTGAACAGGTTCATAACAAGTAGGAATTCTTGTAAAGTTCCTTTTCCTTTTCAATATTTAAATACAAACAAACAAACAGGAAATGGCCTTTTTAGTACCCCTGCCCTAGTTCTTGCATTCTTGCCTCAGAAGCGAGATACAGACAAGCATTCTGGGAAAGATGGCCAGTTCTCGCTCAAGGTGACCGACCGTAAGTGTGCCACAGCCTTGTGATTTAACTGCCACACACCCACAAGGGGAATGTGAGCACAGTCACCAGTGTTTCTGATGGTCTTCTCTGTCTCAGGCCAGATTAAAAACTCAGACAGACAGACAGACAGACAGACAGACAGACACACACACACACACACACACACACACACACACACACACACACACACACAGCAGAACAAACACCACCCAGCACTGACAGATTACAGCGTCACTACACGAAGAACACATCTAAGTCTCACAACTGTAACTGTCAGCGTACGAGCCCAAGGCACAAGAGAGTCCATTCAAAATTCTGAGTTCAAGTGGGCCAAACAGATGGAGGGGCTCAAGTAGGAGTGTGGGCATTGGCGATCCAGTGTGTGTGGTCACACCCCAGGGAACCCAGGGAGAGACCGGCATGGCGCCTCTTTTGATCAACTGAAAACTTCTCCAAAGGACTGAAGAGCCTGTAACAAGCCAAGTGTGGGACACGGGTCCATAATCGCATCACCCGCATCGTATCTCAGCTAGCGGGGAGGCCTTAGCGGGAGGGAGGATTGGAGTAGCTTACCTAGATCCTCTCTCCAAAACAAACAAAACTCAGGGTGGGGGAATGTAGTACTTAATCCCCAGCACTGGAGAGAAAAATGGAGAGGCTGGGAAGGAGGGAAGGCAGGAGGAAGAGGGTGGATGTACCACATGGGGAAGTGGAGAGACTGTAGGTTCGGGGTGGGGGGGTCCTGACCCTCGCTTCCATGCCCTTCCTTGTCTATGACTTTGACAAATTCTGGTGGAAGAAGCTGAAGGGATGGGACAAAGCTAACTCAGAGGCCGCCCATCTCGGTTTGCATCCCAGCCTTGCCGGATGTCTAACTACAAGACGCTCAACCAACCCCTAACCCCCAACCCCCGTGCTCCTTGGAGATGAGCCTCATCAAACCTTAGGGTTCCATGACGCGATCCCATCAAGTCTCCCAAGATCAGAAGGTGGCTAGTAATTGTTTTCTTCCCTCTACCACAAAGGAAGCCTGAGAGTGTGACTCTCATCCCCAAGGCCACCGAGCCTCAGCCATTTGTTAGTTTCAATCCCAGGGGCTCCCCCTTGTTGTTAGTTACGGGGACCCCAGTGACTCTTCGAGGGGCCGCACTGAGGCTGGAAGACACTGGAGACTGGTAGCCTGGGCCACCAAAGGCCGCCATACTTGAGTCCCCAGAGTCTAGCACCTTTGTTCTCCGGGTCATCATAGGGCCCTCCCGCAGGGCTGGGATAACTCCATCTCTTGCAGGGTGGGGACAGCTCAACATTTACAGTGCTTCAAGAGTTGCTCTGATCCTTCTAGGGTCAAATGCATGGGCAAGGCAGGTAGACAGCTGGGCTATAAAAAGGGCCAAGGCCCCGCCCAGTCCCAGCCTGCCCCCACCCTGCCAGGCCCTGCCCTGCAAGAGTGGAGAGGCAGTGACTGCGAAGTGAGAGGGACCAGGCCAGGTCCAGGCATCAAATAAAAGGGAATGGTGTGGTATATCTGGGCAGGTGTGGGAGTCAGGTATGACTGTGGCTATCACAGCAGGCAGCCAAGGACAGGAAGCCCACCTTCACCCCTAGGCCTCACCCCTACCTGTGAGTCCCTCCAGGCCTCAAAGGATGCAAAGCTCTCCCCTTGTGTGTTGTAGACATGCAGGACTGAGGACTGGGACCTGGCTCTGTGAAAGCTAACTGTCTGGGGGAGGGCGGGAGATACCCTCGGGCCCTCTCCCTCTGGCCATCAGATTACAGAAACAATGGGCCCCCAAGCAACTAGAATTTCTGTCAGGGAATTCTCCCTGAGGGAAAGAAAAGGCTAGAGCCCTAGTGCCAGTCAGAGGAGGAACCTGGATCTCTCAAAGAAGATGCACACAGTTCTAACTGCTCGTGAGACCGCCTAACCGGAAGGTCTGGAACTGAGAGACAAAAGGGTCAGTGTCAGTGACAGATGGGGACACCACTCAAAGAGGACTGCTTAGTTGCAAGGCTGTAGTCTCCGTATCCATGCCTCACGTCATAGAAGATGGACTCCGGGAGACAGGATGGTGGTGTGATTGCTGGGACTCTTGGTCTGTCCTACATTCCTATTTTTCCATATCATCTGTCTGTCTGACTGGCATACAGGGGGTTTGGGGGAAGCTTTGGATGTTGCTGTCTGTGCCCAGGATCTGAGCCTAACATCTCCAGCAACAACCCAGGGGACATATGTGCGCTGAGCGTGGTCCACCATGTGCCTGTGAGTGTGTTCTCTACTCAAGTAACTAGACCCATGCTCCAGGCCAATGGGGGACAGGGCAGGGAACAATGGGACATTGGGTTCTGGACTCAAATCAGGCTTCTGTTCAAAGGCCACGTGACTGGATGAACTCGGGTGTCACTTCTCAGCCCCACCGTCTGCACCTGAAACAGGAACCTGGGAGAAGCAGCCCCTTCCTCGCAGCTGTGAGGCTCAGCCGTGCTCAATGCCGAGTGAGCGCACCACGGTGCCGATCTGCTGCTCTGTGACTGGGGACGTGACTATCTGGACACCCCAGGAGAGGGTCTACAGATCAGGGCGGAAAGAAGAGCCCTAGCCAAAGCACAGGATCCGGGAGGGGTCCCGGAGGTCTCTCAAAGTGTGACTTCCTGACCAAAGAGACAGAGCCAGGGTGACAGAGTCCCTGGAGCATCCTGCACTCCCAAGCCAGGAGGGAATGTGGCTTGGCCTTCAGCTAGGGGTACGGGATGGGGAGTCAACTCGAGGTCTTCTGTCATTCTGACCAGGGTCCTCCAACAATTCTGGCGAGACCAGGCCCATCCCTGTGGAGAATGTATGATAAGACTCCTGTACTCCTGATAGTATGAGTGGCAAAGAGCTCATGCAGGGACCCTAACGGTGGCTGTCCGTCCACGGGTCAACCCTCGCCACATGGCAACTGCCTAGTGTACTTGTAAGAAGTCATTTGTCCTTGGCAATGCCATTGTTCTCTTGGGCTCTGGCCCCCTCTCCTATTAGGCATGAATGACAAAGGCTTCAAAAACCTCCGAGGAGGTCCAAGACAACAAATGTGTGTAAAATGTGCACACAAGGAACTCGGGAGCCCAGAGATACTTGTTTGGGAACACTGGCAGGAGAATCCTCTTTGTGAGTCTGCCAGGACACAGGGTTAAAGCCAAAAGAGAACTGGAGGGTGGTGGGAAACTGGCTCCTACCAGGACCTACTGCATTTTCCTCAGAAGCAATACGCTCTGCAATCTTCACAAAGACACAGTAGGTGAGGTACTACTGCCACCCCATTTCCCAGAGAAGAAAACTGAGGTGTCAAGTCGCTCTCCACCACCAATACACAAATACAATGGCTGCCCTCATACACTATAGTACTTTTTCTGTTTCGTCCTCCTTCAAAGCACAGAGGAGGGGCAGAGGTCTGAAGACAGGTGGTGTGAGGTCATACCGCCTTCCAGGGACACGGGAAAGCTTGCCCAAGAGAAGTAGGCAGCTGTGTCTCAGTCTCTCTCCAAATGCACTCGTGGCTGGCCAGCCTCTGTCACACCCTGCCTGTTCCCTGTCCCCTGAGGCCTATAGTTTTCAATGACCCACTTTCCCTGGAGAATGCAATCTCTGTGGATTTTACGACTTCTGTGCAGTGGCCTCCAACCGCACCAGGAAGCAAAGGCTGAGCCGCAGGGTCCCAGTTGTTTAGGGGAGCGCAACAGACCTAGCTAGGGCCTCACTACCTCAAGGTGTCCAGCTTCTCATCTCCAGAGCCCAGAGAGAAAACCAGGGCAGTTTGTCACAGAAGCACCTGCCAGGCACTCACAGCTTGGAACCCAGTCAGTGTCACACGACCTAGGCTGTCCCTTCATAGCTTGGTTACACACATGGCTTAGTGCCCAAGAAAGACCTGTCCCTGCACAGTAACATATATTTGGATGGGTCATTCTCTTTTTGGCCTTGAACAGGAGATATGCCTTTCCTTTTATGGCCTTGTACAACACAACACAACACAACATGCCTGTCTCCTCAGAGCTTTGTATACACAGAAGGATCTATCTTCTCAGACTTGTCCCCTCAGATTCTTTCACACACAGAGGGGCCTGTCTCCCTACATACAGAATGGACTGTGCCCTGGTGGCCTTGTATATGTGACAAGCTGTTCGCTCAAAACCTCATGCACACGTAGGCTATCTCTGCAGACCCTGGCCTCTGAGGGCCTGGGCAGGAGCCAGGAGGAGCATCTGAGTCAGAACTGAGGTCTCATTAGCTCTGTATGACTGTTTATGCTCCACGCCCAAGGGAATTGGCCTCAAGGGCCTACTGCCTAAACCAAACAGACAGCTTCCCCAGGGAGCTCTTACGACTGCAGGCTGGGCTCCGGGGGACTCGCAGAAAGAACATCTCTCTCCCATCCCTTTCCTAGTATAGGAGGTACTGGTCCTCCACCCTGTCATGGAATCACAGTCATCCCTGGACTCCCCTGACCAAGGGTGCTGTGGGCAAGAGCAGAGCTCTTTCCTGGGAGAGAGGGAGGGAGACAGAAAGGACTTCGGGTACATGGACTTACTATGCCAGCCGCATGTCTCTTCAGAGCAACTGCTGGCTCAAGAGAATCTATTCAGGCAGAGAAAATGGTAGTGAGGGAACCCCTCAGCCAAGAGGGCCAAGATGGCAGGGGAGGGGGGCACACAAGGAAACTCCAGTGAAACTCCCTGACTTTAAAAAACGACAAGAATCCTACAAGAGGCCTTCAGTCACACCCTGCTGTGCTTCTCAGGACAGTCTGAGGTAGACTCTAAGGAGTCCTGCCATTCTGAGGGGGTCACATGCTGTGGGTTACAGCTAAGTCTTTTTAAGATACAACTTTGCTCTCCTGAGGAAAGATACTGCCCTGGGCAAGTCCAGGCACGGCAAACCAGGAGACACAGCATCCGAGAGCGGTGCGTCATAATACAAAAAGAGCACACTCTATATATACTTCCTGTTGTAGGCTGCATGCAGAAAACTCACAAATTCAAACTGTGGTTGTGGGATTGCTAAATGTCCTAAATTCTGAGGTACTGCTGTCAACTGTTTTTTTTTCCCCTGTTAAAAACGAAAATGGAAAATAGAAGCAAGTAAATAAAACAGGTCCCCAGTGTTTGCCTTCACCTGTGGAGAGTAAGACTGGCTGTCTCAGTTTAAAGGCGGTGGCACACGCCTTTAATTCCAGCACTTGGGAGGCAGAGGGGGGGGGATCACTGTTAAGTTTGAGGCCAGCCTGGTCTACAGAGAGAGTTCTAGGACAGCCGGGGCTACATAGTGAGCCTCTGTCTCAGAAAAACAAACAACAAACAAACAAACAAACAAGAGTGTCTCAGGAGAAGCAGAGAAAGGACCACATCCAGAAAGGGCTGTTGAGTCCAAATCTCAGGCAGTTAGACCACGGAAGCAGGATGGACCCACAGGTCTAACCTGAATCTGCTGTAAATTTCTGGGAAAACTGTTCACCCCTCCTTAGCGCTAGCGCCCATATTGGTTAAAGGATAGCAAACAGAAGTATTTAAGCCAGGCCTTGCACACTACAGACTTTAGTAACTGTATTAAGTCATATGAACAGAGACACCCAGATCTGTCTCGACCAGGACAAAAAAAAAGTAAGCATTCAAATCATTTGAATTCAGGACTTCCAGTTGGCATTGGTAGCTGGTGTATCCTTCTAAACGTCTAATAATTTTTTGTCATTTTGCAAGGACAGATGGCAGGTTTTAACTCTCACATCTAAATTCTCCAAGAGCCGTAACTAAATCAAGTTGCTACAGCGAGAGACCACTGCCACCTGGTGGCTACATACCCAAATCATCGGGGGCCAGCTGCCCAGGGGAAGGAGACTAATATCTCACACAAGCGTACATGGTGGGAATGAAGGTCACCATTCTGGAAGGTCACCCTGGAGGAAAGGATTGCCATCTTTTGATACCTCTGGGTTAGGTTTCCCAGGTGCTTTCAAAGACAGTTTTCACTGACTGAATTTCGTGACCGTAAAGACACGAGATGCCATCAGAATCAAGATCAGATATCCTCGGAACTGCTAGAAACCCAAGGATATCCCGGCCAGCTCTGGGTGACTTTTATGAACCCCACATGGAATCCTAGGCCAGATCTCCAAAATCATCTTTCTACCAAACTCTCCTGAAACTTCATTTCCTTGTAAGCCTCAAACCAGTAGCAATCCTCCTACCTCAGACTCCTAAATGCTAGAAATATAGGCACGTGCCACTGAGCTAAGCTTAAAAATCCATTTTCCTGCCTCTATCTTGGTTACCTCTTGAAATGTCATGAGCACAGTCTTGCAGGTGTACCTGGGGTGCATCACTCGAAAGGTGAATCAGGACCCCCAAACCCTCCTTGATCTTCGCACCTGAGGACTGAACATTTTTCACACTGAGCCTCCTCAGCCCTCGCAGCCTGGGACTAAGCCTCATCTTTCTCAGAGTAGGCCTGATACAGACAGGAATGAACCTCACAGGGGAAACAGGCAGCAAGAGTCCTGCCCAGCTGCCAGTACACAGAAGAAGCTCAATAAATGCAGTCTCATTGTAATGACTCACGGTACCAGGGGCATAAAGAAAGAATGACCATGTCCTGTGACCAGCTCATCACCTGGGCCACAGAACATAACAGAAATCTTCAGGAGACCTCGCCCAGGCCTAAGAAGTCAGAGCAGAAGTCTGCTCTCTCAACGGGCCAGAAGCCTACCACTTCTGTAAGGAGCCCTAACTGGAGTGAGGCCGGAGAGCCAGCCCACCAAAAGGAAGCAGGGTTGGGTAAACAAAGCCAGTATTTTCAACCCCTGCTAAATCCTGTGCGGCTTTCAAAGCTTCTTTTTCAAGGAACTTTCTGGAACAGAGTCCAGCCTCCCTGGACCCCAGCTTTGCCCTTCCTCTGATGGAAGCAAGTCTAAGCTGAGCAGCCACCTACCAGGGATCTGCTCCTATCACAAGGCACAGCCCTTGGTGAGAGAGCAGAAGCTTCCAGCAAGAGCAGGACCTTCGCTGAGCCACCCGTAGCGTTCCCCACCGCCAGGCCTCTGTCCTTCCTGGCTCTCAACCATCACTCTAAGCCCCATGCAGCCACTGCAAACCAGCAGCAGATGCCTGACTTACCTTCCACTGCAGAGAATGGAACCACTGATCTCGCAGGTAGCTGTTGGCAGCCTGTAACAACAAGAACAGGAGAATGGCAGGTCATTATTTTCTGGAATATCTCAGACCAACTTACTGGCCTTCACACAAGTCCCTAACCACCAGCTTCTGCCCCTAGGCCCTGGATGGCTCCTAGACAATTATGCACTGACCATCAAGAGCAAAATCAGAACAGAAGACATAGCTGTTGGTATGGGATAGTTTTGCTGGGTATAAGAGTCCCTGCCTTGCTGACTGGAGTACTTTCCCCGTGGTTATACATACTGAATGACCTTGGATGGATGGATGGTGGAAATTGGTGGAAGGTGATATAGTTTGAGTGGACTAGTAACTCTGTTCTGCCCAGACTGCTCAGGAACGCCATCACGCCCAGGGTTCCCTCAATGATCCCCATAACAAGTTTCCAATTCCTTGCCTATATCTACCAGAGCTCAGCCTTAGAAAGACCCAGGCTCAAATCCCATCCTTGATCATAGCCTCGCTGTGAGCCAGCCACTCAGCAACACAAGGCCTTCAGAGGCCTGTGAAGAGAAGCACCCCCTGAAGGGTCATGTGGCTCACCCAGTATCTGGTCTCATGACACTGAGCCTTGGGGTGTGCATCAGTGGATGGTGCAAAGACGTTGCAGATGTTCAAGAAAGGCTCTCCGGAGTAAAACAGCTCCAGCCTCGGCATATGTTGCTGTCTCTGGTGTAAATAATCTCTACAGTTAACTAAGTCAAGGAGACTCATGAGTAAGTGTAAACCAGGCTGGGCCAGCTCCAGCATGGTCCTGATCCATAGTCTTGTCTATGCTTTTAACATATCACAGTACTGGGAAGGAGTGATGGGAGAGGGGCTCCAAAGACATGCACAGGCCAACCACCTATGATGGCAAAGGGACTCTGCAGATGGTACCATCAAGGCTCTTGTGATGGCAAGATCACCTTGGGCTATCCAGGTAGCCCAGTGGGATCACATAGTAAGAGGGAGGCAGGAGGGCCAATGGGACTGAAGCACGGAGATGGTTGAGGCCATAGACTCCAAGGAACATCCAGAATCTGAGAAAGGAGACAGACTCTTTGCTAAGCCTAGGTAGCAAAGCCCTGGCCACACCCTGACACTGTCATGCGGCATTTCTGCTCCCAACAGGCAACTTCAGAAGATCCAACTGATCTTGGCATGAGAGTCAAGTCTACCCTGGGCTCTGCTGCATCCTTTCTGATAATGACCCGGGGTCCACCTGTCTCAACGTTGCCAACAATCTCATCCCCAGCCCTACTTCTTCTGATGCACAGTACAAGCACACAACACACAACTTGATGACTTGGCCAGTGAGCATGAGCTGATGATGTGGCACGAAAGGGACCCTTCACTTGTGGGCAGAAGCGCTGCTTTTAAGAGTTAGTACATGATTTAACACTGCCCCATCCAGGAGCAGCAGAAATATCTCAGATGATGTGCACTCCAGAGCAGAGGCCTAGCCACCTCAGGGAACTGGGCAGTGTGAACTAGTAGGAATCCTTTGCTGTTTTGAGCTACACAGGACTGGGGATGCTTTCTCAGTGCAGGAGATCCTAGCTTGCCCAATCTATCTGATGCTAGCATGGCCTAACACTGCACTAGGAACTCTCCACCTTCACCTGCTCCCTCCAGTGCCTGTGCAACCCCTAGCCACCGGGGTCATACCCAGAATGCCACTTCTCTGAGATGACTATTTCAAGGTTGGCTTCCCTCTGCCCGTGCTCATCTACAGCAACTCTGTCCTGTTCAATTGTCCTCCTTCCTGCAGGCTACAGCTCCGAGAGGTTGTAAACTATGTGTATGTGAGCATCACCGTGTCTGCGAAACCCAGAGCAATGGGAAACTGGCTGGCATGTTGAATAAATGAGACAGGACCGAATGAGCAGATGCATGCATTCATGAATACAGGGCAAGGAGGCATGGATGGGTGCATGGGGGCGGGAGTAAACAGGGGATGGTTGGAATGATGTGCAGGTTGATGGTTGGGTGGGTACATGGGTGGGTACGTGGATGAGTCCATGGCTAAGTACATAGGCAGATGAAGAGTGGGTGGATAGATGGATGAGCAAGTGGATAGGTGTGAGTTGAATGGATAAATGGATATACAGATGCATGGAGGGGTACGTGGTTAGATGGTTAGGTGTCTACGTGGATGGAAGGATGGATAGATAGGGGCACAGAGTGACAAGCGGTGAATGGGTGGGTGTGCATGCAGATGGACGGATGTGCAGACGTGTGGATGAGGAGGTGAGTGTGTAAACTAATAGACGAAGTAGGTAAATAGACAGGAAAGTGGGTAGATGGCTGGGTAGGTGTGTATGCAGATGGATGGCTGGATAGGTGTGCACATATGTAGATCGATGGGTAGGTGTGTACGTATGTAGATGGATGAGTAGGGATGTATATATGTAGACATATAGATAGATGTGTATGCAGACGGATGGATGGGTAGGTGTGTATATATGTAGATGGATGGGAAGATGTGTATATATGTAGAAGGATGGATGGGTAGGTGTGTATGTATATAGATGGATGGATGGGTAGGTGTGTATATATGTAGATGGTGGATGGATGGGTAGGTGTGTATGTATGTACATGGATGGATGGGTAAGTGTGTATGTATGTAGATGGATGGATGGGTAGGTGTATATATATGTAGATGGATGGATGGGTAGGTGTGTATGTATGTGGATGGATGGATGGGTAGATGTGCATGTAGGTACATGGATGGATAGGTGTGCATGTACATGGATGGATGTATGTTGACAGATAAATGTGTAAGTGGACAGGTTCGTTCAGATGGATGATGCACAGGCATAGGAAAGGAAAGAAAGGAGGGAGGGAGGAAACTCTTAGAACTGATTCACAGTAAGCAGAGCGTCCATGCACCCATTCCATGGAACTTTAAACAATCCCTTCATCGCTGACATGCCATGCTCTTGACCGGTGTGCTTTTGCTGAGACAAACATGCATAAACATGTCTTCATAAGCATGCATGGTGGTGCGTTCCCAGACACCTGTGTACCACGTTTGGACGACGCGAGTCCATAGTAACCAAGGAGACAAATACTGCAGTCTGGTTACAGGTGAAGCGGCCCAGAAGCTTCCTCCCACTGCTGGGGAAAGCGAGCTAGCATGGCAGACTTGGGTCACACCCCAGGCCCATCTCTCTCCTAGCCTGCTTGCCCCAATGCCCCTAGGGAGCAGGTAAGCATGTGCCTGGCTCCTGCGGATATGGGAGCTGCTCTGCCCCTTGACTGTCAATGAAAAACATGGCATCTGTTGGCCAGCATGGAAAGCAGGGTGGGCCAGATGGTGGTGACAAAGGTGAGATCCCCCCTCAGCAGACGATGCCAGGTGACACTCTTGAATCCCAGTACAGGCCTCCCCAGGTGGCTTCTGGCAAAGGACAAGGTTGCCTGGCTGTGCTGCAGCGGGAATGAGAGCCTGTCTGTGAAGTTCCCTTGCAGCCAGGGTGGTGACAGAGAGAAGTCAGGACAGCCCAGATCGCAGGGAACAGTGGGCACAGTGAGTGTGACTTGGGGGAGAATCCCCTGGA
Organism: Apodemus sylvaticus; assembly: GCF_947179515.1. NCBI lineage: Eukaryota > Metazoa > Chordata > Mammalia > Rodentia > Muridae > Apodemus > Apodemus sylvaticus. Next base: position 12,077,103 of record NC_067492.1, read on the forward strand.
TCCCCAAGAGGGAGTCCACAGCCTACCTTGCCCCCACCCCACTGCCCCAGGCTGGCTCTGGTGGCTCTCTGCCTGGGCCTGGTGATAACCTTTCCCACAGGGCTGGCTCAGGCAAGCCTGCCCAACTTCCTCAGCAGGGGCTGCCAAGTTCTTGCTCATTGTTGTGATGTCCAAGAGGTGAGAAAAACAGCCTGGAGCCTTCAGGGACTGTTCCTAAGTTCAGCTTCCTGGCCCAATCTCCAGGAAGAACAGCAAAGAACAGCCGGGAAATCTCTCTCTCTCTCTCTCTCTCTCTCTCTCTCTCTCTCTCTCTCTCTCTCTCTCTCTCTCTCTCTCTCTCTTCCCCCCCCCCCCCCAGTAAGAACCCACCCTGTCCCTGTCAGCTACTTGTTTGGGGGGTAAACAGCTGACCTCTCCTCATGGGGCTTTCGAGACCCAGTCATGAGGAGTGGGGGTGGGGAGGCACTGCCAGGAAGGAGGGCCCACTTTCCCTCCCTATTTAAGCCACCTCGAGCTCTGTCTGCTCTTCCTTTAAGGATAGATAGACCTTCTGCCTCCAGGGTATCAGTACTGCATCGTTCCTTAGTGCTTAGCACTTAATCAGAAGCCACCAGCAAGGTGCCTCAAACATGGCACCCACAGTGTGGATGCTTAGAAGCTGGCCTCCTCACAAGAGCTCATGAGGGGACGGTAAGGGAAAAACAAGGTTAGCAGGCCTCTGTGGTTGCCGGGGCCTCTAACGTACTTAGGGAGCTCACACTGAAATCGCAGAAAGCTCAGGAACACTGACTGCCCCACCCCCACCCTGAGCTGGGCACTGGCACCTTGTCCGCTGCATCTACAGGAGACGTATACTCTGCTACTTCAGAGGCATGCCATAGGACAGTTCACTCAGCCTTTCTGGAACCCCCAAGTCCGGTTCCCTGCAGGGGCTGGACTTCCAGTAAGATAGGCTATTGATCTAAGAGAGCCAGAATGCAAATGGGGAAGGATATTAGAATCGGAGGAGGAAGACAGAGATGGATGCTGTGAAACTACGGAGATATTAAAGAAGAAGCAAACAGCAAAAGCTAAAGAGGGAAGGAGGGAGGGAAGGAGGAAGAAGGGAAGACGGACGCCAAGACAGAGGGGGAGTGATGGGAGACAGAGGGCTAGAAACCCCAGTGAGCATAGAGCCCTGGCCCTCAGTGTGGCTCAGGACGGACAGACGGAGAAAGCGCAGTTTCCAATCAACAGCATCAATTAAACCCAAAGTCACGTCACCACAGGGGCTGGTGGCTGCAGTGCCCACACTCCCGGACTTCTGCCATTCTGCAACAGGCCCTCGGTGCTTCCACTGGACCACGATCCCTGGGCTGTGACCCTTTAGCCTACCTGGCTGCTTCCCAAGTCCCCTCCCACCCTAGGGACAAGGAATATCTGTCCCTAGCCACTGAGAATGTTCTTGGTGACACCTGGGCTCTGGGTCCTAACCTGGCATGTCATCCAAGAAATAAGGCAAAGCCAAGGCTTGACTTCCATGACACATAGTGAAGACCAGAATGCCCAGCAGGGACCCTAACCGGCAGCTCTGGCCCCGCCCTGGGGAACAGAGGGGCCATATACATTACATAGTTTAGGGAGGAGGTGGGACAGGCGGCCAAGCTAATGTGCCTCCCTTGGCCCGATGGAGGTACAAGCAGGAGAGAGACCCAAGGGGTGGGCTGGGGCAAGGCTGCACCCACCTAGCTCTCTGAAGGGAGACTGCCGCTGCTTCCCTGAGTTAGGCTCCGGATCACAGCAGTAGCTGGTGCGGCCTCCTCCTCTCTTCTCCTTCCTTCTTCTCGCCTCCTCTGCTGCTCCTGCCTCTGGCTGAGCAGCCAAGCAGGGGCGGCAAGCGTGGAGGACGCTGGGGCAGCCTGGTTTGTCAGCCCGCAGGGGGAGCTCTGACGTCGCCCAGCCCACTGCAGCCTGGGAGAGTCATCACTACCACCAGCCAAGGGCCATGGCCGGGTTAAAGGGACATGCCCGGAGCTGGCTGGGCGTGTGCTTCACTCCTCTGACCCGGGAGGGATGCTCTAGCCCCGGAAACAAAAGGCCCTCCTACTAGTATGTGGGGACCATCATCAACAGAGAAAACAGGGCTCCCTGGCTATTTCCCCCATGTCCAGCCTTCTGTCCCTTAGCCCCTGATCGGCTGTCTAGTGTCCCCTCTGTCCCTTAAGAGCTTTCTATGCTCGGTATATAGCCTGAAGCTGACAAGACCATATCATCTAGATTCAGGCACGGGCATTGATCTCACTCCTACCAGAGAGCTCCCTCCCACACTCATACTAGGTGTGCCCCCTCCCTCCAGGGCACCCTCCCACTCACCCCCTGCACTCCCATATCAATGCATATCCCTGGGGGGCAGCTGTCTCCAGAGGCCCCGGTGAGTCACCCTCCCCTCCCCCTCCCCTCCCAGTCCTCTGGGACATGCCTGTGTCTGAGTAGCATATATTTGTGGCTCAGTCTCCCCAGAGGCTGACGGTGAGGATGAGGATGGGGTTGTAGGGTCCAGAGAGAGAGGCAGCCTTGAAGCTGCATAACTGAGCACTAAAGACATTCCAGAAGGCTGCCCTGCTGCCCTTCAGGGTCCTCCTTGGCCCCCACAGGGCCTGGCATTGCCTAGCCTAGCAAAGACCCAGTACTACAGTCATCAGGGCAAGAGAGGTCAAGGGAGGCCCCCACAGAGGCTGGTTAGAGCACCCCCTAAAGACGAGACAACAGAGGGACCTGGGGAGCTCTGCTGGCCAGAGGGGACAAAATGAGGTTGTGGGTGACAGAGGGCAGAGCATGGTGGCTGAGTTCCAAGATGGGGCTAGAGCAGGCATGGCTTTTGGTGTCCTCCAAGAGAAGATGATACGGATGGGGATATGTCACACGGTGTCCCTCACACTGCTGCAGCCAACTGCTTCTAGCTGCTTCTTCCCCATCCAGGGTGCCTATCTCTCTTGCCTCTGGGTGGTACCGAAAGGGCCATCAGCTGCTATGGTCAAGAGCGAGCAAGGAACCAGGGTGCAGCCTACTCCCAAGAGACCAGCAGGGCCAACCTAGATCTACCATGAGGTTCAAGGGGGGAAGGAAAGGAGCTCTTTGAATAGAATTAGGAATTCTAAGCCGTTCCTTAGGGACGGGCAAAAACTAAGTCTTTTGGTTTTTTGAGACAGTGTTTCTCTGCGTAGCCCTGGCTGACCTAAAACTCACTCTGTAGACCAGGCTGGCTTCGAGCTCAGAAATCCCCCTGCCTCTGCCTCCCAAGTGCTGGGATTAAAGGCGTGTGCCACCACCGCCCGGCATACAACTAAGACTTGATGACATCATCTGCCATCTGACCCTGGATGCAGCTGCTCTTTGCGGTCCTTTCCTGGACTGCTCAGCCATTTTAATAGCACGATCAATTCCCGTTCAACCTTCGGTCCAAATGATGTTTGTCAAGTTTCCGACCGATGTGCTCACAGACACACAGAGCCAGTCTTTCCACGGTTTGCAAACTCAAAACTAAACTAACCAAAAAGATACAGGACACATCCTCACTTAAGTCCAGCAAAGAGAACACCCACGCGAGGCGAGCCTCACAAGTTCCGAAGTCTGACAACTGGCCCGTGGACTCAGTTTCAGCATCTTCCAAACAGAGGCTACAGAATTCATTTTTCAGGCTCAGGAGAACTAGCAGGCTCCCAGACGGTGGGCAGCATGCAGCAGGTGCATAATCCATGCACAGCCCTCCCGAGAGTCTTTTATACCTTCATGATTTTTCTTTTTCTTTCTTTCTTTTTTTTTGGATTTGGTTTTTTTTTTTCGAGACAGGGTTTCTCTGTATAGCCCTGGCTATCCTGGAACTCACTCTGTGGACCAGGCTGGCTGGGAACTCAGAAATCCGCCTGCCTCTGCCTCCCAGAGTGCTGGGATTAGAGGTGTGCGACACCACACCACCGCCCGGCTTCATGATTTTTCTAAGTTGTCCAAAGCTAACGTGTACAGAGGGAGCGGGTGAGAAGAAAGAGAGGGAAACTGCTGGCTCATGCTTACTCTCCCTACCTGCAGCAGGACGGTCCCTCCAGGGATCGTGAGCTGTAAACAGTACTTCGGGGCGTTCTCCCAGGACAGCGGCTGAACGTCTTCGATGGCGCTGTAGGAGACCGAGTTTTCCATGTACCCAGACGGCTGTGCCGGAAGAGAGAGAAAAACAAGAGCTGGTGAGCAGACACCGTGAACACAGAAACGCAGCTACCTAGGGACCCAAAGACCAGCTCTGGGCTGCCAGCATCCCACTGTGGGGAGGGGCTGTGGAGGGAATTCATTCCACACCTAGGATACAAAATGAAGAACAGGCAAAGGCACCCTTAGGTCAAGGGTGAGGAGGGGTCAGAGCTTGAATCTAAGGATCCCTTCCCATAGCAGCATCCTCCAAAGGCTCCTGGGGTGTGGGGAGGGCTCCATCCCATGGAGGTCACACTCCCTACTGCAGCCTACTGACAGGACCTCTGACCCATCCTGCATCCTCACACCCAAAGTCCACAGAGCACATGCTAGCTATCTTTCTTCAGTGCCTGGACCACCACAGGGCTCAATAGCTTGTGTGGAGAGAGAGCATGAGAAAGACAAGCTGGATCAGTGATGGGAGGGGGAGAGGGCAAGCCAGGCCTCAAACCATCCATCCACTCCGCCTCTGTGAGAGTCCCATTGTCTCAGAGAAGCATCAGGGGAACACACAGGCCGCTAAGCCCTGCTAAGGTCTTCAATACCCCCACCTGCAAAACACCAGAGGTCAGGAGTGCATCGGTGATAAAGTAGAGTGAGCCAATACCAAAGGCAACCTCCCACAAGCACCCTTCGCCCGCGTACACACACACCGCTCCGGGAACTCCAGGAGTGGAATTTCACAATGACTTTAGGGAGAAGGTGGCAGGGCCATCCGTGGAACACGGCCAAGACTGCATGAAGGTGTACACTATGCTGTGCTACAACCAGGAAGGCGCAATTTGAAGTCCATGACCTGGGGAGTATTTTACTTAGGCCTCTGATCGTTTTTTTTTTCTTCTTTTCTAACTGACATGTAGTGATGGTGGAGGGGGAGCTGGCGACTAAACTGCCTCAGCCTCCCTGGTGCGGGTGGTCACCAGCCTGAAGTAAAGTGAATGACCCATTTAGGTCATATCCACTGAGCTTCTAGTATATTCCAGGGGTCATGGTGGTGGGCATTGCATAACATTGGAATCCAGTGGGGTGAACAGACAACAAACAGAGTGAGAAAAGAGTAAACGTGCAGGAAGGAGTAGAGAGGAAGATGGAGGATTGAATGGGGCAAACAAAATGGGGCATGGTGACAGGGCCATAGCGGGAACTTAGAGCTAATGCAAAGGCCAGGGGGTGGGGGGGATGGGTGGAGGGGGCATCGAGTCAGAGGGTTGAGAGAAGAGATCCGGCAGAAGGAAGCACTTCTGCTGGGGTCTAGGGACCACATCCCCAAGGGGAAGGTGCTGCAGGAAATTCTAGCAGCGTCACCGGAAGCCACCAAGAACAGAGCCAGGAGGACAGTGTTGGTGGGAGGTAGCTGACCACGAGCTCTTCGCACCGGTGCACTTCTCCTCTGCAAGACCCGCAGACCACAGTGTCCGCCTGAGCCAACCGCCCCAGTGCGTGGAGGTTGCCGCAGGCCCCCTCCACCCTACAGCCCGGCCTGGCTATCCAGAAGCAGCTTGTAGCTGAAGCCGTAAGCAAGGCTTTCTGGGAAAGGGCTGGGTATAAATAAATAAGCACCCTTTGTTTTTAAAAGCCGGATTGATGGCTTTTCCACTGTCTGACTCAGCGCTTGGCCCAAAGCAGTCTTGAGAGCCATTAGGACCTTATGTTTGAATCCCTTACTGTGTGTCATTAAGACAGTTACAGCACCTCTCTGAACCTGGTTCCTCTGACGGGTAATTTCATAAACAGAATCGCGGAGAATGTTCCAGGGGATCTAATTTGCCAAGGGCTTATTTAGCTCAGCGTCTAGAACATATTGAAGAGACCGATGGAATGACTATAGTTGATCTCTAGCATCCTCTTCCCCAAACTCCAAAACCCAAGTGAAGACAAAACGTTCTTCAAGACGCCTGCCTGAGCCGGACACGCCAAGGCTCACCTGCCGTTCCCACACTCAGAAGGCGGAGGCAAGGGGGCTGAGCATGTGAGGCTAGCCTGGGCTATCTAACAATTTTGTGTGTCTAAAACCAAAAGGATGCCCAGCACTCATGGAGGATAAGGAATACCTAAGTCCAGCTGAAGAGGGTTTCGGGGGGCAGGATAAGCAATTCTACTATGGAATCTGGGAACACAACAGAGCCACTGGGAACCTAAGATGACTTAACCAGGACACGGACCATGAGAGTATTGGGTCCCAACGTCAGGGCCATGTTGGCACTTTTGTGTAGAACACTATAGACAGGCAAAGTGGTGTGGCTCAGAGGGTATTTTTCTCATCTTCTCTGCTCTCCTCTACATCCAAGGTTCACTGCAGGTTAAGCTACGCTGACGCCTCCGCGCCCAGAGGGTCCTCACCAGGACAGGAAACTCAAAGACATGTAGGTGCATATGTGTCACACCCACTGAGACCATGCTACCCACAGCAATGGTGACACGGGAGCCAGAGTCACCAGCAGACGAGAGGTGAATCAGAAGGTAGGACCAATCAAGACGTCCACCACACCAAGGGAGAATGGGAAACGCAGCTCTCAGGCACAACTAAGAGATTACATACAGGCTTCCTAGAATCAGGCTCGCAGCGCAAGGTTCCAGGGTGCCCTGGAATCCACAAAACCACTGGTGGAGTCAGATGGGCGGCTGTCACGTCCTGGGTCTGTACGGAGTCAGACGGGAAGCTCTGGGCTGCGGGGGTGGACTGGGCATGGGGGAGGCAGGGCATACTTGCTGGGGTGATCTGGAACCAGCTCACCCCAAATGGCTGTTCCTCGTACCACCATCATCCATCAGCTCTCCCGGAGCTGCACACTAATGGGTGGATGTCACTGCATGTAAATGACAACTCACACTTGACTAACAAATGCAGCGTGGGAAGGTGAGGGACAGAACCTAAGCGTGCGGATAAAATTAAATCAAGATCACTCAGGAGCCACGCCTGAAGGCTCAAGCCTATAAACCCCAGGGGGCTGAGACAAGATCACCAATTCAAGACCTGCCAGGGCTACAGGGTGAGTTCAAGGCCAGCCTAGGCAGCTGAGAGGGTCACAATATAAAATGTAAGAGGGCCAGAGATGCGGCACAGTGGAAGAGTGCTTGGCTAGCATGTTCAAGAACCTAGGTTCAATCTCAATCTCAACCACACACACACACACACACACACACACACACACACACACACACACTCACACTCACTCACACAGACATTCATTAATACGCTAATGCATTTCTTTCTTTTCTTTTCTTTCTTTTCTTTCCTTTCTTCCTTCCTTGCTTCCTTCCTTCCTTTCTTTCTTTCTGATTTGGTTTTTTTCGAGACAGCGTTTCTCTGTACAGCCTTGGCTGTCCTGGAACTCACTCTGTAGACCAGGCTGGCCTCGAGCTCAGAAATCCACCTGCCTCTGCCTCCCAAGTGCTGGGATTATAGGCGTGCGCCACCACCGCCCGGCTGCGTTTCTTTCATTTTAATTTGTATTGCATGTAACTCTGTGTCTGCGTATGTGTATGTGTGCTGCGTCCATGTGCCACGCACAGGTATACAAAGGCCAGAGGACACCGGGTGCCCAGTGATAGTTACCACTTTCTGCTTACCCCTTTGAGTCAGAGTCTCACTAAATCTGCAGCTGCTCTGCTTTTGTCTAGACTGATTTGGCTTCTGCGCTATGGGGCTTGACCTGTCTCTTCTGAGACACTGGAGTCACAGTTGTGTGTATTGCCATGACTGGCCTTTAAATGAACGTTGGGGATTCGAACCCCCGTCCTTAATGGCTTGTGAAACAAGGTCACTTACCCACTGAACGATCCCTTCAGGCTTTCCTGACTAGTCATAACCATAACTTGTATTGCTCTCTAGCTATTGTGCACATGCATGTACGTGTACGTACACACACACACACACAATTGTGGCAATCAATTTGTGGGAGTCAGTTCTCTCCTTCCACCCAGGGATCATGCTTGGGTCATCAAGCCTTTACCCGATGAGTCATCTCACAGGCCCTATATATATATATATATATATATATATATATATATTGCTGAGTCCTAAAGCAAAGAATTTGCTTGTGCTGTACCTATGAGCATGCCTCTGCTCCTGCCCTTTCTGCCAGATGACAGAACTACCGTTATGCTTTGCAGGAGCGATAAACAACTCCGAAGTGAACATCCTTGTGAGGTCTGTTTTTCTAGCCTATATTTAGGATTATTTCTTTAGGCCAGATTCCCAGAAATGGAATTACTGGGACAAAGGGTTAGAGCGTGTTTTCTGCTGTTGCCAAATTACTCTCATTAGAGAGATATTAAGGAGTCCTGGGAGCCCTGGCCAGGAATGAGGGACCCACTGCCGTCTCTGCCGGGTACTACTCTCTGGCCATGTTCGAACAAGGTGGGTTTGGCACTAGGGTTTCTGGACTGAGTACCATGTTGGGTCAGCATGTGCTGGGTGCTGAGGAAACAGACATCTATCACCCAAGGTCCCCGCTGTTGGGGTGCAGCCTTCTGTGAGTTGTGCATTGGGGACACTGTCTTCTCGTGGGAGGTGGGGACAAATCTCTGAGCTGTGGCAGTGTTCTGCTATGGGACTAATATGGGCTCGCGTTAGAGGGCCCGCGTTTCCCAGAAAATGCCCTCTAGAATTCTGGGATAAGCCTGGCTCGGAAGCACCCAAGGTCTGAATAGGAGACAGAGCAGGCGGCTGGAGGCAGTGTCCCCTCCCCGATCCCCAAGACCTTCACAGAGCTAATGTTTCCATTAATTATCTGCGCTCTCGAGCGTCTCATCCAGTGGGGGTGCTCATCCGACAGCATCACCATCCTGTCTTTCAGAGATCGGCTCTGCTACCCCAGTCTATCGCTGGTTTCCATGGTGATGAGCACATGACTCATTGAGTCTTCAGCCCCCAGGACGAGGCTCTAGGCTGACTCAAGACACGCGTTCCAGTGGGATGGGGGGCTCCCACACCCTAAAAGGAAAAGCCTATCTGGAAAGTCCCTCGATCAGCCACTCCAGACTGGAGCCGCTAAGGGCGGCAGAAGCCTCATCCTGGCCCGGGTTGTAAGCAGCAGGCTGATTGTCACTCCGGCAGCCGGCTGAGTGAGACTTGAGTCATCCCTTGAGGGAAGCTGAGTGGCAGAGGAGGGTCCTTTGGCGCCATCATGCTGGCTCTGCAGGAGGAAGCTCTGCTCTGGTCTCCAGGAATGCTGCCGCCACATGATTCGGCAGGAAGCCCCTTCCAGCGCAGGTGGCCAGGCAAACCCGACAAGGTCAGGGACAGTATTCTCAATAGTCGTTCTGCCAGGGACTAGTAAAGAACCCTCCGAGATGCCGGGGGGGATACCCATCATGCCAAGAAGCCAACACCTGACAGGAAAATACCATCACCTGCCCATTACATTCGGCCTGTGTGAATCCGCCGATTCAGAACACTGCTCCACGGGCTCAGAGCTGAGGCCCTGCCTCACCCCTGTTTGTCAAATTCCCCCCACTGTGTGGACCACCTACATGTTCTACCTACTTATGGCCACTTGGACTTCCTATTCTCCCGTTACTGTGAAAAAGTCTTTGCCCTACTATCTTTCCAACAGGGTGACAGGAATATACCGACATCACAGTCTTCCCACTCTTTCAGGCCTTATGCCCACAGCCCCCACCTACCCCATCCCACCCCACCCCAAAAATCCCACCCACTACAAGCCCCACCCTCACTTAGCATACC